>NC_066882.1:22009136-22364136 GCF_022985175.1 Labeo rohita | reverse complement strand
CGAAACCTGTCAGAAATATGCTAAGTGTCATTTCTTTGATGTTAAGGTGAAATCTGACCTGGTCTTGTTTTTGTGAGTTTCACCGATATTTATTTAGCCATCATTGCAGTTATTTAAAATAATATGGCCTATACAGATACCTCTTAAGAGAACTTCTGTCCCAGCTGATTGCTTTGTTCATGAGACGTAACTTATGGGAAATAAGCATAATACCAACATCCGTCACACTATTGCTGGAGGGTTTTGCTGAGAGAAATTTGTTCTTGTGCCACCTTAATGCCAGTCAAACTTTTTTGCTAAAGGCTATAAACACATCTTCCATCTAAATGAATATGATGAAAAACAATTGTCTCAGGTAGTTAAAGCTAATGAGCCCTATAATAACAAAGGGAAGCTGCGAGTAATCTCATTCATCTCAAAGGCAGTAGCTTGCAAAAATGTTTATTTTGTCAGAGTACACAACTACTTATGGATAGCTATTAACTTTTAGGTTAGTCTTTATATTCTGTTCTGTTCTTTATATTCTGTTCTTACAAATGTCTTTTTTTCATATTTGTGTCAATGTGATTTTTCCAATCTGATGCTAATAAAATGCATTATTATTATTATTATTATTATTATTATTATTATTATTATTATTATTATTATTGTCATTATTTTATTTTATTATTATTTTTTTTATTATTATTATGGTACAGATTCTGTCCACTTCAATGAGGAAACACTGAAATCTATAAAACTGTTGCCAAACTTTAATACAATAATGTATGTAAAAAAAACTAAAACTAAACTAAAACTCAATCTGACAGAAATTATGTAAATTATTTAATTAATATTAAATAATAAATAATATTTGTATTAGTATTTGATTGTCGTAGTTATTTCTTTGTTATTGTAAAACAACTCTTAATGTTAGAAAGGCTCTATATAAATACAATTATTTAAATAATATATATATATATATATTTTTTTTTTTTTTATTTTACATGCTGGTACAGATCCTGTCCAATTGAATAAAATCTTTAAAACTGTTTGCCAAACTTACATTTTGATAATGTATATATGTTAATTATATAAATTATTTAATTAATATTAAATAATTAATACTACTACTAATAATAATAAATATTATTAATAATAATAATTATTATTATTATTATTATTATTATTATTATTTGATTGTTATAGTTATTTCTTAGTTATTGTAAAGCAACTCTGAGTGTTAGAAAGAATCTATATAAACAAAATTATTTAAATAATATTTAATACATTTTATTTTATTTCATTTTATTTTACATGCTGGTACAGATCCTGTCCACTTGAATAAGGAAACACTGAAATCTATAAAACTGTTTGCCAAACTTACATTTCAATAATGTATGTCAAAAAAAAACTAAAAAATGATTATTATTATTTATTATTATTATTGTTATTATTGGATTGTCATAGTTATTTCTTAGTTATTGTAAAGCATCAAAGTGTTAGAATAGCTCTATATAAACAAAAGTATTTAAATAATATTTAACACATTATTTTATTTTATTTTATTTTATTACATTTCAGTAATCTCTGTCAAAAAATTTAAAAATCTGACAGATAGCATAATAAATTATATCATTAATATTAACTAATTAAATAATGAATAATAATGATTATTATTTTTGATTGTCATAGTTATTTCTTTATTACTGTAAAGCAACTCTGAGTGTTAGAAAAACTCTATATAAATACAATTATTTAAATAATATTTAATAAATATGATTTTATTTAATTTTTTTCATGCTGGTACAGATTCTGTCCACTGTTTGCCAAACCTTCATGTCAATAATGTATGCAAAAAATAAAAATAATAAATAAAATTTGACAGAAATTATATTCATTTCATTATTTAATTAATCATTATATATATATATATATATATATATATATATATATATATATATATATATATATATATATATATATACTGCTAGGTATAAAAAAAGTTTTTCTGAAAGCAATTTTTTTTTTTTTTTGCAGTTCCATTTTGTGTCACTAGTGGTGCAAAATACACATTGCCATTTTAATTAATATGCCTGTGTTTGTCTATGCCTATTTTCTTCTTCTTATAAGCTTATGTGTAAACATAAACTTTGATTCTGTTGTAGTGGGATTTCATAGTTGTTGTATCAAAGCTTTTGGAGTAATGGACTTATCACTCAGCTATGAAAGCTGCATCATTTTCTGCTGTCGTGTTGGCAGGTGCTAAAGACCAGAGGAGTGATGAGAATCAGGAGAGTAGGAGTGAAAAGGAAGGAGTGTTCATCTAGCGGACAGACTTCCTGAGAACATCAGACGCCATCTTCCTCCACTCTTCCCCAGCGCGACGAGTGACACGACGTCTGGCGGCAGTGCAAAGGCCAAGAAGTTAACCGCCATGTTGTGCAGCTTAAACAAAAGCTGAATGAGACCAGACAATGTCTGAGGCGGTCTAAGGTTAAAGTAACACGGCAACAGGGACGTCACAGGTGAAGAGCAGCACATTTCCTCAGACAAACAGACGTGATAAATCAGATACCGACTGCAGACAGAAAGCAATTCAATCCTCAGACATGTAGTTGCAGGAATTGATACAAATTGGGGTGCTTATAAACTGAATATGCAGAATAAGGCATTAATATGTGCATTATAAGTACTAATAAACAGTCAATATGCTAGTAATATGCATGTTATTAAGCAACTAGTGAGAAATAGTCCCTAAAGTGTTAGCTCAAATATTACATTTTTTTATTAGTATTTATCCATGTAAACTACCAGTCAAAAGTTTTTAAACAGTAAGATTTTTAATGTTATTTAAAGAAGTCTCTTCTGCTCAACAAGCCTGCATTTATTTGATCCATAGTACAGAAAAAACAGTAAAATTTCAGAATATTTTTGCTATTTAAAATGACTGTTTTCTATTTGATTATATTTTTAAAATGAAATTTATTCCTGTGATCAAAGCTGAATTTCATTACTGTCATTACTCCAGTCACATGACCCTTCAGAAATCTTTCTAATTTTCTGATTTGCTGTTCAAAAAACATTTATTACTATTATGTTTTTTTTTAGGTTTCTTTGATGAATAGAAAGTTAATTTAATTTATTATATTAATTTGAAGCATGTTTGCTAAATACAAGTATTCATTTCTATCATTTCTTTCTATTCATCAAAGTATCCTCAAAAAAATGTACTCAACTGTTTTAAAGACATATAATAATAATTAAAAATAAATAAATAAATCTTGAAGATCAGCATACAACTGGAGTAATGATGCTGAAAATTTAGCTTTGATCAGAAGCAGAAGAAACTTCTTTAAAAAAAAAACCCACAATACTAAAAAAAAAAAAAAAAATACTATTAAAACCTTCTGTTCAAAAACTTTTGATTTGACTGGTAGTGCATTAAGTCAGTAACTCAAAGCACAATACATGATGGTTGGCACAAACTATTATTTTTATTCCTTATAGTATTTACATTTGCTTTTTTTTTAGATTTTTCATCTATTACATACATTTTGTATCTTTTCATCTCAAATAACAAAAATGTTTAATAGTTTTAGTTAACAATACCAACACAAAAGTACAAAAGTAAACAAAATGGTCTGTTTAAAATCAAATATTACATTTTTATTATTATTTGTCAATAATAATTCAAGGTACAATACACTGTAATTGGCACAAACTGTTATTTTTATTCCTATTATATTTTTATTCTTAAAGGGATAGTTTGGTAACCAAAACAGACTTTTTTTTCTCCACAAGTCAAAGGTTACCAGCATTCTTTAAAATACCTTCTTTTGTGTTCAACATCTTAAAGAAATTCATACAGTTTTGGCACAACTTAAATGTGAGTAAATTATGACTAAATCTTCATTTTTGGGTGAACTATCACAAGTAAACCTGAATTTATTATAGTGTCTGTTGTCTTTTCCCTTCTTTTAGGAAAAGATAGATTTCATGAGCTTTTCCTCTTCCCTTTTAAAAGTGAAGACACTTTATTTTGCTGTCCTAATTATGCCCAATTACACTACCAGTCAAAAGTTTTGGAACAGTAAGATTTTTAATCTTTTTTTAAAAGATTAAGAAGTCTCCTCTGCTCACCAAGCAGAATAAATGATATTTTCAAATATATTCAAATAGAAAACAGTTATTTTAAATACTAAACATGTTTAAAAATATTGCTGTTTTTGCTGTATTTTGGATCAAATAAATGCAAGCTTGGTGAGCAGAAGAGACTTCTTTAAAAAATAAAAATCTTACTGTTCAAAAACTTTTGACTCATATGGCATTTTATTATGCATTTAACATTGTTTTCGCCAGCTGTCTGAAACCTCAGAAGAATATATATCCATAGTTTTGTAACACCAACAATGCAGTTCATCTCCTTCACAGCTGGAGTGTTTGTTTATTAAATCTTTCTCAACACTGAAATGCTTTTAGTTACAGCTTTCACCATTTAATGCCATGTTTAAGTACACAAATTGCCCGAAACCAGCACAGAAAATGCAGCGATATGTCAGCAGATTTAGATACTTGTCTCACTCAGTCTTGCGTGTTATTGGCTGACGGCTGAGTTTCTCCGTCCAGTCCAGTGCATATATTGAAGGTCTGATTGGTTGTCTGGCTGTATCTGTGTTAGGTACCTGCTTTCCATCTTCTAGAATCTCTCAGTGTCCGTTCTGTCACAACACGGCATACGTCTCAGCAATGAAGATGGATTACCAAAAGGAGCAAACAGCTGATAGGAGGAAAAGAGAGAGAGAGAACATACAATAGCTCCACATAAATAATAACAGAGGAGTATTTTCATGTAAAGAACAGAGGAGGAACAAACGTCCCTCTGCCTGCTACCTAGCTGTCCTCACCCCTTCATTCATTAGACCTGACCTTTGACCTCTCAGAAGGTGATCATGAGATCAAATTACAGGCTGGCCTGAGGTGCTGGGGAAGGCATTATGGGTAATATGCTGCAGTGCACATGCGATGTTTCTGTCATATGCTGTCAGGCAGCGTTCAGGTGCTGTCTTTCACCTTCTGTGGATGTTGAGTCTGTCGGGAGTCTCCAGGGGTTTGCCCGAGCACAAATGGGGGCTTTTGTTTTCAAACAAACACCTTTTAGATGACTCATGTTTGCACACTGTGGTGAAATGTACTCGTTGTGTTAAGCACTTTACATACAAGTTAAGCTCTATCGACAGGAAACGCACAGAAAATCAGCTCTTGTAGTTTGCAAAACCGAAACATAGTAATTACACTTCTTAAAAATAAAAGTGTTTCACGGTTCCAAAGAAGAACATTTTTTGTCTAAATGGTTCCATAAAGAAACGTAAACATCTGAAGAACCTTTCTGTTTCACAAAAGGTTCTTTGTGCTAAAAGAAGGTTCTTCAGATTATAAAAAAGTAAGAAAGAGATGGTTCTTTAAAGAACCTTTGACTGAATGGTTCTTTGTGGAAGCAAAAATGGTTCTTCTATGGCATCGCTGTGAAGAACCTTTTAAAGCACCTTTATTTTTAAGAGTGTAGTTGTTAGTAACCATTTTCATTTATTTTTGGTTGAAATGTGACCTGGACATGTTCTTTACAGGTTTAATGTGATTCACTACTGCTTTCATGAGGGTAGCCATTTCTGTCACTTCAGTACTGAACTTGACACAAGGATTTATATTATATCCAGTAATGTCATTTTCTGTCATAGTATGTCCGTCTGATGTAACAGAATGAAAGTATTGTGGCAGTCTGGACAGAGGTCGTTAACTGTCCTCATTTAAGAGCCCAAAGAGTCTGAGGCGACGCTGGACAGCACTTACTGTTGGATTGTCTTTATTAGATGTACTGTAAAAGTGGTTTGATAACTGAGTGAGGTTATTCAGATTGGTGATGGATTGCTTTGGGTCTGTTGACTTTAGTACTCTCAGTTTTTTGCTGAGCATTCTGGGTTGTCACGGGTAAATGATGTCAAACAACTGAAAGAAGTCTAGATGATTGTTTTCTATGGATTATTCAAGTGAACAGAAGTAATCCACAGTCAAATAGACTGAGGATCATGATTCAGAACTATGCTTTAAAATGACTCACAGATCAAGTAAGCTAAATAATACTAAAATATTTGATTATTGTAGATTTATGACTTTTTGTAACAACTTACAATGTTCAAGAAAATTTATTGATTTTTATTTTTTTTTTATTACAATCAACAAACTGAGTTGTAGCTGAGTTGGATTAATGTAAATCACTGGAAAGCTTTGGTCCAGTTCCATTTTTCCTCTTCCCATCATGAACTGAGGCACAAATCATGCATATGTTTGCATTGTTTGACTTTTTGCTATTTTTATTTACATTGTTATTAATTGCATTGCAAACTGCAGTTTAAATGCAGATTCAAAGGGCTCTACACAATCCCAGCTGAGGAATAAGGGTCTTATCTAGTGAAACAATCAGTCATTTTCTATTAAAAAATATAAAGTTATACACTTTTTAACCACAAATGCTTGTCTTGCACTAGCTCGACTTCACACATTATGTAATCAAGTTGGAAAGGTCATTTATGGCAGAGGCAGTTTTTTTGTTTTTTTTTTTAGAAAATGACAGATTGTTTCACTGGATAAGACCCTTATTCCTCAGCTGGGATTGTGTAGAGCCCTTTGAAGCTGCATTGAAACTGCAATTTGGATCTTCAACCCTTTAGTCCCCGTTGAAGTTCACTATATGGAGAAAAATCCTGGAATGTTTTCCTTAAAAACCTTAATTTCTTTTCGACTAAAGAAAGAAAGACATGAACATTTTGGATGACACAGGGGTGAGTAAATTATCAATACATTTTCATACTTGAAGTGAACTAATCCTTTAGGTATTATTCCTGTTGTGAATCAATAGTGTTGAGGTCTGTATGACATTTATATTATATATATATTTTATATTATTTTTTATGAATAGTTTGTGTGATATTACTTAGCTTTCCATGACGTCCATTTCTCATAACAAAACATTAGATTATCAGTTCTTTTTAAGTTGATAGTACATGAAATTTTCTAAAGATTCATCAAAACAGTTATGACCTTGGACCACGAAACCTGTCATAAGGGTCAGTTTTTTGAAATTGTGATTTTTACATCATTTAAAAAGCTGAATAATTATGCTAGGATAGGACAATATTTGACCGAGATACAACTATTTGAAAATCTGGAATCAGAGAAAATATTGAGAAAATCACCATTAGAGTTGTCAAAATGACGTTCTTAGCAATGCATATTACTAATCAAAAATTAAGTTTTGATATATTTACATTAGGAAATCTTCATGGAACATGATCTTTACTGAATGTCCTAATGTTTTTTGGCATAAAAGAAAAATCGATCATTTTGACCCATACAATGTATTTTTGGCTATTGCTACAAATATACCCGTGCTACTTAAGACTGGTTTTGTGGTCCAGGGTCACATTTAAGTTCACTCATGACGTTTACTTAAGCGCAAGGCATACAAAATTGTTGTGTTTATATTTTAAGTACTTCAAACCATTTTTCAGTCAGGATCTGGGACTTGTGACTTCGATGCCTTCAGGGGCATCGTTTTGGTCCAACTTTTACACATTACAATTTTGATAATGTCCGTTCACACTTCAGATTTGCTTCCTAAAACAAACCACAACTTTGGAAGTAAATATGAAAGTGAATATCGGGAAAAGTGACATTTCAGAAATCACATTTCACCCCTAAATTTGTTGTAATTTAATGGCTTGATTTGACTTTGGTGGTAAAAAGTATGATGGTAAATCTCATGAAAAATGTTTACAATTTTAATTATTACTGAAAATTAATTTGGTTTAGTTAGTGTATTTACGTATTTATTTATTGATAGTTAACCCAGAAATGAAAATTCTGTCATTATTACTCGTTCCAAACCCATAAGACCTTCATTCATCTTCAAACACGTAACATTTTTTGATGACATCGGACAGCTTTCCAACTTTATAGACGGCAATGTAATTACCACATTCAAGGCCCAGAAGGTAGTAGGGACATTGATAAAATAGTGACATGTGACATCAGTGGTTCAACCGTCAGTTTATGAAGCTATGAGAATACTTTTTGTGTGCAAAGAAAAAAAAATGACTTTATTCAACAATTTCTTCTCTTCTCATCGGTGTGCATTCCTCTGCTTGCAAACAAGGCGCATCCAGGCGTTGTATGTCAGTACACCAGCTACTGCATCATTATTTTTGTTTTTTTGTGCACAAAAAGTATTCTCAAGGCTTCATAACTATTTTAACAATGTCCTTACTACCTTTCTGGGTCTTGAACGTGTCAGTTGTGTCGCTGTCTATGCATTGTCAGAAAGCACTCGGATTTCATCAAAAATATCTTAATGTGTTCTGAAGATTAACCTTTGGAACGACATGAGGGTGAGTAATTAATGACAGAATTTTCATTTTTGGATGAACTGTCCCTTTAACATTTATTATGGTGTCAAACAGATTTGTGTGTATGTGTTACTGTGACAAGCTCTGATGTTCTCATTTGAGAATGTAATCAGAAGCATAATGCAACAGCAGCAGCAGCAGCAATATCTGATAGCAAAAGCGATGAGAGGAGAATGTCACAGAGGAGACGTCTAAAGCGAAAGAGCAAAAGAGAGAGAGCTCCAGTGAGAGAGAGTGAGACAGACACACAGAGAGAGCAGCTTTTAAAAGGATTTTGTCGGTTATTGACTGGTTGCTCTCCACTGCTAATAGCCATTTAAAGATTATAGGCCTGCTGGTGGAAATCAAGGCCTTCATTGTTCTCCTTATTGCATTCTGGCAGATGGGGGCTGACACAACAACACGCTCTCTCCCCGCGGGCAGCCTCACTCCGCACCGCTTTCCATCAGCAGCCATTCTATTGAACCGGCCCTAATAACTAGCCATGAATTATTTATCTCCATACGATATTGAGGGCCAAGAGGAGGAAGAGGACGACGTGAGGAAGAAGGCGGGGTGGGGGTCTGCGCGAGAGATCGGCGTGCAGGTGCCAGGTCGGAAGATCTTGCGGTCCGCCCCAAACACTCCCAGGGTGGCTCTTTCCCGGAACACAGCGAGCATTCCGATCACGGGAGAGGAGGAGATAAAATATATATTCATTAAATGTCAGTCGACTGATGAAATGAGAGCGATCCATTAGAGGCTGGCCGGGGCGGCGGTGCGGAGGGCTAATGTTTCCCGGTTGTTCCGAGGGCCGGACGGCTTTTAGTGGGCACGCCGGTGCCGCAGGGAGCAAAGCTCTTCATCTAGAAAGTTTGGCTGTGCTGCTTTAATAGGGGAATGGCACAGGACATCTACAGAGACGCAGGATCATAATCTTTATTATTTGGGAATTGTGGCCTCGGCGCCTTCGGGGCCCGCGCTTCGTCCAACTTTTACACATTACAACTTCGGTAATGAACGTGTTCACACTTTTCTGCAAGAAAGTCTTCTTATATAAAAAAAGTGCTGTTTCAAAACTCACATTTCACCCCGAACTCAAAAAATAAATAAATAAATATACATACATACATACATATATATATATATATATACATATATATATATATATATATGTGTGTGTGTGTGTGTGTGTGTGTGTATGTGTGTTTGCATTGCATTGTACATATTTATATGTAAATAAAGTAATAATATTATAGATTTATTTATTTTGTAATGCTTATTACTCTCACTGGTTGTTTTTATTCGCTGTAATTTATCTTTTCTAATATATTAACTCAATATGAAATACAAAAAATTCTAATATTTTAAACTATATTTACTTATATTTATTTTGTAATTCTAATTTTATTTAAATAAATATGAATTAAAGGCAATACAACAAATACTAACTTCTAAATTTATGAGTGTGTGGATCGATCTATCTATCTATCTATCTATCTATCAATCAAACTTACAAATACTGACATAAAATTACTAGATAGATAGATAGATAGATAGATAGAGGCTTTTTTTCTAGTCACAAATTAGTTCACCATCATATTTGTTGTTGAGTGTTTCTCAAAGGATTCTTGTTCCTTTCTTGCAATTTTACACAGCGTCTAGAGACGCCACACTGGAATTACATGGCCAGTGGCAAAGCTGTTTTCATAATTCCAAATGATTCAAAATTAAATATGTAGAGTGTTTGATCGATACAATTTCCTTGGTCCAAATATAGAGAAATAATGAGCAGCGGCTGAAGAATCCACCTCAAATGCTCATTATGGACAATAACGATTTAATTGCCAGGAAATGCTGTTAAAAACACTCTGTCATTTTAGTTTGCAGGGGATCATTCGCAGCCTTTAATTAAAACTCCAACACAGATGCGTCAATCACCTGGCTTTCATAAATACGTATCAGAGAAATATTTTAAAGTTTATTGCTTAACCGTAATGCTCCTGTTATGTGAATTAATAGTCCATTTTATGCCCTCATTGTGTCAGCAACGCAGTGTTGATCTCTCTAGAATGATCTGTGATTTAGTGACTCACATAATCTAACTATAGGAAGCTTGTCTTATCATTTTCCTTTTGATTTTACATGGCAGCATATGCATCAAAATGACTTAAAATGTATGTGTGTGTGTTTGTGTCAGTGCCACATTTCAGTCTTACGGCAGGGAAGGAAAAGAAACTTTAATAACAGTTTGGAGTCCAGCCAGAGTCAAGACAAATAGCCTTGGATCACTTCCAATGAAAACATGCCAACTGTCCACAACTGGCATCATTATTGGCTTCTTCACACCCAAAGGAAATGCCCCCAAATGACACAATTTCCATGCCAGTAAAGCCATATTAGAAACGGAGACAATTAACCTGAAACTTAGCAGAGCTTTAAGACCCACAGACCAAATAAACGCCTTCTCAAACATCTTTGAAAAATGAGAGAGAAAGAAAGAGAGGGGATGCAGGTGTCATCGAACTCAACTATAGTTCTGCTATAATGAACTCCACTGAAGCTGAACGAACCTTTACATTTAATGCTACATGACTGGCACCACATCTGCTCTCCTGTCCATCAGAACAGCAAACAGAGAGTGACGCAAAATCCAAGTCAGTTCTGGGTTGATACATGGTATATGATATGCAGTAAAGATGCTGAAATATTCCAGTAGATCTAAAGGGGAATAGATGGATGATTAGATAGATAGACAAATGGACGGACAGATGAAAAGATAGACAAACAGACAGATAGACATAAAGACAGATGGATGGACAGACAAGGACAGATAGATAGAAAGATAGATAGATAGATAGATAGATAGATAGATAGATAGATAGATAGATAGACAGACAAATGGAAAGACAGATGAATAGACAGACAAACACACATACACTGTAAAAAATAAAACACACAATTTGAGTCAGCTTAAAATAATTTGTTATCCTGCTGCCTTAAAATGTTAAGTTCAGTCAACTAAAATAAGTTTATTCAACTTAAAATGTTAAGTTGTATTAAGTAACAACTTAGATATTTGTGTTTGCTAAACTTAATAGATGGGTAAGTAACCCAGCTGCCTTAAAATTTTAAGTTGTCACTTAGTATAATTTAACATTTTAAGTTGAATAAACTTAAAACTTTTTTTGAGTTGACTGAACTTAAAATTTTAAGGCAGCCAGGTTACAAATTATTTTAAGTTAACTCAACAAATTGTTTTTTACAGTGTAGACATAAAGATAGATGCATGGACAGACAAGGACAGAAAAACATATAGATAGATAGATAGATAGATAGATAGATAGATAGATAGATAGATAGATAGATAGATAGATAGATAGATATGGACGGTCAGACAGACAAATAGATAGATAGACGAACAGATAGATGGATGGAAGGACGGACATAGGACAGGCAAAACAAGTGGGTGGACGGATGGATAAACGGATGGACAGACAAACAAATGGACAGATAAACAGACAAGCGACTGGACTAATGGATGGACAGACAAATACACAGATAGACAAATGACTGGATGGATGGATGGATGCATGAATGGACGAAGACAGATAGAAAAACAGACAGATATGGAGATGGATGGGTGGATGGATGACAGATAGATGTAGAGATGGACAGAGATGGATGGATGGATGGATGGGCAGACAGACAGACGGATGGATGGATGGATGAATGGATGGATGGATGGATGGATGGACGGACAAATAGAAAAACAGACAGGTATAGAGATGAATAGGTGGACAAACAAAAGGATAGACAGATAGATAGATGGATAGATAGATATATAGATAGACAGACAGATAGACAGATAAATAGATAGATAGATAATTTTTTTAGAGTTTGCCACTCTAAAGAACATTTCACGTCATTTCAGCCAAGTTTGCACAAAACTTGTCAAGACAATATTACAATGCACTTTGTCTCTGAAAAGGAGGAGTTGAGGTGTCACTCAGTGCTGTGTAGGAGAGATAGAGCGAGATGAAGACAGAAAAAGGCAAAGAATGAGTGAAGGATGCCTGCAGGGTAGAATGAAAAAAGCCTAAAAAAGCTTGTAGGGGAGGAACCGTCCACCAGCTTCTGCAAAATGAACCATCTGGGTACATGAAAAAGAGGGTGAAAGACAACAAACAAAAGAAGCAGGGGTGCCAGAGAGCGTCCGACCCTCCTCCAGGCAGACACTCAGCAGTTCTCCTTAAAAGACCATTTCTCCCCGGGGGCTGCTGTGAGAAACAGAGGAGCCGCAGACCCCTGCAGGCTGACAGTGATCCAGGCTAATGGGCCGGTCTGTGTACTCTGTAGTGTGGGGAGTGGATTAGAGAGGTAATTAAGGTTAATGATCCACCCGCTCTGATCTGTGCTTCACCACCTCAGGCTACATGCTAGCGCACACGCTCAAGCAGATGCTAACTCCTGCCACACACAGGTGGATTCAACACCAGTGTGTTTACAAATCTCTGTTGAATGATGGGATGTGTTCACATGGTTGTCCAGTTTGCAGGCCCTTAGGCTTGTGCAGAATTAAAGGAATAGGTCACCCAAAATGGAGAACACAAATTAAGATATTTTTGATTAAATCCGAGAGCTTTCTGACCCTGCATAGACAGCAACGCAGCTGACACATTCAAGGCCCAGAAAGTTAGTAAGGACATTGTTAAAATAGTCCATGTGACATCAGTGGTTCAACCATAATGTTATGAAGCTACGAGAATAGTTTTTGTGTGCAAAAAAACAATTTCTTCTCTTCCATGTCAGTCTTCGCCGCATGTTCACAAGAGTACACAACACATGTGCTACACAACGCAGGAGCTGCTTAAAATTCTTAAAATGTGTAAAACATTGCATTATTTTGTCACATTTCAGCTCCATGAGATTTGTTTATGGACAATGAAGCACCAACAATACTAGCGATGGCATTGCTATTTTGTTTCTGTGCAATGCATACGTTGCATACCCCATTTTTTGCATCTGAGATTATTCGACAGCTAGTTGACCAATAGAAACTGACTTTTTCACAGTGTAAGCAGATTAGCTTTATTAAATATCATTGAGTTTTGGTGGTAACCTCCAAAGTTTGGTCTAATGAGCCTTCCGCTGTCTTTTGAAACATGTCTGCTTTTCATATACATTGTCGAGAGAATTGATATAAATAGATGCCATCACAATAATTAATGTTCTCCTCATATAGTTGGAATTATTTTAGCACAGTCGGAATGTCTGACATCTCCCTTTCTCTCAGGCAAATACAAGCGTAAAGTGAGAATGGGAATTTCCACGGACATAATGCGTGGCATAAATCATCTTAAATGTAGCGCCTTTCATCTAATTGCTCTGCTTTGTGTAGCACATGTAACAGAAGGCCGTCCCCTTTGGAAGGAAACATGGTCGTTTTTCACAGTATAAACTGATCAATTGAATGGGACATCAAAAAATGAAATTTGAAGAAGCAATTTTTTTGCTCTTATCCGTCTTTGAAATACCACAGTAATAGCAACAAAGTGGTTTTTCCTCAAAAATGCAGTTTCTGCTGATCAAATCAGGATTTCAGGGCAGCACATTTGAGAGTATGAACGACAGGACCCATCAGACTTAAGTGAATTATGACCCTGTTAAACCAGGTTTTAGTGCCATCCAAAGCAGACACATTTTCCAGCCTTTTCCTGTAATTTTTGAAAGCCTTTTTGCTGTAATAAAATATCACTTTTTCCAGCATTTATGCATTAAACGCCCATCGTCCTCGTGTCTCTGCTCCGATGATAATCAGATTGCATTTCGCTTCCTTTTCTACGCCTCTCTCGGATCACTCTCGATAAAGATGACACGAGGGCCTGCAAACTGGACCAAATTGACCTCGGTGTCTTCAGTTTTTCAGTCGCTCGTGTTATGATTACATCATCTAAAGAAGCACCGAGGTGCTTCTGCGACTGTCACAAAGGGCTCTAATGCCCCATCATGCAGCTCTTTACCCATAATGCCTTGGGACCAAGCTCCACATATATTCACTGCTCTGTAACTCGGTACACATCCTCAAACCAGCTATTACAGCACGTCGGCACATCGCCAATGGTCGTGTTTACAAAGTCCTGATGTCCCCAACAGGTCCTTTTACTGTGAGAGTGAAACACTTTCAGTTTTATTTCTCATAAAGCAACCCCCCCTCTTATTTCACTGTGGAAATCTGATGACTGGTGATGTGGTAACTCATTGAAAACCACTGAAACCCAGCTGTGGATATTGGCAATTAAGTCAGGCATAATTGTTTGGAAATGAGAATAGGAGGTGATAAAACAGGATGGAAGAACTGAAGATCACTCTCTGAATGATCCTGCGTGCTTCAGTCTGTGATGAGATGGCTCACAACAGGTTTGATTCTGCATTACTGATGCGGGTTGTTCTGTTCACATTAGCAATAGTGCGGCCCTCGCCTCAGGTAGACCTACTGCAATTCTGAGAGCGCTCAGGACCAGAGGCATTGATAGGTACCCATCCATAACCAACAAACCTCAGCACCTGCTGTAGCTTACGGCGCTGATTTATTCTCACAGCATGATGTCACTGCAGATTCTAGCTTCCGGAAATACATTGCAATTAGGATTTAATTCGTCTCAGCCTCTGATGGTGCATTTACTGTCCATTCATGGAGCGTTTGATGTATATACCACACAAAATATGTTGGGAACTGGCAGGCATTGTCCAAAGGTAACAAAGGCATCTACAAGATACTGGGTTAACACAGCGAGCACATTTAAGAAGGAAGTACACTGAAAAAAGTTCGGTTTAGGAGTTATGTTAAAACTATTGTCACTCAAAAATGACTAGTAAATGAGTGTGTTTCTTTTAAATTTGAATATGAGGAAGTAAAACTACTTCCCGGATGGACGGATGGATGAATGGACAGACAAATGAACTGACAAATGGACAGATAGACAAACGACCGGATGGATGGATGAATGGATGGATGGATGGATGGATGGATGAACAGACGGACGGATGGCCGGATAGATAGGCAAATGGACAGATAGACAAACAACTGGATAGAAGGATGAACGAATGGATGGACAGACAAATGGACTGAAAAATGGACAGATAGACAAACGACCGGATGGATGGATGGATGGATGGATGGATGGATGGATGGATGGATGGATGGACAGACAAATGGACAGATAGACAAATGACTTGATGGATGGATGGATGGATGGATGGATGGATGGATGGATGGATGGATGGATGAATGGATGGATGGACAGACAAAAGAACTGACAAATGGATGGATGGATGGATGGATGGATGGATGGATGGATGGAAGGACAGATGGATGGACAGACAAATGGACAGATGGACAAACAACCAAATGGATGGATGGATGGACAAAAGGAGTGACAAATGGACAGATAGAAAAATAGATGGATGGATGGATGGATGGATGGACAGATAGATGGATTGACAAATGGACAGATAGACAAACAACCAAATGGATGGATGGATGGACAAACAAAAGGACTGACAAATGGACAGATAGACAAATGACTGGATGGATGAATGGGCAGCCAAAAAAAAGGACAGACAAATAGATAGATGGATTGATGGATAAATGGATGGATAGACAAACGAATGGACTGACAAATGGACAGATAGACAAATGGATGGATGGATTGATGGATGGATGGATGGATGGATGGATGGATGGATGGAGACAGATAGACGGATGGACAGACAAATGGACTGACAAATGGTCAGATAGACAAATGACTGGATGGACAGACAAATGAACTGATAGACAAATGGCCGGATGGTCGGATGGATGGATGGATGGATAGATGGACAGACGAATGGACTGACAATTGGACAGATATACAAATGACTGTCATTTTGCAGTGTAAGGTGCCCTAGTAGAAAAACAAAAAACAAAAAAACAACTGCCATAATTTATTTCAAGTACATTTATTTCATACTAAGTATACTTCAAATCCATAAACATACTTATTGACATTTCACTTAAGACTTACTGATATAAAATTATATATTGGAGTATGCACAATGCATACTTCTTATTACGCCGAAAATGTGTTATAATAAATAAGCGTTTAATGATCTCTGCATGATATCGGTCTTTAAATGCAAGATGTTTAAAGTGTACTTGAAGTATACTTGCAATAGTTCCAATTTATCACAATCAGATATACTTAAGTATATCTTTAGTTGGACCTCAACACTACTTTGGCACAATTAAAGTGCATTAAGCACAAAATTAGTTGTTCCACTTCGGCAGATTTTAAGTAGTATACCAAAAGTAAAACTGCAGGGTATTTTATTAAGCACATAAACAAGTAAATGTATTTGTAGTATACAATGTTGTACTTAGCACAAAATAAATGTATTTCAAATAGATTTTAGTATTTTTTCTTTGGCAAGAGGGTTTTGAAGCAAACATCCACAAGTATACCTGTATGTACAGCTTATTTTTAAAGTTACGTATGTGAAAAATGTATTTCTTATCTACACACAGTTCCACTAAATTCACTGATTACTGTGGTATCAACTTTGTCAGATAAACTCTATACACAAACAAAGCAGAATGAACTGTGTGGGCTATTCAGTAATGTTAATGAACAGTTAAATAGCTATTTAGCTTGCTGTGTAGGATAGCTATTATTGTTTTAGCTCAAATCCAAATAAATACAAATATATGGGGGGAAAAAAGAAAGAAAAAATGCTAGAAATACTGGTTTGATGAACGAAAATAAAAGTGAACAGAACCCAGGAGAGAGTTGACAAAAGGATGAATGAATGACTAGACAGTTGATTTATTATGTTGGTGACAGTACCTGCTGGCAAACCCATGACAGCTTCCCCTGATGGCATGCTCAACATATCAAACACTGCACTCTTCCATTTCCTCACAATAGGCACCGTGTCAGTCTTAAAGGACAGGCGGTACTGTCAGCGGTGGCTAGGTTGGATTAAAGACAGGCAGTAAATAAAAATATGCCACATCACCGTCACAAAGCTTCTCTGGGGATCAATACATCTGTCAATCACTGACTGTTGTCTGACTGGGCCAAATGAAAATGCATGCATAAGAAAACAAGTGATTTTAATAAGTCAAAGGCAAATATACTATTACTTGAAACATGAACATATCTGTCACTTTAAAGAGAAACATAAAAAAGATTATTAGAATGCATTATGTTCCGTCAACATGTTACTGAAAGATTAAAGCCACAAGCACCAACATCCTCGCCATCTTTACTCAAGTCAATATATGTTTGTTCTGAACACATCATTACATTTTTAACACGCCATAGTGCAAACTTTTATTGTTCCATGCTATTCATTTGACTATATACATTATTAAACAGCAAACAGTTCCACTGAAAAATGCTACAGGTATTGACACAACAGATTTTTAAAAGGAAGCACATCAAGAAGAGCTGATCTAATGTGTTTGCAAAGGCAAATGTGCGCGGCCATAGCACTGTGTTTGATTCTTAAAACCGTGCATGGCTGGAATTGTACATTTACCTGCATATACTGTAGACTCCTCCGTGAGGGTTTGTTTGTGTGAAAGCTGATCTGTGAAAAGTGCCATAGAAGAGCTGCATCCACAGACTCCGAGGCCCTGAACTCAGAACAAGCTGAGATGGAAAAATACCTGCATGTTTACTACTTACAGTAGTAATCAAATCCTGCTTTCACAGGAAAAAGCTAAGTGAAAGAGTAGCTCTCTGGAGAGCAAAATAGAAGGGTTAAATGATACATTCCTGCAAATGGAAGTCCATTTCTACACTACTGTATTACATTTATAAGAATGAAGAATTAAATAAGATGTAGCTGTAAACTCCAAGGCTCAGAATTTGGATAAAGTAATGTTTTTAAAGACAGTAATATGACAGTACCAACTACTATGACTAATAGGGAAGCCGGGGCTAATTGTCACAACAGTTGCATGTCAACTATTTTGAGTCAAAAGTCCAAATGCACAACTGTTTTCTCTAGCAGTGGTTTTTGGAACCATTTCTGCTGCCATTTTTTGGTGTTTAGTGAATTATTTCACTGTGAGATGACTGTTTTAGTAGGCTATTGTTGTTCTTGTATTTTGTAATAGTGGCATGAAATCAAAATGCTTTATTCAACTGTCATATCACTGTTGTAAATGCTACGTTTTTTACCAAGTGTTGTTTAATCACTGGAATTCATATTTCCTCTATGCCCATGTGGATATTTTATATTGGCCAGTCTATGAGCAGCTGGTTGTGAAAACACCAGACATCAGACTGTGCCACCCAATGCCATTGCCGAAAACGTACAAGCCCCGTTAGTAATTCACCGCCATTTCCAATTAGTGTGACAACAATAACCTTTCATCCTGTCATTTATCAATTAGAGGAGAGAAAAAAATCGTCCAGCTGAGAGCAGTGCAATAATGTGCAGCTGTGCTGAAGAATTCGGCGTCCCTTTATTACTTTGCGACAAAGGGGAGACAAAGACATATTTCACTCATTGCGTGACTTAATGAGGCCGCTCACAATCCATCATCTAAATGCCGCCCAGCAGCGGACGGAATTCTCGCGAGAGTTCCCTTAACAGCCAACGGGGTTCTCGCGAGAGTTCCAGCGGAGAGCGAATGAGACAGGAGCACACGCCACCTGATGGTGTTAATGAGGCATTTTCCGTGGTTTATTCAAACTTCTGGATTCTGAGCTCTTTCATATTATTAAAGCTTGGGAAATTAGCCAAAAACGTTTTACTGTGGGCGTCGTTCTCCAGACATGAGGACAAGATCTCGTTAGCACAATGGGGTAAATAGAAAATACAAAAAACAATTATTAAAAAAACGTTTCTTTTTTTTTTTCTTTCTTTTTTTTTTAAATATAATATATAATACCTTAATTATTATTTCTTTGTAAGTATACATACATATAAGTATAAAATAATTAATTATCCTACCAGTCGACAGTAAGATTTTCAGTGTTTTTTTTTTTTTTTTTTTTTTTTTTTTTTAGGAATTCTCTTCTTCTCACTAAGCCTGCATTTATTTGATCCAAAATACAGAAAAAGCAGTACTATTGTGAAATATTTTTAAAATAACTGCTTTCTATGTGAATATATTTTAAAATGTAATTTATTCCTGTCATCAAAGCTAAATGCTTTATGCTTTAAATGCTTTAAATTGATCAAAAATGATGATAAAGGCATTTTCATTTTCATTTTATTTCGAACAAAACACAATTTAAAATAAACCTGAAAATATCTACTCAGCTGTTTTCAAAATAATAATAATAATAATAATAATAATAATAATAATAATACATGTTTTTGAGCAGCTTTGAAGTCACAGGAATAAATTACATTTTAAAACATGTTCAAATACAAAGCAGTTATTTTAAATACCAAAAATATATTTAAAAAAATAGATTAATTAAAAAAAAAAAAAAAAAACTTTGGATCAAATAAATGCAGGCTTGATGAGCAGAAGAGACTTCGATAAAAAAACAAAAGAACATTTAAAGTCTTGATGTTGGTGTACATGTAATTAATTAAATTCACTGAATAACTCAAGTATTTTATTTATGTATCATCCTCCATATAGAATTTCTGTATTAAGCACTGTATGAAATATCAAAATCATCTGAATAATTATCTGTCAGCAAGTCTGTTCTTTGCTCAAGTCTGTTTTACTCAGTCAATATGATCTCTGTTCATCTCTCTTGTGGATATTCATGGTCTTTTTCATCGACCGCCACAATATTAAAATGCTTCATTCACTGTCATGACTGCTTCATTAAGTCTAACGTCTTCCCTGCATGTTTCTTTTTTCAGTTTTATTTCAGTTTTCTATATTTTTCAGATCATATTTTTCTCTGAAATGAATTCATGATAATACACAATGACCTACCATCTTAAGAATTAATATATGTTTATTTCATAATATTTTAGTGCAAGCTAGTGAAGATTGTGACCAGATCCTCTTCAGCTCAGTTGAGGTGAGTCTTGTGTTTACACTCTAGTGAAATAATGAGAGATGGAGTGTGTGTGTGAGTGTGTGTGTGTGTGTGAGTTCAGGCTGGGCAACTGGTAACCCGACTCTGCGTTTTATTGAGATGTCCATTAATCCTAGCTCTCTGCCCATGACCTCTGACCTCGGCTGACCCCTGCACATGGTGTTGCCGGCCAGAGGGACTCGAGCACTGCTGCGTCCAGATCGCGTCTCCCATCCTGACAGCAGCCCACTCTCTCCCATCGGAGAGGGAATCATTAAGCGCGAATCTAAAACGAGGGCCAGGGGAGAGCTTTATCCACACAAATACAGCCATGAGAAAGAGGCTCGGCTCTCATCTCAACGGATAGAGTTACGCTGGAGTGAGAATGATTCAGCTTTTAATTGCATTCTTCTAACTCCATATCACATCTTCATCCATCTCTCCCTCTCTCTCTCTCCCCCGGTCTGTCTCTATGATTCTCGCTCGGCCAATCGCATCGTGTGCTCCCCAACAGATGCCTTTTGGAGTACAAATCATTCCAAATTGGAATTCATTTTCGAAGGGCTTTTAAGAAGACGAATATGAGAGCCACTTACTTTAAATGATCCACTTATTTTAACGCCCAAAGTCGTATCGTTTACCTGCTGCCTATAAAAGAAAATCCTCACCTGCCACCAGGAGTCTAAAAATAAAAGCCAACCTAGATAAGCTTTCGTTAGGTATCACTGCTTTCTCACCGACGGTCTGAAAGCGAACACTTGATTGGCTCGCTCGAAGCTGTTGTCGCCTATCCAAGCTCTGGTGAGCAATTACCTGGCCTGTCGGAATCCAAGCCGAACAGATTGAATTCTGATTGATTTCTGCCCAGGAAAGAGGAGAGAATTTAAAGGTCTTCTTTTTTAATTGGGTATTTGGTGTGTGCTGATGTGAGGAACTTGTCCCTCCCTGGGGATCCTTTATGGGGCAATAATGGCGCTGAGAAACAGCCTGGTCTGCTCTCTCCCTGGAAGGCCATAACCCCACATTTGTCCTGAGTGCTTTTCTATTATGCATTGATAGCTAAGCATCAATCAATAGGGGAGGGAAGAGAAAACCCAGCGAAACCAACTTCTTAAGTGTAAAACGCCTCTTAATACCAGAGCTTTCAAACAACTTAACCTGGGTGCTTTTTTTTCTGCTCAGCGTCTTTGAAAAGACAGAAGTGAGGAGAGACACTGATGTTTTATTCAGGAGAGGAATGGGTTCAGGGTAAATGCGTGCCACAGCAGCATCGATGACTCTTTTTTTGGCTTTTAGAAAAGTCTGGCATGTGCACTTTTGCGTAGTAACTTTTACCAATAACGATTTCCCCTAAACAGACTGTTAGCAAATATTTTAGATTTTCCAACACGGATCACAAACGATAAAGCACTCCATTCGTAAATCAACTATTTAATTAAGTTCTGTTTTTAAGTACAATTCTCAAGAGTGAATAGAAATTATTTGGTTTATATACAATGCTCATACATGAAGCCTTAAAAGGGCAAAAAAATATTTTAAGAGTACACATTTTATGCTGAGCTTACATTTCAAACATAATAAAAAAAAAAAATCTGTCTTTAAATGCTATGATTTTATAATCTCTGTCTGTTACAAATACATATATCCACTCGGCTGGCCTTCGTAATCTTCATCGTCGACATTCTCCTCTTCGCCTGATATTCTATAAGCTCCGTTTTCTTTTTGCCGGAACTCTTTGTTCAGCTGGGAACCTGGAAAATATAAGGAGAAAAATGTCATTAATTGTCATAATTATTTATGATGCATCATAAATTTGAATGTTTTTAACTTTTTTTAGTTTAATTTTGCTTAGTCCATTCTTAAAAATAAAGGTTCAAAAGGGGTTTTCACAGCGATGCCATTGAGAAAACATTTTTTGGTTCCCTAAAAAACCTTTCAGTGAACAATTCTGAAAAGAACAGAGTCAGAAACAAAGGAGGGCTTGTGGCAAAACTGCCACCAAAATGAACAAAAATGGCCCATAAATTCAAGACAAAGGGGCAAAAAATGCCCCTGCACAATTAAGCAGCATATTATGGCTGTCACGATTAAAATTAAATGTGAAAATGAATGAAAAGTGTCAATTCGTGGAATTACATTAGATTTGATCACATTGCATCAGATTGCTTTTTATGTGCTTTTTGTGCATTGTTGAGCCTTATAACCAGTCAAACTCAGTTCTGTTTAACTTAAGAATGCATTGACCAATCAGAGGTGCTTAGATTAGTCAGCGCTGAAAACATGCCAATCACATTTACATGTATTCCTTTAGCAGACAGTTTTATTCAAAGCAACTTACAATTGGGTAATACATCAAGTGAGTCATCTTAAAGAGGCAAATAGACACTAAAATGCTCGTAATACCAAGTTTCATACATTGTTCAAGTAAGTACAAGATTTTTTTCGATCAGAAATACTTAGATTAGTCAGCACCGAAAATTCACCAATCAGAGGCACTTTGTTTTAGTCAGCACTGAAAACGCACCAATCAGCGTTTAGAGCCAGTCAGAGGTGTTTAGATTAGTCAGCACTGAAAACGTGGCAATCGGAGGTGTTTAGAGCCAGTCAGAGGTGTTTAGATTAGTCAGCACTGAAAACGTGGCAATCGGAGGTGTTTAGAGCCAGTCAGAGGTGGTTAGAATAGTCAGCACCAAAAACGCACAAAATCAGATGCGCTTAGATTAGTCAGCGCTCAAAAAAACGCAACAATTGGATGTGCTTAGATTAGTCGGCGCCAAACATGCACAAATCAGAGGTGTTTGGTTTAGTCGGCACTGAAAACGCACCAATCAGAGGTGTTTAGATTAGTCAGCACCGAAAACACGTCAATCAGAGGCATTTAGAGCCAATCAGAGGTGGTTAGATTAGTCAGCACTGAAAACGCATCAATCAGAGGCGTTTAGAGCCATTTAGAGGCGTTTAGATTAGTCAGCGCCGAAAACGGACCAATCAGAGGCACTTAGATTAGTTAGTGCCCGAAAAAGCACCAATCAAAGGCGTTTAGATTAGTCTACACTAAAAACGGGCCAATCAGAGGCGTTTAGAGCCAGTCAGAGGCTTTTAGATTAGTCAGCACTGAAAATGGACCAATCAGAGGCGTTTAGATTAGTCAGCGCCGAAAACGCATCAATCAGAGGCACTTTTGATTAGTTAGTGCTGAAAAAGCACCAATTAGACGATGTTTAGATTAGTCAGCACTGAAAGCGGGCCAATCAGAGGCATTTAGAACCAATCATAGGTGCTTAGATTAGTCAGCGCCAAAAATGCACCAATCAGAGACGCTTAGAGCCAATCAGAGGTGTTTAGATCTGTCAGCTCTGAAAATGTGCCAATCAGAGGCCCTTAGATTAGTCAGTGCTTTTGTGGTTCCATGGATGTTAAAGGTTCATCATGGAACCACAGATGCCAATAAAGAATGTTTTTATTAGCGTGTACTATAATTAATATAATATACACTAATCTATTTTAGTAGTTGTTTTTTTTTTTTTTAATTACCAGACTGAGAACGTGGTAAACAGCCATTACCAGCATGCCAATAGGATCTATTAATTAAAACCAGCAGGTTTACTTTCGATCATATTAAGAAAGCTCAGCATTTTCTCAATATTTTTGCCCACAATTTCCTGTAAAACACACACACACACGTGCTTGATATATTTAAATCTTCTCTTTCTATTTTCCTCTATAGCCTCTAAACCTATAGGAAAGGGTCCGTCCTGTGTCCAGAGTCACCTTTCACTACCACCTATCCCAGAGTTCATAGCAGTTGGGACGTTCCGGGAAGCGAGGGATGGGGCGGGGGGGGCAGGCAGGCACTGGTGGTGCAGATAAGGGGCAGTCTAAAGGATCAGACCCCCCAGAGAAAGAGATAACAGCCAGACAGTCACAGCAACGACCTGCCATATAATACACAAGCCCTTCCACCCCTTCTCCCTTTTCCCTTCCAAATCTCCCCCCATCTAGGGCCCTCTCGACCTCCTGTCATCACCAGCCTTTACGTTTCTGCTGGAGAAAGCCCTCGACTGGTGTACGGTTATCGTCAGCTCTGTCTGATTCTCGGAAGGCCAAGTTCACCTTTAGCGATGAGGAGATGATAAGCTTTGACAGTGGCATATGCGAATCGATCAGCTCCCACTGTTGGTGCATTCGCATGTCTTTTCTGACCACGCCACAGACCGCAGAGAGAACATGAATAACCTAACAGACCTCGCTCTGCAGTGTGGACGGATATTTTTCAGTGTTAAAACAAGACAAATGTTCACGTTAAACATTTGTTGTTTGCATTAAGTTAAATAGTCTACTAAAAATACTTTGCACTGTAACTAGATGAGGAAATCAACTTATATGACCGCAGAAGATAAATACTGGTCAACAAACATACACACTCTTTGATATAATAATCAGTTATTCAGTCGATTTTAATTCATATATATTAATATATTAATTAATTGAATACACATATTTTACAATAATTATTAACATTTTTAAGTAATTCATAATTAAAATAATAAATAAAATATTTTTACAACAATTATCAACCTCTAAAAATAATTCATAATTGAAATAATAAATAATTTAAAAATAACTTTTAAATATATTATGTGGTTTCAGTTACATTTGAAGAGAGTACCAATCAGATGTATTATTTTATGATATATATATAAATTTATTAAATACAAATATTTTACAATAATTATCAACATCTGAAAATAATTAATAATTAAGATAATAAATAATTTAAAAATTATTTTTAAATATATTATGTTGTTTAAATTACATTTGAAGAGAGTACCAATCAGATGTATTATTTCATTATATTAGTGAATTAAATACAAATATTTTTACAATAATTATCAACATCTGAAATTTATTAATGAATTAAATACAGATATTTTTACAACAATTATCAACATCTGAAAGTAATTCATTATTACAAAAAAATAAATTCTTAAAAAATTATTATTATATTATAAATATATTATGTTGTTTAAATTACATTTGAAGAGAATACCAATCCGATGTATTATTTAATTATATATTAATGAATTAAATACAAATATATTTACAACAATTATCAACATCTGAAAATAATTCATAATTAAAATATTAAATAATAAAAAAAAAATATTATTAAATATATTATGTGGTTTCAATTACATTTAAAGAGAGTACCAATCAGATGTATTATTTAATAATATGTTAATGAATATATTATATATAATAATAAATAATTTTAAAATAATAATAATATAATTTAGATATTTTAATAATATGTATTAATATAATATATTAATGAATTAAATACAAATATTTTACAAGAATTATCAACTTCTGAAAATATTTCAAAATAATGAAAAAAATAATACACATTTTAAATATATTTTTTCTCTTATACTAAAGAAAAAAAGATAAATTGAGAGCAAACAGAAATCTGACTGCTCAAATAAAATTTAAGATACATAATCTGATGTTTCTGAAACATAATGCTCATAATTTTATGTTGGTCTTTTATGTATTGGAATTGTGTACATGTGTATATGTTATTTTGGCTGCAAAAATTTAAATTGGCTGCTTGGTTGACTAAAGGTTATAGTAAGAATAAATGTAGAAATGGTGACTTTTCACAAGACTTTTCACAAGAGATTTCAGTAAGGTCTCAAATTGTGCTCAGATTTGCTAAAATACCAGAATCTGTACTCATAGTCAGAAATCTCATCGTACCTTTCCAAAATGGAACTGAGTTATGCTGTACCATCAACAACGGACTTATTTGTTTCCCAAGAAATTTAGGAGAAACACCTGAGACAATGTTGACACTTAAACATAACAGTCTCCTGAGCCATAAACAAGTAACTTCTGAACAATACCATATTCCTCTAGGGATATGTGTGTAAAACATCGAAACAGTGTTACCTTTGTGTGTGTGTGAGTGTGTGGAAGCAGCCCCAACAATCATGTTTTTTCAGCTTGTTCACCTCTGACCTTGTTTTCTAATGGCCGTGTCTGTGTCTATGAATGAGTGTGTTCTCAGACATACCTCCATGTGTAACCTGTAATCTGGCGGAGGCAGACACCTCTCCGAAGGCGTTCCTGGCGGTGCATGTGTACACACCTGCATCGCTCGGCCCGACTCCTTGAATCTGGAGCCAGCCGGTCAATTCAAACCGCCGCGGACCTCCACGGGCCTGTAATTACACAAACACACACCATCGCACATTTAACAAAAGCACAACTGTTTGAGAGAATGTGAGTAGAATGTAAACCTGCTGTTTGAGAGGTCATTTATCTGTTTGCACTCTTAAAAATAAAGGTTCTTTATTGGAATCCATATGGTTCCATGAAGAACATTTAACATTCATAGAACCTTTCCATTCCACAAAAGATTCTTTAGATTTTTAAAAAATATTCTTTACTAAGGAAAAAGGTCTTAGATGAAAATGATTCTTCTATTGCATTAACTGTGTTTTTCTTTTCAAAACTCAATGGTATGGACAATGCATTGAAAAATAGTCAAAATTATATGACTATCATCCTGTGCAGACTGATATCCATTTGAATGGTGCTTGCCTGTGCAATTTTTTTTATTTTATTGTCCACCAGGTTCAGTTTATTGAATGTGCACATACCTGTACAGCTGTGCTTGAATCATCAGCAGGAAAAGAAATAACATCTCCTTCTTTACTCCACTGGATGGAGGCCAATGGATACGATGACACCTCACAGGAAAATATGACATCACTTCCTTTGGTTGTGACGACGTCACGGGGAGCGTAAGTGATGACTGGTTCTGTAGAGTTCACACAAGATGGAAAACTTTTAATTTTTTTGAACTTTAGAGTAACAAATTATTAAAATAAACACATTTTAGGCACCCTCAAGCAAATCTCTGCTACTGGATGCTTCTTTCACACCAGCTTCTGTATTTACTATAGCCATTTGTGCTTTGTTTTGGTTAGCCTGGTTAATTATTTTAAGGTGTGAGATTGGACACTTACGAGCTGCTAATCTTAAACATGACTTAACGGCTGACTTATTCCCATGAACAAATGGGTTTTCATTTGGCCTTTTCAATGACAAAACCTTTAAATGTGGTGATTATGTTGGCACTCAGACTCTATCCATGACAATGGAGAGGACATTTACATCTATATGTACATTTACATTTACATAAGCAAATGTTCATACCAAACTGATGTGGCCGTTACTTTAGCTGCTGAGCAAACAAGTACTAGTAC
The DNA here is from genome assembly GCF_022985175.1 of Labeo rohita. Classification (NCBI taxonomy): domain Eukaryota; kingdom Metazoa; phylum Chordata; class Actinopteri; order Cypriniformes; family Cyprinidae; genus Labeo; species Labeo rohita. The sequence continues at coordinate 22,336,401 of NC_066882.1, read as the reverse complement.
TAAACTAAACAAAACATCAAATGCCAATAAGAAAACAGATCCAGAACAATTAAATACATTTTAATAGCTGAAGGCCTTTAGAAAGGTAAATCTCTGTCAGGACATGTCCCAGCCATATGTGACCCTGGACCTCAAAACAACAATAGCCAACAATGGGTTAAAATGATAAATTTTCTTTTAAGCCAAAAATCAGTAGGATATCAAGTAAAGATCATGTTCCATGAAGATATTTTGTAAATTTCTTACTGTAAATATATCAAAACTTAATTTAGTAATATGCATTGCTAAGAACTTCATTTGGACAACTTTAAAGGCGATTTTCTCAATATTTAGATTTTTTGCATCGTCAGATTCCAGATTTTCAAATTTATCAAAAATATTGTCCTATCCTAACAAACCATGCATCAATGGAAAGCTTAATTATTCAGCTTTCAGAAATAATATATAAATCTCAATTAAAAAAAATTGACCTTTATGGCTGGTTGACCTTTTGATCAATTTAATATTTAAAGACATTTAAAACTGTAAAATGTAGTGTTCATACATCATTGTAGTATTTGTTGTGCTGCCTTTAACTCTTGATCATTTTAATATTATCTGTAATAAATTTAAAAGCACTTTTAAAAGTTGCAGTAATGAAAATCACTATTGAGAATAACACAAATTACAATTGGTCTATATGTGTGTATATACAGAGAGAGATACTCACTTGTCTTGCAGGGTCCGTGGTGCACCATTGTCAGCATCTGACCTTTGCCTTGCCTGTGTTGGGCCGCCCGAAACTGACATATATTTTTATATGTCTTTCCATCAGAACCGCAGATTGCTTCCTGCTTGCTGCACACGCAGATGGCTCTGGGTTCACCTGAGGGGTTTCTGCGTGGAGCTCTGCAGCGCAGACCTTCAGCACATCGCCCGTAGAAAGTAGACCCAGATCGGGGTTCCGGGTCACACAGTTGGCCCTCATCGTTCCCACATTCCCAGCAACACCCACACTGGTCACGAACCAGCCCAGCTGGACAACCCTGCAGCTGCCTAACATCTGGACAGCGCTCGGGGTGGCACTTTTTAGGGCATCCCTCACCTGGTCGAATGCTCTTCTGCCAGTCAAAACGACCGAGATGCTCCAGATGGAAGGACTCAGATACTGAAACTAGCATCAGCACTAGGATAACTAGTAAATGAGCCATTGTCTGTGAGGATAAGTTACCAAAAACAGCCAAAAGATAGAAAACGTCAAGAAGTAGCCTTTATATTAGTGAAGAAGGCCAACAAATGCACTCTTGAAGGGCATACGTGTTCCTCACCGGTCACTAGGCCTGAAAATCCCAAAACACAGTGTTTCCAGGATTCTTGTGATTATCAGCAAAGCCTTTTCTCCTTGCGCAGTTCTTGAAGTATTCTTATAAACTGACCTGTGTTGCAGTGTCAAGGAGCTTGAAGGTGGGAAAGAAAACACAGAGGCAGATCTAACTTTGGTGACCCCCTCTTAAACTGCAGGGTGCCTCCCCCCCATTTGCCCAACAAAAGTGTAAAAAAGGTGTGAGCTGGGAGATGAGCAGCAACCAATCAAAACGCTCAATTCTCAGTTGGGGTGGGCGTGAAACTGTGAGTTTGAAATCATGGGTTTTAAACCAAACTGGACACAGAAAGGGTCATAAATTAACCCTCACAAACTTGTTTTTTTGCATACCTCACACTCCCCAAGCCTGTTTTTCAACATAATATTTGAGATAAACAATGTGTAAAACAACAATTCATATAAATGTTTTTTTTTTTTTTTTTTTAATGCACAAGTGAGTATAGTTGTGTAAGTCAGAGTCAGTGTTGGGGGTCACGCATTACAAGTAACACAAGTTACATAATCAGATTACTTTATTCAAGTAACTAGTAAAGTAATGCATTACTTTCTAATTGACAAGAGTTACTTTTTCAAATAAGTAATTCTAGTTATTTTGTTTTACCATGTTTTGACTGACAACTCTCCTGTCCCCATGTTGAGAGAAATCTGGAGAAATAACAGAGGCACTGTTTAACAAATTATGTTACTGTAGTTCTAGACTACTAAATGAATTTATCCATCAAAAACAGATCCAGTATTCATCAAAATGAATAAAAACAGTGAAATGCAAACTCAGAATATGATGCAAATATGTAATAATTAAATGTTAAACACAAATATCCTTTATGTATTCAATCCAATTTTATTAACCAGTTTCTTTGCTGTTGACCTTTGAAGATCCAATTCAAGCATACTAATAAACATAACATCTGTTTTTCTTTTTTTTATTGCTGAAAAGTGTTAAACTGTCTTCTCCTGCATCTTATTTATGTCACTTTTGGTATGAAAAGGGCTTTTACATTTGCTAAATGTTATTTCTATATTAAAAACAAACACAAGTCCAGCCCAGATGAGAAAAATAACACAAAAGTAACGTAATGCATTAGTTTCCATAAAAAGCAACTAAGTAACGCAATTTGTTACTATTTTAGGGAGCAGTGCAATATTGTAATACATTACTTTTAAAAGAAACTTTCCCCAACACTGCTCAGAGATTATTGGCACACTAATTCGCTTAGAAGTATTATTAGCCAGTCACAAGAGCCGAAAATATTGTGTGACTGATCAAGTTTACTCACCCTTTTTACTGATATTACGGTGCGTTTTACATATTCAAGTGCAAGTGACTGAGGTAAACTTTGTTGATAAAGCACAAAGAGATATGAAAACAAAAGAAAGAGTCACGCGGTTTTGTGTTTTTAATCACAAACGTGACGTTTCAAGCAGAACTGTTATTATTAGAGTTATTTTAGAGACGTACCTATGAGGAACTGAACTTAATATGTGATTCACAATAGGCTACACTCTTCTCCAGTCCTTCCGTCTTGGTTATTACATTTTTTAGTGGTTATTTAGTTATTTTTAGATGGTTATTTAAAACTGCACGTAGGTTGACGGGTGAGTAGACGGTCCTTCACTGTTGCTCAAATGCTTTCGACCAGCTTTACAGGTTATTTTGACCATCTCAGTGTGAAACTGGTCTGAATTAAAGTGGTTTGGACCCTGTTTGCACTTGAATTTAGTATATAATTTGTGCTTGAATCTATATTTTCCGTAGAGATCCCATTAAACTGCTTGATGAATGCAGTTTTCATAATTTTATTTCCTATAGGCTAGAAACAAAAAAATATACCATGATTTGCTAGACTGCAGGCTGTGTAAAAGAGAGTGGACATGCAAGGTAAGTGATAAATATTTTTGGTCTGTTTTCCCAGAAGAAAAACTGTGATTTTAATTTGTATGTGTTTTTTATTTTGTATGTGTGTGTGTGTGTGTGTGTGTGTGTATACAGTTGAAATCAAAAGTTTACACACACCTTGCAGAATCTGCAAAATGTTAATTATTTAACCAAAATAAGAGGGGTCATACAAAATGAGATATATATATTTTTTTATTTAGTACTGACCTGAATAAGATATTTCACATAAAAGACATTACATATAGTCCACAAGAGAAAATAATGGCTGAATTTATAAAAATGACCCTGTTCAAAAGTTTACATACACTTGATTCTTAATACTGAGTTGTTACCTGAATGATCCACAGCTGTGTTTTGATTGTTTGCTTTTTTTTTTTTTTTTTTTAGTGATAGTTGTTTATGAGCGCCTTGCTTAACTTGTTTCCTGAACAGTTAAACTACCCACTGTTCTTTAGAAAAATCCTTCAGGTCCCACAAATTCTTTGGTTTTTCAGCACATTTGTGTATTTGCACTCTTTCGAACAATAACTATATGATTTTGATATTCATCTTTTCTCACTCGTGGGGGGGTGAAAACTTTTTGAATTTAAATTTCATGGCAAATTTAACTTATTGACAAACATACAATATTTAGGCAAAATAAGTATAAATAAAATGTAAATCCTCATTTCGTTCAAAAGTTTACACCCATAGCTCTTAATGCATTGTTTTTCCTGCTGACGCATCAGTGAGCGTTTGAACCTCCTGTAATAGTTGCATATGAGTCCCTCAGTTGTCCTCAGTGTGAAAAGATGGATCTCAAAAATATACAGTCATTGTTGGAAAGGGTCCAACTAGTGCAGAAGTGTAAGTGTGAAGACAGATTAAAAGCCACAAAGCTCTCAGTTTGATTAAGAGGGGACTAAAAAAACATTCAGCAGATTTGTTTTTTTCAGGCCTACATGGAAAAACAAAACGGTCCTCCATTACAAACGAGCTTATCTGTGCTGTGAAAGAAAGTGAGAAGACATTTAGCTCCTCTCTCTCTCACTAATGTCCTTAGTTTATCTGCTGCTCTCACCTCGCCACGTTAAGCCAAAACAAACAATTAGGCGGCCATTAAGGGCCCATTGTTAATTGTAAATAATCCATCATTAATATTGATTAGCTGTGGCGAGCAGATCTCATTCACTTCTTACCTCCTAATGAGTGGGTCTTAGTGGGCTAATTGCTTCAGGCTATTTCCATTCAACACCGGAGAGGCCACAACAGCTCTGGAGTGTGCCTTGAGTTTTACTATTAACTAACGCAGATTGAACGGCCATGATAAGATCAGACCCCACTCCAATTAACTTTCTCTGAGAATCTTTCCCAAGGTTACAATGTGCTTTTCATATATATGTTCGAAAAGCACCATAAAAGCAGGTTATATGACTCACACAACTCAAGTCTATATGTGAAGCACAGGACATATAGACCATTTTTATGGTACTTCAACAGCTCCTGGTCAATGTGTGATATCATTTTTATTGTTTGATTATCTTTTAAGGGCGTTAACTGGACAATACATGTTGTCACGTTATAAAGACAGTCTTCAAAGACTGTATCTACTGTATTTCTGTAAATGCAATGTTAGAAAGTGATACTCAACCAGAGACTGTAAGACTGTAACGTCTTAAGTTTTTGTTTGAAGGCAAACCAACAGTCCGTAATTGTGTAAACTCTTGTTAAGATGACAGCAACAAAAGATGCCACATTTTCTCCCCAGTCAAAAGTTTTTGAACAGTAAGATTTTTTTTTGTTTTGTTTTTTAAGTATTTTTAAGTCTTTTCTGCTCATTAAGCCTCCATTTATTTGATCCAAAATACAGAAAAAAACAGTAATATTCTGAAATATTTGTACTATTTAACTGCTTTTTATTTGAATATATTTTAAAATGTAATTTATTCCTGTGATTTCAAAGCTGATTTTTTGTTCCCATGATCCTTCAGAAATCATTTTAATATTCCGAAAACATTTGTTATTATTATTATTATTATTATTATTATTAATAATAATGTTGAAAACAGCTGTGTAGAATTTTTTCAGGTTCTTGATGAATAGAAAGTTCAGAAGCACATCATTTATCTGAAATAGAAATCACTTGTGACATTATAAATGTTATAAAAAAAAAACCTTTATTATCACTTTTGATCAATTTAAAGCATCTTCGCTAAATAAAAGTTTAATTTCTATTTCTTTCTATTCATCAAAGAATCCTGAAATAATTTTCTCAACTGCTTTAAAGATTGATGATAATAATTATAATAAATGTCTCTTGAACAGCAAATCAGCATATTATAATGATTTCTGAAGGATCATGTGACATTGACCGGAGTAATGATGCTGAAAATGTAGCTTTGATCACAGGAATAAATTACATTTTAAAATATATTTAAATACAAAGCAGTTGTTTTAAATTGTAGAAATATTTCATAATATTACTGCTTTTGGTGTATTTTGGATCAAATAAATGCAGGCTTGGTGAGCAGAAGAGAATTTTTTACAAAACATTAAAAATCTTACTGTTCAAAAACTTTTGACTGGTAGTGTATCTGTTTTAAATATGTTGTCAGTGTCAAAAATGTAAACAAAAATCTAAAATTGAGCCTAATTTCTTTAATATTTCTTAAATAATTTTATAAAAAATATATATGGCACTTTTAAAAAAAAGCTTTAATATCCATAAAATTAGCATGATGTCTTTAATATTTGCTATTTATTTATATAAAACGTCATTTCCTCACAAAAAAAATATATGTATATGTCAAATATTGTATATACTAATTGCAAATATGACAGAAATAAAGCTCAGATTTAGGGATGTTAAGATTTATTTTTCATGACAAGACTTTTTTGTGATTTCCATTATTCTAAAAAGTTAATTCTTAATATCCTCATTAATATAATACAGCATTTTTCTGTATTGTTTATTTTTATTATTATTATTATTATTATTATTATTGAAGAAATTCTGATTAAAATCATAAAATCAGCATATTACATTCAAGGCACTAGAACAAATCTAAAGATAATTTATTGGACTTTCATGGAAATATAGTTGATAAAATATAAACATTTAATGGAAAACATATTTTCTTATTGTGGTGTTTTGTGTTTTGGACAGAAATATGATATGTGAAATATGAATAATTTTTTGCACGTTAGTGACTGAAGAAACTTTTAGAGGATACCAGCAGTGTAAATGTAGTCATAACACAATAGATTAAAGTTTTTATGATTAAAACAGGATTTATCAATGCAGAATTATCAGATTGGTTCCCCCAAAGAAATGCAAATCTTACCAATCAAATATTCTTTAGAAAGCCTTTCATCGCCATTAGAGACCCATGAAAGACAGCAAAACTTGATATGTAAATCATTCTTATTCATGTCAATTTCTGTTGTCTGTTTTGTAGTGTAATGGGTACTTTGCTCCTGTGATTTATTTTCAAGTGGACAGGCATGTCAGTTTCATGAAGATCAATTGCCGTATCCTGTCTGTCTGTCTCTCTCATGTGTCTCACACTCACACACACGCTGTCTCACAGTCTTCATGGAGCCTCCGCAAATTCAATTCCTATAACAATGATGTCACCAAGCGGAGGTCACATATGGAGCAAATGCTTGTAAATCCAAATGGCTGTATAGTGTATTAAACAGGGCCAGCAATGGAATTACAGGAGGTGAAGCAGGGGAGAGATTCTGCTCACCTCAGGGATTAGATATATTGGTTTGTGATAACACTGAAGCCATGAATCATTGAAGTGTGAGCTCTTATCATGAGCCTTTAAAGGATTATCAATAGGATCTTTATGGCACTAATTTACACATTTGCATGCTGTAATTTGATAAGTTCCTCTATAAAACTGTGAAATTCTCACATAAGAAAGAGTCATAAACCAGTTGTAAGTAGCAAGGGCATATTTGTAGCAATATCCAATGGGTGAAAATGATCTATTTTTCTTTTATGCCAAAATCATTAGGATATTAAGTAAAGATCATGTTCCATGAAGATATTGTGTGAATTTCCTACCATAAATATATCAATACTTTATTTTTGATCAGTAATACGCATTGCTATTCTTTTGATTTTCTCAATATTTTGATTTTTTTTGCACCCTTAGATTCCAGATTTGTAAATATGTGTACCCTGGTCCAGGGTCACATTTGGTTTTAAATAATTGTGTGTTTTTTATTATTTCTAAAAAAATATATATATACAGTGGGTACGGAAAGTATTCAGACCCCCTTAAATTTTTCAGTCTTTGTTATATTGCAGCCATTTGCTAAAATCATTTAAGTTAATTTTTTTTCCTCATGAATGTACACACAGCACCCCATATTGACAGAAAAACACAGAATTGTTGACATTTTTGCAGATTTCTTAAAAAAAGAAAAACTGAAACATCGCATGGTCCTAAGTATTCAGACCCTTTGCTGTGACACTCATATATTTAACTCAGGCACTGTCCATTTCTTCTGATCATCCTTGAGATGGTTCTACACCTTCATTTGAGTCCAACTGTGTTTGATTATACTGACTGGACTTGATTAGGAAAGCCACACACCTGTCTATATAAGACCTTACAGCTCACAGTGCATGTCAGAGCAAATGAGAATCATGAGGTCAAAGGAACTGCCTGAAGAGCTCAGAGACAGAATTGTGGCAAGGCACAGATCTGGCCAAGGTTACAAAAAATTTCTGCTGCACTTAAGGTTCCTAAGAGCACAGTGGCCTCCAAAATCCTTAAATGGAAGACGTTCGGGACGACCAGAACCCTTCCTAGAGCTGGCCGTCCGGCCAAACTGAGCTATCGGGGGAGAAGAGCCTTGGTGAGAGAGGTAAAGAAGAACCCAAAGATCACTGTGGCTGAGCTCCAGAGATGCAGTCGGGAGATGGGAGAAAGTTGTAGAAAGTCAACCATCACTGCAGCCCTCCACCAGTTGGGGCCTTATGGCAGAGTGGCCCGACGGAAGCCTCTCCTCAGTGCAAGACACATGAAAGCCCGCATGGAGTTTGCTAAAAAACACCCGAAGGACTCCAAGATGGTGAGAAATAAGATTCTCTGGTTTGATGAAACCAAGATAGAGCTTTTTGGCCTTATTTCTAAGCGGTATGTGTGGAGAAAACCAGGCACTGCTCATCACCTGTCCAATACAGTCCCAACAGTGAAGCATGGTGGTGGCAGCATCATGCTGTGGGGGTGTTTTTCAGCTGCAGGGACAGGACAACTGGTTGCAATCGAGGGAAAGATGAATGCGGCCAAGTACAGGGATATCCTGGACTAAAACCTTCTCCAGAGTGCTCAGGACCTCAGACTGGGCCGACGGTTTACCTTCCAACAAGACAATGAACCTAAGCACACAGCTAAAATAACGAAGGAGTGGCTTCACAACAACTCTGTGACTGTTCTTGAATGGCCCAGCCAGAGCCCTGACTTAAACCCAATTGAGCATCTCTGGAGAGACCTAAAAATGGCTGTCCACCAACGTTTACCATCCAACCTGACAGAACTGGAGAGGATCTGCAAGGAGGAATGGCAGAGGATCCCCAAATCCAGGTGTGAAAAACTTGTTGCATCTTTCCCAAAAAGACTCATGGCTGTATTAGATCAAAAGGGTGCCTCTACTAAATATTGAGCAAAGGGTCTGAATACTTAGGACCATGCGATATTTCAGTTTTTCTTTTTTAAAAAATCTGCAAAAATGTCAACAATTCTGTGTTTTTCTGTCAATATGGGGTGCTGTGTGTACATTCATGAGGAAAAAAAAATGAATTTAAATGATTTTAGCAAATGGCTGCAATATAACAAAGAGTGAAACATTTAAGGGGGTCTGAATACTTTCCGTACCCACTGTATATATATATATATATATATGTATGAAGATAGAAAGTAATTTTGCCAGCTGTGACTGCCAGAAGAATTTTGTAAAAAATACAGAAAAATGCAGAAAAAAATAGCTTTTCCACATGCTGAAGTATATACTAATATACAGAAGATATAGAGTCATTAACGCAAACACAAAACACAATCATTGTAACACACAAGACTTAAATAATGCAATAAACATTCATTAAACAGCTGAAGATGCAACATAAAACCCTAATGTGCATAACTGATAACAAAAACTATTAGGAAACATGATTATTTAAACAAAATACTTTCAAATGTGGAGCATCATGCAGGGAATTCTGGGAATATCAGTTTAATTTTTTTTTTTTTTTTTTTTACTAAATTATACGTTGATTTGTTCTTTTTTACTTCTAAAAGCTGTACAACTGTAGCTTTTTTACAGTATTTTACAGTTAAAATTACACTATTTTTTTACGGTGTAAACATACACACATTTAAATTAATTAATTTATTTATTTTAGATCTGTCAGATGAATAATCGGATACAAAATAAAGCTTTGAGTTTGCCTAATATATGTGTGTGCACTGTGTGTAATTATTATGTGTATATAAATACACACAAATTAATGTTTATATTTAAGAGAAATGTTATGTACAAAATAATTGTATTTATATATAATATAAATGATATAAAAATTATAATAAATACATATACTTGTAAATATTTCTTAAATATATACATGAATGTGTTTGTATTTATATATACATAATAATTACACACAGACACACACATATATTAGGCAAACTTTTATTTTGTATGCGATTAATCGCGATTAATTGTTTGACAGCTCAAATTTATTTATTTATTTATTGATGAATCAGGGTTTTGAGCCTCAACTTAGAGTTGAGTTCAGAATGCCTTTTAAAACTAATTCAATTTCAGAATTTTACTGGATTTAGTAAATGAGAATTCCAATTAAGATTTGATTGAAATAGAATTTAAAAAATGCTTAAAGTTCAAAAAAAGAGAATTACACATGTAATCAGAGAAAAAACCTGAGAAATTGCTAGACACAGAGACAGCAACACACTGAATTAAACATGACATTTTGAACTAGAAACACTTTTTTAGTTGACATATTGTAAAACATATTCCAATAATATTTGTTTAATTTATCTTTCAGAGCTGCTTTAGAATCTGAACTGTCTCCATAGTTGAGCCTCAATTAAGTACTGATTCTGCTAATTTTTTTTATCACTGTCAAAATATTACAATGTGAAGCTGACTGAAGAAGACTTTTTTTATGATTTACAGTGTGCATTCATATACCAGGTATTATTCTATTGTACTGTAAGGTAGTTGTTTTTGTCATGGTGCTCTTGCTAAAGTACATATTCATAACACCCTTTTGTTTTGTTCTCCCATATAAAGATGCGTTTCCTTGAGAAAGCAATATAAATCCCATTCAGCACATTACCTGCTGTGAAATCACAGTACAATGTTTTGTCAGGCTGGGTACGCATGCTGTGTTGAAGGTATTGAGTTTAGCGTAATGGATTTTGCAAAATATTTCTGTTGACATTTTTGAATAGTATCTTAATTCACTTGCATCGTGTAGCCTGTTAGCGGAGGAAACAAGAATATTAAACAAAACAAGTCAAATACATGAGTGCAATCATTTTCTCCAGCCCATCTTTGCAAAATACACCAATCCACGTTTATTGCACTTTCATTATCCATTATTTCCCATATTATAAAACACCTTATAACCTGTCAAGTCTTTTATCTCACCAGGCAGGTACTTAACTTCAGCGTTATTAACATGATCCAACTGCCGTAGACTCACCACAGGATGCTTTTCCTGCAAAGTGCACCCCTTGATTTCTTTTTAAATTGTTTTAAAGTGCCTTTATTTTCCTCCGACAGACATTAGCCTCACAGCGTTCGCCACGACTTGAGGACTTGGCACGCTAGGACATCGAAATGGTCAATCAGAGCATGTAATATTGGTCAGGGTGGTTGATTCGGTCTCTTTGCAATCTTCCAGTCGGCATGAATTGCTGAGACGGACCATTTAAGCAGCATAATTCCATCATTTTAATAGTTTTAATGCTCAACAGGTACACAGATCTGGGCAGCGTGTGCTGTGTTTCCCAAAAGTCACACCCTGTGCCAAGCTGGACTTGAATAATTGAAGTGGTTTTGTGTGCACTCATTCATCTGAAGTGCTCTCTCATAAGTTTTTCTCCAGAGACGGATTTGAGCGGGAAAAGGCGGCACTCTTCCTACATTAATGAGAAGCTCTTTGCTGCATCCCAACTGGACTCTGTGAAGAATGGCTATACGACCCAACATTACACAGTTTTTACAGCCATTTATAACATCAATCACAACTGACATACGTGTGTGTGTGTACACATTGTGATCATAAATGCTTGTCAGTATACACATTTTGATATTCAAACATGTTTTTGGATTTATTTCAGAGAAATCTGAACATTTATCATTTATCAAAATGCAAATGAACTTTCTCACTCCTCATATGACAATGAAAATAACACATCTCAGATGCTTACAGATACTTACGTTTCTAAAAAGACCTAATATTGGCACCATACTCATAAATGGATGTTTTATATAGTCAGGAAAACATGGCTTCATATTAAGGCCTTCATATAAAGAGAAGATCTAATGAAACCCTTACACAAAATTAGGAACTTTGGTCTATTGAAGTTGTTTACCAAGGTTCTCTGTTGGAAAAAAAAAAAAACAGTATGTGCTGATTAGGTATGTTTTGAAGCATGGCTGCTGGTTTAAGATGGTCCTAAGATGGTACTGAGCAGGAGCTAGTTGCTTAGGACCAGCTTAAACCAGCTCAAGAACAGCTAAGGACCATCTTAAACCAGCTCAAACCAGCAGCCATGCTTCAAAACATACTTAACCAGCATATGCTGGTTTTTTCAACATGGTCTACCAGTTTCAGTAATGATTTTAAGATTTTAAGATGAAATAGTGAATATGATGTGTGAAGAAAATTGATAGAAATCAAGATAAATATCACTTGTGAACAGTGGTGTGTGGTGGTGTTCTTAAATAAGTGTAGGTAAAGTCCTCACTTTTAACATTACTTAAAAAAAACTACTTATTTACTTATTAAAAGTAAAATAAACATTACTTACACTATCAGAAAAATGGGAAAAAAAGATTTAATTTTATATACGATTAATATTCTATTTAATAAAGCCAAGTATGAATCAGTTTAGTGTTTTTAAACTTTTACTCAAAGCAGTAAAAATTTAAACAATATATTTTATTAGTTAACTTACGTTCAGCTATTTTTTTTAATAGTTAACTTTTGACTATTTTTGAATTTCTCGGATCATCAGTCATCAAAGCTCCGTAAATACTGGTCACAGACAGAGATTTACTTTAAATTTCACCAAGATGATTACTCACTAAAAACTCACACAGATCATGTTTTCATGCCATTTTAAGTCTTATTTTAATGTAACAAAGTGGTTTACTCCTGTACTTATGAATGGGAGAAACTGCAACGCGTGACGAAACAGTCCCACGTTCTAAATGAAAGAGCCAATCGAAAGTCATTGCGTCACTGCAGCGGCCGTTAGAAGCACCGGTTCTCATAGAAACCTGAGGCTGGACCGACCAATGTCATAAGTGTGTTGTGGCTGCGCATGTGCACTGGCTGGTCTAGCCTGAAAAATAAGGGTTTTAAACGGTATTTGAGCATAAGAAACAACATTCATGAGGCATGTAATATTTCAACAGCAATATGTAAACAGCAAGCACTTTTTGAGATTTCAGGATTCCCCCATTCATTTACCGTTGAATACTGTTTACCGTGAATCATATGAGTTCATTGAGATCGCCCCCCCCAGCGGCAAACCATTGAACCGGTTTCTATGGTTTTTACCTGATCTCGAATCAGTTTGATCAGTTTTAACGAGACGTGTAATTAAAAGGACGCGTAGTAGATAAGTCTCTTACTGGCCTGTTTAGACAAAACAAACAAAACAAGCCCTGCACATTAATAATAATCTTTTTTTAAAAATCACATATATATAGACACTTTATATTTAATGGTATTTTATTATTTTAATTGCATTTTAATGTTATAATTTCAAGGAAGTATTCACATTGGCGTTGTAAAAGCTGTTTATTTTGTTGCATTTACACAGTTTTGACCAGCAAGTGTCACCGCGCTTCGAAACAGTGAATCATTTTGCGAAGCAATTGGTTTAGATGATTCGAAGCTTCGAGAAGGTTTGTTTCTCCATCACTAGTGAACAGACTTTCCTTGAAAAGGACTTTGTTATATCTAAGTGTGTGAGTTGTTTACTTACTTTTTAAAGTCTTCCCATTATTGTTCATTCAGAATGATTCACGAATACTGAACACACGAACACAAGAGGCGGGATTTATCACATGAACCAATCACAGCCGATCATAACCAGTCATATCCAATCATATCGAGTCATTTCGGCACACTTTAGGGGGTCTGTTAAAGGAGAAGTCCACTTCCAGAACAACAATTTACAGATAATGTACTCACCCCCTTGTCATCCAAGATGTCTTTCTTTCTTCAGTCATAAAGAAATTGTGTTTCTTGAGGAAAACATTTAAGTATTTTTCTCCATATAATGGACTGCTATGGTGCCCGAGTTTGAACTTACAAAATGCAGTTTAAATGCGGCTTCAAACAATCCCAAATGCGGTTGTAAACGATCCCAGCTGAGGAAGAAGGGTCATATCTAGCGAAACAATCTGTTATTTTCATTTTAAAAAAATACAATTTAAATATTTTTTAATCTCAAACGCTCGTCTTACTCTGCCTGGACTGTTTTTGTTTTGGTTCATGACAGTTAGGGTATGTTGAACAACTCCCTCAACTTCAAAAATAATTTCAAAATGATCCTACATCGCTGCAGAAGTTGTGACCCAGTCTTTGCAAAGTGAACATGCAAAGAAGATCAAACACCATCTTCCTTGGCTGGGATCATTTACAACTGCATTTGGGATTGTTTGAAGCTGCATTTTAGAAGTTCAAACTCTGGGCACCATAAGAGTCCATTATACGGACAAAAATGTTGAAATGTTTTCCTCAAAAAAACATAATTTCTTACAACATCTTGGATGACAAAGGGGTGAGTACATTATCTGTAAATTGTTGTTTTGTAAGTGGACTTTAAGACTCCTTTAAAACTCAGTGGGCTCAGGGGAGGCGAGAGAGACGCCGACTCCCGCTGTAACTTTACCTGCTGGTGTCGCTGTCGGACAATGTTTCTTTAGAAAAACTAGTGATTTTCACACTTTTTAATGTTATATTTTGTAATATTGGCTTTGTTTGTTTTTGTGCTATAATTTTTTTCTCGTCTAATGTCTTGAGGAGGCACTGCCTCATTGCCTCCTCTGGGAACTGCCCCTGGTATACATATTTATATCTATCTAACTATCTATAAATGCATAGGCACTGAAACGAACACAAGCCATTGAAGACAGAACAGACACAGAGGACGTACTGACGCAGCACAACAGCAGAACTTCTACGGTTACACAAACTTTGCTTTCGCCCCCTCTAAATCAAACCCCTTTACCAGCATCTGCCATCTGTTCCAGGAGAATCTGTTTCACTCCCCGAGCCAAGCAAGGCCGTTATTGGTCCTAATGGCGCTATCAGCTAAGCCGCTAAACCCAATTACTGCTTAAAAAGGGAGGCCACCCCAGCTAATCATGGCCGCCTAACCTGATTTGGCTGTGATGAAGAGATGGGATAAAGATCAGTTAATGCAGGGAGAATGATCTCACAAATACAAAAAACTCAATTCATTTCTCTGGGAGGCCAATCTGTCCGATTCAGCGCTAATGGAGTGGAGTTTCATTAGACTCGAGGCGTGCTGCTCGCTCTTATCAGCCTGATGACAAATAATATCAAATAAGGGTGATCTTCATTAGCGACATGTGTCTCAAAAAGCTTAGATTTGTGAGGGGTTAAAACAAAATATGTTGATATACTGATCGGGACATCGTGGTGGTGGGACATGACCAACATGGAAGTTTCAAAAGTGTATAATGATTACTATTACTATTAGTGTATAAACGGAATATAAATGTTAATATACTGAAACACCTCACTTTTTTCATATTTTATGCTTTAGTATGTATGATTTGTGTTAGTGATAACTTTAGATCATGTAGCTTGTTCAAAAAAAGCTACTTTTTATTATCTATATATAAAAATGTTTAATTAAAGCAACTATTACAAACAACTATTTGTAATAGTACTAGAGAGAGGCTTCCAACAACTAGTTTACAGTTTGTTTTTCCTTCTGGTTAACATCTTCAAACCTCAGCTTTTTCCTGACTGGTTTTAGGCCTTAAAGTCAAGTCCTCTTAACACACTGTTAAGCACACCATCTGTTAATAGGTCTGGTCCGACAGCGCGCGTGCGTGCGTGTTCACCTGAGGCTACAAATTCATTTATTCGTCCGCTCTCATCTGCAGCCCTGCAGTAAGCGTGAGTTGCGCACGAGGCCGCGGGGCTGAAGGGCAGGTCTGGCCTAACAGAGCCGGGCCAGGCCTTACAGACGGACATTAGGCCAAACCGGAGTTAAAATCCTATTAGTTTCAGCTGGGAATCAGATTATCGTCGTCGAGAATCACTCGTCTGGCAACTAGGGTCTAATTTACGCCAATCAACAGCAATTATTGAGGGGAAGGGGAGCATCTATTAGGGAAGCTCATCCACTTAGGCTAATGAATGGGGCAGATTCAATCTCTTACTGAAGAGACGTATTTGGGAACTGCAGCTGGGGGCGAATGCACTGCATTCAAGGGGCACCACTGTTATCTGACTCTGTTTATGTGTGTGTGTGTGTGTGTGTGGATTACATTCATTTGTATTGTGAGTTTTATTATAGATGGCAGCCGCATAGATCAGACGTTTCAGTTTTTAGGATTGCGTAGTATATTACCTTTCCAGTTTACTTGGATCAATATATGACAAACTGCGTTATTTGCTTTGTCAATACACTGTCAAACTGTTCATGAGAGAGATGTGGTTTGCAACAGTTAATGTACCCAGCTAGACAGTGACTTATTACCTAGAAGGAGAAAAAGTAGGAAAAATAAAGGATTTTATTGTTTAATTAATTAATTTAATGGTTAATTCTTTAAATCATATGGAGGGGCTAACAAAAAGTCATTGACAGGACATGACAGACGAAGTTCTGTTTTGAGAGGTCGAGTTGGAAAGATGACATTGGGGTATAAGAAAGATTGTAGTGCCCTCTAGTGTTTGAAATACAAAAATGTTTCCTGCACAAAATTAATTTCTATCGCAATAAGCCGGACTTTCTCACAATTATTTTTTATTGCAAAATTGCAGGTCTAGATATCTCAGTTCTGCCTTTTTTTCTAACAGAATTGCAAGAAAAAAATTAAATAAAAAATCTAACTGTTTAAAAATATAAACCCAGAACAGTGAAGTAATAAGTCGTACCTTTTATTTATTTATTTATTTATTGTCATGTGGAGGAAACAAACTTCCAATCTGTAATTAAAAATGTAAATTAAACGTAAATAAAAAGTATGAAGTTCAACTATTTTCCTTAATTTTCTTTATTTTTCTTTTTATTTATTTTCATTGTTGGGTAAAGTTATCTAGATATCTCAGTTCTGCCTTTTTTCTAACAGGATTGCAAGAAAAAAATAAATAAATAAAAAAAATCTAACTGTTTAAAATATAAACCCAGAACAGTGAGGTATTAAGTCGTACCTTACATTTATTTATTTATTTATTGTCCTGTGGAGGAAACAAACTTCCAATCTGTAATTAAAAATGTAAATAAAACGTAAATAAAAAGTATGAAGTTCAACTATTTTCCTTAATTTTCTTTATTTTCCATTTATTTATTTTCATTGTTGGGTAAAGTTACTTTTAAAAGTAATGCATTACAATATCGCGTTACTCCCTAAAAAGCAACAAATTATGTTAGGTACTTTTTATGGAAAGTAATGTCACTTTTGCGTTACTTTTTAAATATGGGCAAACGTAATTTTTGCTTATCATGGTTGAATTGGATCATGAATAAAATGGGATACATAGAGGATATATATATATATATTTTTTTTATTCAAGAAAAAAGATTGAACATTACAAAAATATTAACAAGTAAATCCAGATACACAAAATATTAAAGCAATCTTATACAGTAAAACAGAGTTCTAAAGGGAGAGAAACAAATAGATTAAAAAATAAATAAATAAAAGATAAAATAAAATAAACAAACAAACAAACTATATATATATATATATATATATATATATATATATATATAAACATAAAATAAAAGAAAAACCATTGAAACAACTAAACAATAGTTAACATTTTCTTCCTTTTTCCTTAGGACATATTCAACAGTTGCAGCGAGGGAGCTATATCAGAAAAGAATTTCTCCATGAAATCTAACAATATGTCTTTCTTTTTATTATTAATTTGCATTAGAGACTTTTTCAAAATCTCCATTTCTGATAAAAATAAATCACACTTTGGTATGCATTTCGCAAATTTCTGTTTATGAATATAATACTTACCTTGTAAAATGTAAAAGTTAACAACATAATCATTTTACTTTTGTGTGAATAAGTACAAATCACATCTTTTAAAGAAAGCATATAGTTGACATTTCTTTGCAGAAATAAAAAGGCACTAACATCAGACCAAAATCTAAGAGACAAATCACAATCATAAAACAAATGACACAAATCTTCCTCATGTGCATTACAGAAACTACAAGTATTGTCAATGTCCATGAATTTAGAAAGAGCTAATTTACATGGGTAAATTTTGTGAAGTATTTTGAAATGCACCTCTTTAACTTTATTCAAAATACAAAATTTATAAGGATATTTTTGTTATTTAACATATTTAATTATTGAGTTATTTTGCGTTTGCATTTCACTATTTTTATTTTATTTTTATTACTAGTACTTGAAAAACTAATATGATTGCGTAACTCGCGTTATGTGTAATGTTACCCCACTGTTTTTTTTTTTGTTTTTTTTTTTTTTTTTTTTTTTTTTTTTTTTTTTTTTGGGAGGGGGGTTGTTTTTTTATTTTGTGTATGTGTGTGTTAGTTTAATGAAGGCTACTAGAGTTTGTCGGACTGTATCGTAGTTCATATTCCATAACGCAAGATGTCAGCCTTCAACTAAAAAAATGCGCCTAGAAAAGCAAATGAATAAGATGATGATGAAAGGTGAGCTGTCCTTTGAAAACTCAAGAGTAACATAGATGCTTTACTTACCAGCTGCTCCACTCTTGACTATTTACTAGCGGGTTAGCATAAGGATGCTGGACTTTTACCTCAGGGCTTATAAACTAATGGCTAATACATAATTATGAACACATTTATTTTACAAAATAACACATATAGATAAATATAATTATAATGTTTATTTAAATATCGGCCTCGTTGTATTAATTAAACACTTTTGTCTCTATCTAACAATAGCTATTTAAAACTGTATTTATGGATAATTACACGTCTCCGATATTTTACTATTTGGCGATGTGCATCATTAAATTTAGAGTATTACAATTTTATGTAAAAGCGAGCTACTGCGCAACACGTGACCCAACACGGAAACAGCTCTGGAGTGTCTCAACTAGATCTATTTTCTCTCGTGAGGTTCTTTGTTCCCCATCTAGAAACATCAGCAGCGTCTCAACATGGCGAATAACAGCACAGGCTAATAACGAGCTAGCGTTTTCCCCTGCTCACTTGCCGCTAAAGTCTGAAGAATAGTATGCAGCAGCCTTTGAAAATATCCCAGAAAGAGTTTAAATAATGGAAACGCGGGGGATTGAGCAGATGTTCGACTTCCAGCGGTAACTTATTCACATTTCAAGCTTGAAATGATAACAGTTGCAGAGCTAATGTAATTAGCCGTAGCATGTTCAACATCAAACTCACAATACACAAGCGTATAAAGTCTGTTAGAGACTGTTGAATGGTCTTAAGATACAAGCATATGAGAATGGATTGTAAACACGAATGTTTTGTGGTTGTTTTTGCACTTATATAATTTAATAAACCATATTTGTCATGAAGGTTAATCAAACGGTTTAGTATAGTAACTGTTACTATATGGTTTATGAGAATATTACAGTATGAAAAAAGCCTGGCTGTGTTTGTGGATTAATACAAATATTTTGCATAATAACACATAGTCTTAATATTTGTGGTTATTTATGTCAACAGTAAGGCCTGTTGCATTAAAAAAAACTGATTAAATAAATAATGCATGATCGTATATTAGCTGATTTTCCCACAAAAGCCAGGAGGTTTTTTTTAGAGTAGCTTAGATATGACATTAATAATGAACTACTAGTTAGTAATCATTAGTTGAAATATGTGCACTGCTCAGGTCTCTGACATGAAGAGATGGATGATGGTTACTGGCAAATGGCTCTTGTCAGAAATAGTCTCTGAAGCTGGTTGCTATTCCTGTCATCTCTTTCCACAGGTTACCAAATGATCGCTTCATCCTGCTGTTGTTGTTGCTGTACTCCCCTGTCGGCGTGTGTTTGATGCTACTTCGAATATTTATTGGTGTCCATGTGTTTCTAGTGAGTTGTGCACTTCCTGACAGTATTGTCAGAAGGTAAGACATTCGAGCATTAATAGATAGCAGAATTCAGAACAATAAAAGACTAGGATCAGAAATGGATGTGTTTTCAGTATTGCTGGTTACACATTTGTCTTTGTTGTTATAGGTTTATAGTGAGAATAATGTGTTCAGTGTTGGGTCTGCATGTCCGGCAGAACAGCCCACGCTTACGGGACAAAACCGCCCGACTTTACATCTGCAATCATGTAACACATTTCGACCACAATATTATCAACCTTCTGACCTCCTGTAACACGGTGAGTGTTTATGTGTTTCTCCGTGGTTTCCCAGCATGATGTAATCTCTTTCTCCTCCTCCTCCACTGCTCTGCCCTTGACCTCTTGTCTTTCGGTTCTTTCATTGGTTTACCCACACAATGAGGTCTATTTCTTCTTTGGCAGCTGTGCTGACTTAATGTTGGGCCAGAGGCCAGTGAGTGAGGTTCAGTTCTTTCTGCTTATTTCAAATGATTCACTTTGTTTGGTTGCAAGGCAGCAGGAGTAACTTAAATTCCATTTAAAACGTTAGGTCATGCTGCTCTGCTTGAATTCATGTCTCTATGAGTTGACCTAGATTTTAGTTAAAAAATAAATGTATTTGTTATAAAAATATTACTGTAACTGTATATTGCAATAAACAAAATTGAAGATTCACAGTTAGTCTATTAGGTGATTAAAGGCATAGTTCGCACAAAAATGACAATTTTGTCATACATTATTATGTCGTTCCAAATCAGTAACCTCTTTGGAACACAAATTAAGGTATTTTTGATGAAATCCGAGAGCTTTCTGACCCTACAACGCAACTGACACGTTCAAGGCCCAGAAAGGTAGTAAGTACATTGTTAAAATAGTCCATGTGTCATCAGTGGTTCAAATGTAATTTTTTTAAGCTATGAGAATACTTTTAGTGTGCAAAGAAAACAGAAATAATATTTTGGGTGCATACACAAGAGCACCATGATGCAACTATTCAATTTACATTATATGCTTGGTATAAATAATATAAATTTAGCTTATTACTAGCTGTCAAGTTTGGGGTCAGAAAATTTATATTTATTTATAACATTTTAATTCTACAAGGACGCATTAAATTAATAAAAATGGACAATTTATAATGCTACAAAATATTTCCATTTAAAATAAATGCTGTTTTTTTACTTTCTATTCATCTATGAATCCTGAAACATTGTATCACAGATTTCGGAAAAATATTAAGCAGCACAACTGTTTTCAGCATTGATAATAAGGATCATGTGACTCTGGAGATTGGAGGAGTAATGCTGAAAATTCAGCTTTGCATCACAGAATCCAAGTTACATTTTAAAATAAAATGAAATAGAAAACAGCTATTTTAATAATACTTATTAGTTTTGATAAGTAAATACATCCTTAGTAAGCAAAAGAGACTTCAAAACCTCATCATCTTAAAGTATTCTTACCAAAACGCTAACTTTTAGACGGTAGTGTATGCATTGCTCAGATGTATTTTAAAATGTACTTTTACCTTTACACAATGTTCTCACTTGATTCAGCTTCAGTAATAACTTAATAAGATACTTTTAATGAATATACCTACCAGTCAACATTTTTTTGAACAGTCAGATTTTTATTTATTTACTTTTTTTGTTTTTTTTTAAAGAAGTCTTTTCTTCTCACCAAGCCTGCATTTATTTAATTCAAAGTACAGCAAAAGCGGTAAAAAATCAAAATATTTTTGCTATTTAAAATAACCGTTTTCTATTTTAAAATGTATTTTGGTATGTATATTTTAAAATTTATTCCTGTGATTTCAAAGCTGAATTTTTAGCATCATTTACTCCAGACACATGATCCTTCAGAAATCATTCTAATTTTCTGATTTGCTGCTTATAAAACATTTATTATTATTCTTATGTTGAAAACATAAGATCACTTTAGATCAATTTAAACCATCCTTGCAAAATAAAAGTATTAATTTCTATATTTTTTCCCCCCAAAATAAAAAGAAATTATACTGACTCCAGGCTTTTGACTGGTATAGTGTATAATGTTACAAAGGCTTTTTTAGGATAAATTTTAGGTCTTTGGATCTTTCTGTTCATCAAAGAATCTTGTAAAAATGTACTCAACTGTTGTACAAATTGATTATAATGATAATAATAATAAAGATACAAATCACCATATTAAAATGATTTCTGAAGGGTCATGTGACCCTGAAGACTAGAGTACTGGTACTGAAAATTTTGCTTTGATCACAGAAATAAATTACATTTTAAAATATATTCAAATAGAAAGCAGTTAGTAAAGCAATGGTAAAAATATTATTGCTTTTGCTGTATTTTAGGTCAAATAAATACAGGCTTAGTGAGCTGAAGAGAATACTTTAAAAAGCGTTAAAAATCTTACTGTTCAAAAACTTTTGACTTGTTGTGTACATCCCGTCCTATTTATGTTATGCAGTTCATTGCTGTGGAATTAGAGAATTAACATCATGCTATAGCTAATCAGCTACATGTATGTCCTGTCTGTCTCTGTGTTTAGCCACTGCTGGAGGGCCCTGTGGGGTTTCTGTGCTGGGCGAGGGGTTTTATGGAGCTGGGTCAGGGTGTACAGAGCAGGACGGAGCTAACGGAGACCCTCCGCAGGTATTGCTCATCTCCTGCCGCTTTACCCCTCCTGCTCTTTCCAGAGGAGGACACCACCAATGGCCGAACCGGCCTCCTCAAGTTCAGGTACTTCAGCATCATGCATCCGCCGTCAAAACAATACTCTTTCATTACTTTTGACTGTAGACAAATCACATGTATTTGTCAAGTGCTTTTTTCAGCTTTCAAAGCAGCTTTAAAAAAATCATAATGTTTATATCTTCATGCTTTAGCAGATTACAAGGCAGTCAAGTAGCTAATTTGAAAATAATTTTGTGAATGATACAAAACATAATATAAACAGTCACACAGTTGAGATTTGCTGTGTAGTGTATATATCACGTTATGTGATGAAGTTTGTTGCCAAACACTGACTATCCGTATATAATATATTTGTGTTATAAAAATACAGAGAGATAGAGAATGTGTAATAAACTATATGAACAGTCCTTTTAAATGCTTCTCTTACTGTATGTAATAATAATATCATTGAAAGATATAAAAGAAGTCATTTATTTTTAGAGTAAAAATACCCTGAATACTGTTTATGTCATATCTGATCTGGTTTTAAATGTGACCACACTTTACATAGACAGTCAGGTGCCTGATATAAATAATGTTTGGTAAGTAAGGGCTGCATTAATGCTGAGTCTCTGGTGATTAAATGTGGATTTGTTCTGGGAGGGTTGCCAGGTCCTCTTTAAGCTTCCTTGAAGGGTCTAAGATGTGATCAAGCTTTACTGATCCTCAGCTTTAGCCTTTACTGCCTGTAAATCAGCTGACACCCACTTTGCCATTAGCTTTTAGATGACAACATTTCCTTTTCTCTTTAAAAAAGACGCCATTTTTAAAAGACCAACATCTATTCTCTCCTCAGCTCTTGGCCTTTCTCTGTGTCTGAAACCATCCAGCCTGTGGCATTGCTGGTGAAGAGGCCTTTCATAGCTGTGGTAATTACATTCAAATCCTCTGTTGTCAAATGATTAGTCATAATGGCTGCGACCCTTGCGGTTGCCAGATATATTTTTCATGTAACCCTTTTAAATTCACAAACATTACAACAAAAAAAATCTGCTTGTCCTGAATGTTTATGTAATCCTACCTGTCGTTTTTATATCAGTGCTGCACTTGTCATTTCTGTAAATCGCTTCGTTGTAAAACCATCCACACAGGCATTTAAATATGACTGAATAATCGCGTCTAGAGTTTCCATATCTTTTTTTCATCCTCAAGTTCCAGTTAACACACACAAGAGGGTCTTTGTGAGAGTGTGGCTCATCAAGAGGATATTTATAGCAGCACTGATAATAAGTGATTCACAGTGCAATAGAAAGACGAACCGTCAAAGGTCTACAGATCGGCACATAGTGACCTCTTGCTCCCGTTACAGCGTTAAAAAGTGGGTTTATTTATTTTTTGGTGAACACTGGAGTTTGCATACATTCCATTCCCTTAGTTGCTGTATTGTATCAGATGTATTTTCAGTCTTCTAGATGATACAGATATGATCATTTTCAAATTTGAATGGCTTTCTAGCATTAAAAATATTCTGTTTTTTTGACCTCTTTGACTCTAGAGGTTAAAGGGAACATCAGATGCAAAATTCACTTTTCCATAGTGTTTGCATATAAATGTCTCAGCAGCGTGTGGACACAACCACCTTACAACGATTAAAAGCCATTCACTCTTTTTTTTTTAATCCTCAAAAAACCTAAACAGTCTCAATTATCAAGCCGTTTTGATTTTCTGAACAGTGTGATGTCATACTGCGTAGGCCCCGCCCACAACCGATGACGGACTGTCTTCTATTAGCATATTTCCGCCCTCGGCCAGTTTTACACTGTTCGCCATTTTCTCCGCACTCAAGCAGCGACAACAATGTCTCGTAAGCAATGCTGGTGTTTTGTAGTTGGATGTAAAAGTGGACATAGGAGTTCATTTTCTCCCGACTTTAGAGCCACTGAGGATGCAGTGGATTAGTTTTGTTTTTGAT
Source organism: Labeo rohita (assembly GCF_022985175.1). Classification (NCBI taxonomy): domain Eukaryota; kingdom Metazoa; phylum Chordata; class Actinopteri; order Cypriniformes; family Cyprinidae; genus Labeo; species Labeo rohita. The sequence continues at coordinate 22,311,953 of NC_066882.1, read as the reverse complement.
GGTAACACACCACCAAATACGCAAAAAAAACAGAAGCAGGTAGCTCATTATCATTTAAAGAGTCATGCACTGAAACGGCACGCTGTGAACAGCTGTTTTTGACAAGGTAAAAAAAGTGTTATTTACACAACCATTGAGGAATTTTAATCAAAGTATTTTGCAGACATTTCATGAAGACCCTAACGAAGTGATTTGATTTGATTTGATTTGATTTGATTTGAATCATACCAACCAAAATAGGCATCCAATGTCCTCTTTAAACATGCTTCTGTAACCTTAAGTCTTACATGTTACGATGCAAACAGGACATGTTACCATTTGCATACCTGTTTGCATGTGAATACAGCTGGTGCTGTTGTTCAGGATGGGACAGGTCATTTTGTTCAGTACTGTGAAGGTGTTTTATGTAAATATGGGAGGTCGTATGTTAATGTTTATGGTTGTGATGGTAATTCTCTGAAAACTTCTGAATGACGCGCTTTTGCTGCTCTGTAAATGACCTCGGTCAACTAGAGAGAGATTTGCATTGTGAATGTGAAAGTATGTGAATATAATGAGTGTCAAGCCATCAACATGCACATAACTGTCTTCTATTAAACATTAACATCTGGGATGATATAAAAAGGTCTTTCTTGGTTTCTTTATTTCAGAACACACCAGAATCCTCATGGCTGACAGAGCTGCTATGGACCTTTTTTGTACCGTTCACAGTGTACCATGTAAGGTACTACATATTACAGTCTCTCCTTTGTCCAGTGGCAGTATTTTAAATTTACAATCCTCTATTGCTGATCTCGACAGACCAGCGCTGGTAATACGTCAATAATGAAGCTTTTTAGTATTTAATAGCCTCAGGAGTCTATGGCATGCAGCTTACAAGAGCAACAGTTTCTGTTTTAGTCCTGAATTTTTGTGTATACTGGTCTGTTGCTAAATATGTTAAAGGATTAGTTCATTATGTACTTACCCCCATGTCATTCAATATGTTCATGTCTTTCATTCTTCAGTTGAAAACAAATTAAGGTTTTTGAGGAAAACATTCCAGGATTTTTCTCCATATAGTGGATTTCAGTGGGGATCAGCGGGTTGAAGGTCCAAATTGCAGTTTCAGTGCAGCTTAAAAAGGGCTCTACACAATCCCAGCTGAGGAATAGGGGTCTTATTTAGCAAAACAAACAGTCATTTTCGTAAAAAAAAGTAATTTTATGTATTTTAACCACAAATGATCATCTTGCACTAGCTCAATTTCACGCATTATGTAATCACGCTGAAAAGGTCACGTGTGCCGTAGATGGAAGTATCGACCCAGTGTTTACAAAGTGAACATGCAAAGAAAGTAAAACACTCTTAAAAAAAAGGTAAAACGATGGAGGAGAAAATGAGATTTTGAAGTACACAGACGAAGAACTAGCCACACATGACCTTTCCAACATGATTAGGTAATACGTGAAGTCATTGATGCGCATTGCAGAGCTAGTGCAAGACGAGCATTTGTGGTTAAAAAGTATATACATTTTAATTTAAAAACAAAAAAAATAACATTGTTTCACTAAATAAAACCCTTATTCCTCATTTGAATTATGTTGAGCCCTTTAAAGCTGCACTGAAACTGCAATTTTGACCTTTAACTCATAGATCCCTGTTAAAGTCCATTATATGGAGAAAAATCAATGTTTTTCTCAAAAACCTTAATGGAGAAGTTCACTTCTAGAACAAAAAATTACAGATAATGTACTCACCCCCTTGTCATCCAAGATATTAATGTTTTTTTTTTTTAAAGAAATTGTTTTTTGAGGAAGACGTTTCAGGATTTTTCTTCATATATTGGACTTCACGGAGTTTGAACTTCCAAAATGCCATTCAAATGCATCTTCAAACGATCCCAAATACGGTTGTAAATGATCCAAGCCGAGGACGAAGGGAAGTTCCGGTTCCCATCTTGTTCAACTTTAAAATTGCCCTACGTTGCTGTTTTACCTTTTTTGTTAAGGGTGTTTGATCTTCTTTGCATGTTCACTTTGCAAAGACTGGGTCGGTACTTCTGCAGTGATGTAGGATGATTTTGAAATGATTTTTGAAGTTGAGGGAGAAAATACGATGGAAGTTTTTTGACATACCCTAACTTTCTTGAACCAGAATACACAGAGTTCAGGTAGAGTAAGACAATATGAGCATTTGAGGTTAAAATGTATTTAAATTGTATTTTTAAAAATGAAAATAACAGATTGTTTCGCTAGATAAGACCCTTCTTTCTCGGCTGGGATCGTTTACAACCACATTTGGGATCGTTTGAAGCCGCATTTAAACTGCATTTTGGAAGTTCAAACTCGGGACACCATATTAGTCCATTATATGGAGAAAATCCTGAAATCCTTTCCTCAAAAACAATTTCTTTACGACTGAAGAAAAACGTGAAAGACATGAACATCTTGGATGACAAGGGGGTGAGTACATTATCTGTACATTTTTGTTCTGAAAGTGGACTTCTCCTTTAATTTCCTTTCGACTGAAGAAAGAAAGACATGAACATATTGAATGACATGGGGGTGAGTACATTTTGAGGAAATGTTTATTCTGGAAATGAACTAATCCTTTAGTTTCATTGGTGTCACTTTTGAATATTTGGTTAGTACATACTTTCACACCATAGAAAATATTTAGTTTTATATAATGCTAACATGTAGAAATAGATACTAATGTTAAATGTAAATGTTGAGTGAATAAAGAAATGCAGGCATTGTGTCTTTCTAAACAGATATATGTTTATGCTCACTCTTGTTAAGTATCTCCGTACAATAATGTAAGGTGTAATTGTTTTGAAATGCTCTCAAACCAGATGGCTTCCACCATTGTCCAAAGAAGATGGTGAATCCCATCAAGAATTTGCCAGCAAAGTACAAGAGGTAAAGCTCTGTCCTTTTTATGTTGCATTCTGTGTATTGTTTCTCCATGAGATGTTGTATGGTGGCACTTTGCCTTAATTGTGTTTGTTGTTTAAACAAAGAAGTATGTTGCAATGTGCATCAAATAGAGTCAAGGCCAATTTTAGTCTGATTAACATGTGTAAATGCTGGACGAAGCCAAGCTACCATCATATTATCTGCACTTCCATTCAGAAAGTTTTAATTAAACCTCGATCAAGAATGCATTAAAATGATCAAAAGTCTTATTAATTACTTCTATAATGTTACAAAAGATTTGTTTCACAAAACAAATCACTAAAGTAAGATACAGAAATATGCTCATTGCCTATTACATGATGATAATAAGAAAGATTCTTGAGCAGAAAATCAGTATATTAGAACACTGAATGTGATGTGACACTGAAGACTGGAGTAATGATGCTGAAAATTGAGCTTTGCATCACAGGAATAAATTACGTTTAAAAAAACATCCAAATTAAAAACAGTTTTTTAATATTGTAATAATATTTCATAATACTACTGTTTTGTTAAAGCATTCCTAGACGAATTATTGCATCATTCCTACTGAAACATTTGAAGTGTGTGTAAATGCATTTCCCGAACCTCTGCTTATAGCTTGTTCAAAGTCTGTGAGTCATGCTTCTGTAGCAATAAATGCTTTCTGAAATGCCTTGAAATTGAATGGATTTGAAACCATTTTCCAGTAATGTCATACTTAGTTAAATTACCATTAAAAACATGTTCAAACAAACCATTATCTTATTGTCCGCTGACACGGCTTTTCATCTACCTAACCTTTAGATCTGTTTCTTGTCCAGTTCAAAGCTTTGACTTGTTCTGCTGTGTCGTTTGATGTAATGTCCATTGTGTCCCTCTGTCAGCTGCTGGCCACCGAGCTGGGTGTGATCTCCACGCAGATCACTAAAGCAGACAAAGCCGAGCACATCAAAAGGAAAAGACACACTGCCGCTCAGACTGCACATTCAAGTAAGAACGGATTCAATGGTGAGAAAGAGATTATGATGTATATATCCATAAAGTTAGATCACTGGATCTGCATAGTGGATGTGTTTAGTCTTAGTGTAACATGAAACTATATTTTTGTCTTCAGATTTGGGTGCCAGACCTCGCACAGTGGCACAGGGTTTCCTGGGCACAAGTGCAGGAGCTGAAGATTCACGAATAGCGTGTATGGCGCAGCAAGTGAAAGAGGTGCTGCCTGATGTCCCATTATCGGTCATCACCAGAGATTTGAGTACGTCATCCTCCCATAATGCCTTGCATTAACATGGATTATTATTATAAAAAGTTATTGACCCAATAATAAATATTAGCTGTAAATGTAGTCACCCTCAGGCCATCAACGATGTTAAAGAGTTTGCTTCTTCATCAGAAACAAAACAGATTTGAAGAAATTTAGCATTTAACACCAATGGCTCCTTTGCAGTAAACGGGTGCCGTCAGAATGAGAGTCCAAGCATCTGATAAAAACATCACAGTAATCCACAATTAATCCACAACACTCCATTCCGTCATTTAACGTCTTGTGAAAAGCTGTGCATTTGTAAGAAATACATTTATCATTATTTTATTTTAACTTTAAACTCTTGCTTCTGGGCAAAATAAAAATCCGTAATTCATAATATTGCTTCTTCCAATAAAAACGTTCATCCCCTGTTGTCCTCTTACGTCAAAATGCACCAGCATATTTGTTTAGTACTGTTTTGAACTGATTGTGGTGGTGTTTTTTTGACTGTTAAGGTGCTTGATCTGTTCATATTTTGCTCCTGATTCAGACAAGACAGTTGTTTTACTGGATAAAGCAATATTATGTATCAAGGACTTGTATGCTGAAAGCAACAGTTTGAAGCTGAAAATGTCTTGATGCATTTGTTTCTTACAAACATGGAGCTTTTTGCTTCAGAAGATGTTAAATGATGGATTGTAGTGGTGTGGTTTACTTGTGGATTATTGTGGTGTTTTTATCAGCTGTTTGGACTCTGACGGCACCCATTTACTGCAGAGGATCCATAGATGAGCAAGTGATGTGATAATCAGTTTTTCCTAATCTGTTCTAAATCTAAATCTTGAGTAAATATTCAGCAAATTGACATTTTTTTTTGGTGAACTATTTCTTCAATTCAGACGAGTTTCATTTGATGGAAAAAGTTTACATTTAAGTTCAAATTTTATATATATATATATCTCGCAGAATAATTACCAAAATAAGAGGGATCATACAAAATGCATGTTATTTTTTATTTAGTACTGACCTAAGATGTCACACAAAATATGTTTACATATAGTCAACAAGACAAAAAATAATAGTTGAATTTATAAAAACGACTCCGTTCAAAAGTTTACATACACTTGATTCTTAATACTGTGTTGTTATTAAATGATCCACAGATTTTTGTTGTTGCTGTTGTTTAGTGATAGTTTTTCATGAGTCTCTTGTTGGTCCTGAACAGTTAAACTGCCTGCTGTTCTTCAGAAAAATCCTTCAGGTCCCACAAATTCGTTGGCTTTCCAACATTTTTGTGTATTTAAACCCTTTCAAACAATGTCTGTATGATTTTGAGATCCATCTTTTCACATTGAGGACAACTGAGGGACTCATATGAACTACAAAAAATTCAAACACTTATTGATTATCCAGAAGGAGAAACAATGCATTAAGAGCCGGGGGGTTAAAACTTTCTTGAATTTGAAGATCAGAGTAAATTAAACTTATTTTGTCTTCTGGGAAACATGAAAGTGTCTTCTGTAGCTTCTGAAGGACAGTACTAAATAAGAAAAAATTATATTTAGCCAAAATAAGAAAAATATACCCACATATTACACCCCTGGCTCTTAATGCATTGTGTTTCTTTCTGAAGCATCAGTGAGCGTTTGAACCTTCTGTAATAGTTGCAAATGAGTCCCTCAGTTGTCCTCAGTATGAAAAGATGGATCTCAAGATCATACAGTCTTTGTTGGAAAGAGTTCAGCTGCACACAAATGCAGAAAAACCAAAGATTTTGTGGGACCTGAAGGATTTTTCCAAAGAACAGCAGGCAGGCAAGCAAAGGACTCATGAACAACTATCACTAAACAAACAAAAAAACACAGCTGTGAATCATTCAGGTAACAACACAGTATTAAGAATAAGACCTAGCAGTATAACAGGGCATTGCGTCACGGACAGGTATCTCAAGTAGCGAGAATGAATGTTATTACTAAAGCAAAAAACCCAATTAACAGAATTCAGCAAGTTACCACAGCTGCACGACATACATCATCTCTAGCTGAAGCATTAACCTAACAAAATGACACAAATATAGTCCACCCAATGTTCCTAGCGACATTTATTAAAGAAGTCAGCTTCCAAAACAAAGATTTACATATAATGTATTCACCCCCTTGTCATCCAAGATGTTCATGTCTTTCTTTCTTCAGTCATAAAGAAATAGTTTTTTGAGGAAAACATTTTAGCATTTTTCTCCATATAATGGACTGATATGGTGCCCCGATTTTGAACTTCCAAAATGCAGTTTAAATGCGGCTTCAAACGATCCCAAATGCGGTTGTAAATGATCCCAGCCAAGGAAGAGGGGTCTTATCTAGCGTAACGATCGGTTATTTTCTTAAAAATAATACAATTTATATACTTTTTAATGTCAAACGCTTTTATAAATTCAACTATTATTTTCTCTTGTGGACTATATGTAAACGTCTTTTATGTGAAATATAAAAGATCAGGTCAGTACTACATAAACATTACATGCATTTTGTATGATGCCTCTTATTTTGGTGAAATAATTAAATATTACAATAATAATTGACCTCAGCTGTATACACTGCCATTATACACTTCTGTGGCTCTCACGTATGTGTACTAATGCAAAGCTGATTCCTTGGGTTTAAGCAGTGCAGTTTCAGCCAGTGTGGATTTGGTTAAGTAACCCCTTGATATTGTCTCTGTACAGTGCACACCAACTGTGTGGACACAACCATAACCAACCTGCTGGAGAGCACTGACCAGTTCAGCTCGGAGGCAGCCGTGGGCACACCTTCAGCTCCAGCCAAACAAGCAGCTTCCTCCACCCCAGCTGTAACAGCATCCACACCCAATTTAAAGGTACAGCTGACCCTCTCATCACCCTTTGAAAAAAATGCAGGAGCAAATGAATCAGTTCTTTAGTCAGCGGCTGTCTTGTCCCATATTAACAAACCATTTATTACACAAAATGTATGAATCGAATTTGCAATATTCTTCTTTGCACAAGACAAAAAAACAAAAAACAAAAAAACCTTATTCTGTGTACGAATAGCACAATGGCCTCCTTCTCGCATGGCCTATATTAGTGAATTTACCTATAAATAGTACCATCAAAGCCTTTTGTCTAACAGGATATTTATCTAAATATGTCTATGTATTCATTCCACAGCCAGCTGCCAAATCTTTTGGGAGAACACCCACAGACAGACACATGTCTCTACAGGACAGAAAAGAAGCCTTATATGAATATGCAAGAAGGTAATTGTTTTAAAACTTTAAAATAAGATTTACAATAGCGTTTCTAAAATTGTAATGCTTTGTGCCTGAAATCCATTGTATCCCAGTATCCACTAAGTTTGTTGTATAGTAAAGGTATGTTGCACTTCATTTTTATTTGTTGAGTTGAATAACCTGATTCTTTATTTTCTATTCACCCCACCCGCAGACGATACATTGAAAAACATGGACTGAACAAACAGGACGATCTATGACCGTGGACAAAGACACACCTGAGGAATTGTTTAGGAAAGACAGCTGCTTCACACAAAACCCACATAGACAAAGAAGAAATTATAGAGTTGACCCAGAATGAAACAACATTTGTGTTCACCAAACATGCCGAGAGAAGACTGGATTTTTTCCTTTCTTGTTTTTGTTTCTTTGTAAATCTTCTTGCATGGCAATCATGCATGTCTTTTTATTATTTCTCTCTGCAACAGAAAACAATTATTTTGGTAAACAATTTGTATTAAGACCCAGTGACCTTGGCACACTTCATATTATTTTTATAAGGTCCTTGGGTAGAGAATAGGGGATCGGAAACATATGATGTGAGCTAAAACACAACTTGAGGTTCATTATGTTGTCAAGGATACATGTTGATGCAATATCAGCTTTTAAAGACATTAAAAATCATATAGAAATGCAAAGACTACTCTCATTGTGTTTTTAATATATCATCTGCCATTTATCTCTGTTATTGGTGCATATTTATTTTTTCAATGTAACTGTGGTTGTAGATGGATGTTCTTTAAATAGACGTATACACAACCAGTCAAAAGTTTTTGAACAGTAATGTTTTTAAAGAAGTCTCTTCTGCTCACCAAGCCTGCATTTATTTGATCCAAAATAGAGCAAAAGCTGTAATATTGTGAAATATTTTTACTATTTAAAATAACTGCTTGAATATTTTTTGAAATGTAATTTATTTCTGTGATCAAAGCTACATTTTCAACATCATTACTCCAGTCTTCAGTGTCACATGGCCCTTCCGAAATAAATGTAATATGCTGATTTGCTTTTTAAGATTTTTTTTTATTATTAGCAATATTTAAAACGGCTTAGTATCTTTTTTTTTTCAGGATTCTTTACAATTATAGAAATTAATACATTTGTTTAGCAAGGATGGTTTAAATTGATCAAATGTGATTATAAAAACATTTATAATGTTACAAAAGATTTCTATTTCAGATAAATGCTGAACTTTATTCATCAAAACCTGAAAACATTCTACTCAGCTGTTTTCAACATAATATTAATAATAATTTTTGAGCAGCAAATCAGTACCATAGAATGCAGTTATTTTAATTAGTAAAAATATTTCAAAATTGTATTGTTTTTGCTGTACTTTGGATCAAATAAATGCAGGCTTGGTGAGCAGAAGAGACTTATTAAAAAAAAAAAACATTAAAAATCTTACTGTTCAAAAACTTCTGACTGGTAGTGTAGTTTGTCTAATCTTTAAAACACTTCTTGAACATTTATTTTCAGATAAATGATGGACACCCAGATAAACAACAGTAAAACTAACTGACTGTACTGTCTACGCTCAGCTTAGTTTACACATTTACACTAACATAAACCTATTAAAGGCTTTTATTTCTTTATTGCGGCCATATACCTGACTTATCACCTTGTAATAATCATGAGAGAGATAAATTAAGAGGTTAAACTGTCAAAATACTTTCATTCCTGTTTCAAAACATCTGAAAAATAGCCCTGCAGCCCCTCCCATATCACAAAAACTTCTGATTTTTTAGATACGATGGCGTTTTGAATGTCGAGAGCCGTTATAACCGCGCTTCCAGCCAATGACCATAAAGCCTGTCTAGTGATGCCAGCGCCTGGGCGAACCAATCATAACAATGAGCACACAAACGAGCCAATGAGAATGCTGGAGAGGGCGTATAGCAACCAATGAGAATGATGGAAATCTAGGTGATTTCTCCAGACTGAATAAGTAGGAGCACATCTCATATTACGACCTCATTGTCGAGGGTTTGAGTTAGAAGGTGTTCCTTTCAGTTACATTTTGTGTTCCTAAGCAAGCAAATAAACAACAATGAGGGAGATTGTGCATTTACAGGCTGGACAGTGCGGCAACCAGATTGGCGCCAAGGTAAGAATTGAACAAATGTACATTTTTAAATCATAGTCTGTGAAATACCATTTGGGCTTTAGGGGGTTAAAAAAGCTAATCCGTGGCGTTTAGAACAGCAATCTGTTCTAGTTTAAACGATTTCTCTTAAACATGCTATTTGTAATATGCAGATTTGTGTTTTGGTTATCATTTTTAAAATGTAACGTTACAATTAAAAGCTATTCTGCTCTAAATACAGTCCTGGACTAATCTCCCACGCAACAAGTTTTAAAATAAAATCTTATATTTGTGTCCTCATCCAAGAAACGACAAATATTGATTTGATTTTTGTATAAGGACGTTTATTTTAGGCAAAATCAGAACGATTTGAATGAAGTAATGGTGAAACAATGCGTTAGTTTTAGGGTGTTGGCCGCGCCGGACCGGCGTAATATCCGATTCGCAAGCGAATCGGTTCTTTTTGATGATTTGGTTGAGCCGATTTGCTCGAACTTTCATATGTCGTCCACAGTAGGGTAGTGATGACGCAAGCGAATCGTGAACCGTTCAAACGAGTCGACTCGCTTGAAAGAATCACATGTCGTAATGTGGCCGGCTGTATCTGGTTCAGCTCATGGAAAAGTGCGGGAACGCTAATATGACCCAAATACCGTTCTGGCCCCATGCAGAGACATGTTTTGAATCATTCTGTACTATGTCGTAGGAACCTAAATTAATATTGGCGACGTTAGTTGTACTATGACTCGCTCTGTTTCTTTAAGCTCCCGGTGGTGCAAAATGGCCCCGGTGACTTGGCAAACTCCATTTTACAAGTCTGGTGCGCATGTAACGGGAATCACTGGCCGTTCAATATTTGATTAGCCCTTTTTAAAATCGCATCTATTGACCTTTTATTATCCATTTCCGTTTTAATACTTTAATTAAAGGTCCAAATGAGTTTTAAATCTGAACTTTCTTGTTTCAGTTCTGGGAAGTCATTAGTGACGAGCATGGAATTGACCCAACAGGCAGTTACCATGGCGACAGTGACCTTCAGCTGGACAGAATTAATGTTTATTATAACGAAGCCACAGGTGAGTGGAAATCTGATGCATTTTGGTAATGTTTGTTCACTTTATGATTTTGCACATATGCATTCTAGCCTTAGATTTGTCTTAATTCTGCTTTGTTTTAAGGTGGAAAGTATGTTCCACGTGCCGTGCTGGTGGATTTGGAGCCTGGTACAATGGACTCCGTGAGGTCCGGTCCATTTGGTCAGATCTTCAGACCAGATAACTTTGTTTTCGGTAAGCTTTAAAATAGGCGACACATTAGGTGGGGCACATTGGGACATCTGGTTTGGAAAAAATTGATCCCGCACTGGCTCGGAACAAAATTTGAATGGCAGATATGGATCTAGTTCCCTTTTGCATAGATGTAACCAAACTCTTGACCTTTTTTGTTCTTTATTAGGCCAGAGTGGTGCTGGAAACAACTGGGCTAAAGGCCACTACACCGAGGGAGCTGAGCTGGTTGACTCTGTTCTGGATGTGGTTCGGAAAGAAGCGGAGAGCTGCGACTGTCTCCAGGGCTTCCAGCTCACTCACTCCTTGGGTGGAGGCACAGGGTCCGGTATGGGCACCCTCCTCATTAGCAAAATCCGTGAGGAGTATCCTGACCGTATCATGAACACCTTCAGCGTGGTGCCCTCTCCTAAAGTCTCAGACACCGTGGTCGAGCCCTACAACGCCACACTGTCTGTCCATCAGCTGGTGGAGAACACAGATGAAACCTACTGCATTGACAATGAAGCTCTTTATGACATCTGCTTCCGCACTCTCAAACTCACAACCCCCACATACGGTGACCTCAACCACCTCGTCTCCGCCACCATGAGCGGTGTCACCACCTGCTTGAGGTTCCCCGGCCAGTTGAACGCAGATCTCCGCAAACTGGCTGTGAACATGGTCCCCTTCCCTCGTCTGCACTTCTTCATGCCCGGATTCGCTCCTCTGACCAGCAGGGGAAGCCAGCAATACCGCGCCTTGACCGTTCCCGAACTCACCCAGCAGATGTTCGACGCCAAGAACATGATGGCCGCTTGCGATCCACGTCACGGCCGCTACCTGACCGTCGCCGCTGTCTTCCGTGGCCGCATGTCCATGAAGGAGGTGGACGAGCAGATGCTCAATGTTCAGAACAAGAACAGCAGCTACTTCGTCGAATGGATCCCCAACAACGTCAAGACCGCCGTCTGCGACATTCCACCCCGTGGGCTCAAAATGGCCGCCACCTTCATCGGCAACAGCACTGCCATCCAGGAGCTGTTCAAGAGAATCTCGGAGCAGTTCACAGCCATGTTCAGGCGCAAGGCTTTCCTGCATTGGTACACAGGAGAGGGCATGGATGAGATGGAGTTCACCGAGGCCGAGAGCAACATGAACGACCTGGTGTCCGAGTACCAGCAGTACCAGGATGCCACTGCTGAGGAGGAAGGAGAGTTTGAGGAGGAGGGTGAAGAGGAGCTTGCTTAAGTTAACCATTCTGTTGTGTTTTCCATGTCCTTTTCCTTTTTCAAAACTTGTCACTTCATGTTTTGTTTTTTTTTTTTTTTTTTTTTTTTTTTGTTTTCTTACTGCATTTTTCTGTCACTTAACCTTCAGTTGTACCTTTTCATGTTAATGTTAATAAAACAAATGAGAACCTAACTGGTTTACGCGTTTCTATATTCTTCAGAGGAAGTCTTGAATCTTGAGTCCAAAAGTATATTGGAATGTTAAAAATAAAAAGGGTTGTCTAATGAACACTGAAATGGTCTGGTATGAACTATTTTTGCAGTCTAACTTGTAGTATGGAGTTTAAGTAACTTTCAGGTTTGGAAAAAAAATTTAAAAAAATATGAGAGGAAAGCAGAGTATGGAGAATTATTTACATTTGCAGGCTTTTGCCCATTAAGATTTTAATTAATTTATCATTCAAGAAGTGTTTTCATGGCAGCTAATTCTGTAATCATTGTCAAACATGACAATGAATTCAAAGTACGATGTAGGTTAAGCATTTAAGTTTTCTTACATTTTTAGTACCATGTCATGTATCCTCAAGGATCTTTGCAACAATAAAAAATAATACAGACTTTTATATGTGCATGAAGCCATTAAACCTAAGGTATATGTTTATAATATTTTGGTCTCCACAGAGTATGCATTAAAGCAACATAAGGCTTTGATATTATTAGTACTACCATAAGAAAAGCCTAATTTTTAGCAAGTAGATCTCTAGTTGTTCATCCATGCTCTTGTTTTATTCAGTTTTATTTAAGGTGGCAGTAATGCTCGAATGAAATGGGTCAAATAACACTGGAAATTGTAATGCATAAGCATTCTGCTGGAAAATTAACTTTTTCGTTAAACAGTGAATGCAATTTTTATAATTACCTTAGTATTGTAAGAAACACACTGTGTTGTCTTTAATATCAAACACTTAAATTGACCCAATTACTTAAATCAATATAGAGGGTTTGCACTTATGTCACAACTTGGTCAGTTATCCAGATGCGTGGGCATACTGGCGATACTCAGATGTAAACAACAATATGGACTGCACTGTTAATGTACTACTAAATATATTGTTTTGCTAATTTATTCTGTCTAAACAATGGAAGGAACTCCCGAATGGAAGCTGATAAATTATATAGAGAAGCAGGAATTAGTTAATAGATGGTAAAAATGCACAGGAGCAGTATTAATTAAGGTATTAGTCTAATATATCACTTACCAGACCGGAAATGAGAAGAACAAACACGACTGTTGTTAGGATTCTTGCCCTGGAAATCCTGGCTCAGTTTGGTCAACCACAAAAGCCTTTTTTCCACAGACAGTCTTTTCCACTCTTCTCCTTGATTTGTTATAACTTTTGGCAGTTTATAGTACTCCTGTCTGACCAATTAGTACAGCCCAATACATGACAATAATTGACCATTTTCAGTATCAATAATCAGCAAATTATGCAAGTTTCATTCAGTTAAGTGGCACTGTTTACATTCAGTACTGCCAATATGGCCGACGCTTCTAAAAAACACTATTTTAAACTTTTGTCAGTAACTAGACTGTTTAAAATTGTATCTAAATTATACATGTAAAAAAAACAGGAGCACACAGGCCTGCAATATTATGACAAAAATCATTATTGTAGATTATTGCTCTATATATTTTAATAATGATTAATAATATCGATATAGAAAGCAATTTAAAATGTTTTTGTTTTGGCCACTTCACACTGGCTTCACAGACAAACATGTCGGTCCATGACGTTAGCCAAGTCTAGCAGAAGTTATGCAAAAACTCCCATTATAATCAATTAAGCTACAAAATTAATCTTCTATTTACATCATATCTGCACTTTGTGCACTCCGACGTTTTCAGCGCTGGCTAATCTAAGCGCCTCTGATTGGCCAATGCATTCCTAAGTGCAACAGAAACACATTTGATTGGTTATAGCGCTCAAATATGCACAAAACAGCGCATTAAAAAGTGATGCAGTGTAAGTGAACCTAAATGAATTGAACACTTTTCATTCATCCGTAATACGTTGTTTAATTGAGCAGGGGCATTTTTTGCTCCTTTGTCTTGAATTTAAAAGGCATTTTTGTTCATTTAGTGTCATTTTTTGCCACAATCCCGTTCATTTCCGACCCTGGTAAGCATGCATGTCTATTATTTTATTTTAAGGGCTCTGTATGTTAACACTGAGAATATTAATGAAAAAATACAACTATTTACATATGACTGTACTGTATACCAAACATAAAGCAGAAAATAATGCAGTATGAACCATTTATGTGGTCTTAAAATCTACTGAGAGGTTTGGAAATTTAAGTCTGGAAAAGTATGAAATTTTAAAATGGAAAATGTGTAGGAACCCTGTTCAGATTTCTTATAAACACTCAAAAGTGCATTTATGAAGTGAATTGGATTCACGTTGTTGAGGAAAATCCTCTCAATCTGTTAAATGCGTTGTCCGTTTCTGAATTATTGACTTCATTTATCATGTATGTCTGGAAAGGTGAACTAAGATTTTGTTAGCATTAAAGCCAAAACAATCTCAATCTCAGTTCTGTATCAGTGTAGTGTTTTCAGTAGCATTTCCTAAAGAGATCTGGCTTTCATTTGACTCCAGCTTTGAGAAATGCCCAAAAACGGCAACACGTTCAAACTTGATTTTTTGCATTTTATACAGTTTTTTTTTTCCCCCTAGTTTAGATCTGAATGTAGGCAGAGAAGATGATTCAAGTGGCACCAAGGAGGTTTTTAAAAGTGCAGATTTGTATATTTTACAAAGATGATTATAGAACATTCCAGAAATATACAAATATACACATACATAGCACACGCAAATCCGCCCTGGGTATACACATAAATGCACATTCTGTGATGTAAGATGCCTTCTACTCCATTTGCAATCAGAGTCTGCAAACATTTACAAAGCATCTTTTGTAATTCCCTGATGCGTGTTAAATGAAACGGGTGTTTCACGTGAACGTCTGCTCTGAGGTGTTCAGCATTCATACAAGAGGAAGTGTATATAGCCACTGTCTTCCTCTAAACCAACCACTTAACATTTGCATGAACAAAAGCCTAGGCCACAATCACAGCTCTGTTCTGTCTCTAAGGCCTGTGGCTACATAATCATTTCTGATTACCTAATCTAAAAGTAAACTCAGCATGACAACATTTGATTGGACCACAGTAGCACTGGATTCAAATGAGAATAAATAGTGACGTTAAGTGATTAAAGTTTCTCTTTGTCCAGAGTTACGTGGTTATTGCAGTTCCTGGGTTCCCTGGGTTAATTCGCAAAAATGTTAAGAGATCTTGTTGTTGAGCTGCCCGGGATAATGTTCAAACTCTTTCTCAGCTTCCTCGCTGAATGAATCACCTGGAAGCACAAATACCACAAATTAAGTTTCAATTGTCAACCGACAAGAAAACTGAAGGTAAGGAAAGAGTTTCATCTGATTAAGCAAGCATGTCATTTCAATCCCATCAGATGTTTAATAGAATCGGGCAGGTCTGAAGGACCCAGCGAACAACAGGCCGTCTCACCAAGATGACATTTATGCAACCAGACACGGTTGCCGTCGTATTTGCAGTTGCACCGCATAGCGTTGTTGGTGAAGTCGCTCTCAGCTACCTCAAAGTTGGGGTTTATTATGACCTGAAAATGAGAAAAAGATAAGACTGATGCCGGAAAACCTGGTTGCAAAATTGTAACCAAACTTGATCTAGCTAACAGAGCATAATCAGCAAAGTCTGTGGACTTTTTCTTAGTAAATCCAAATCTAAGAGGGTCTTTCCTTAGTAAAACCTCTATCCCCGCTATGTGTACTTAAGGTTTATTACATCATTAATCAAACAAAATCCTATTACTCCTCTAACTCTTGCATTCCTGGACATGTTGGTGAGCGCTGTGAAGCATCTCCACCACTAGAGAGCAGAACTGCAACAGCTCTTTGACAACTATTCAACCCGCTGAAAAGCCCAGACAATGGGGTCCTACGGGACCACAGTCTGCTCATGTAGCAGTCTCTCTTGTTAATGTGCTATCTATCTTATGAAAGCACATGTCTAACAAAGCACCAAAGTGCTTACTCTTTTTGAAACAAGGAGCACCACAACTGAATACCTGTAGAATGTAGTTTCCTGGCTTAACATCCGTGATGTCAATCCACTGGCAGTCGATATCATGTCTGTACACATCCCAGCAGCCCACTGTGATGCCCTGCTCACCAAAATTGGCACACTCGTAGTGTTTCGAAACACCTGGAACAAGGTAAGGAACGCCTCAGTGGAGACACAAGCCAGTATTCCTGCTCAAGAACACCTTGAACTATTCTAAGGTGTCGTTCACACAGAACGTGTTTTTTCCATGGTTTCTGCACTTCTTTTTCATTGTTTTTGTATTTAAATATGCGTATTTTAACGTTAGGCTCCCACCTCATGTCCTTTGCAGCGTCTTGTGGATTTAAAAAAAGTGTTCAAAAATGAGAAATAAAGTTCCAAGTTAAAGTTTGAAAAACGGGCCTCGAGACTTTGTGGTTTTTGCATTTATTTATGCAATTTATGGATTAAAATCTTAAAAGTCCCCTGTAATCAAATTTTTTATCCCTCAAAACTGATCTTTGATCATCGAAATGACATATTTAAATGTTTTTACTTGTGAAAATAATTTTCTCATGCCTTAATACAGCTTAAATGTAACTCTACTCCCCTTGCCTCATTTACTATACTATCTAGTATACTATCTACTATAGTATATAGCAGTGGTTCTCAACCTTTTTTGGGCCAGCGCCCCCCTACCCATTATCCAGGTCCCTCACCGCCCCCCATCAAATAAATCATAGTCTAACTGTCCTCACTGAATATTAAAGTTGATTATTATTATTTTGTGTTTATTATAAGGACCATTATTATATTTACAGTAATTCAAATGTATGGGATCATTATGATTTTTAGGAAATTACTTTATTTCAAGAATGCATTGAATTGATCAAAAAAGACAGTGAAGTACTTTTTTTAGAGTAAATTATTTTAAAATAAGTGTAATAATATTCATTTACAGAGTTTTTAAGCATGTTGGTGGTTTTCATTGCTACAGCTTCAGTGTTGTTGAGATGTGGATATATCTTGTTGCCCCAAATTTAAAAAGACTAAATAAAAATGACACAGTGGACTTTGTTATTTTGGTGAGTAAATACCACATTTACTCAAGCTTTACTTTACTTTACTTTATATTTACTACTTTACTATATTTCATAGATTTTGTGAGAATATTTCAAATTTACTTTAAAAAAACTAAGTACAACCCTAATTCTAGAAAAGTTGGGACATTTTGTAAAATGATAAAATCTGTAATTTGATCATTCTATTTAATTGACAAGAGTACAAAGAAAAGATTTCCAAAGTTTTCACTGACCAACTTAAATGTATTTTGTGAATATAAACATATTTATTTATAAAATGTTTATTTATTTATTTATTTATTTGAAGTATGCATCCCACTCCAAAAAAAGTTGGGACAGAGGCAAAATAAAAGTGAAAAGGTTATAGAATAACCAAATAAACTGCTTTGAAACGCAACAAGCAGGTAAATTGGTAATAGGTGAGGGAATCATGTTTGGCTATAAATGGAGCTTCTCAGTCTTTGCAAGCAAAGCTGGATCATGGCTCAAAATTTGTTTATATTAACAAAATAAAACTAAGTTGGCCAGTGAAAACACTGGATTTGTTATAGTCAATTAAATTTCAAATCTTGCTTTTTTGTCAGTGTGTTGTGCCAGCTATAATAATAAGAAGAAATGTTTCTTAAGCAACAGTCAGCATAATTTCTGACAGATCATGTGACACTGAAAGCTGTAGTAATATACTTTAGCTTAGCATGAGAAAAGAACACATTTTAAAATATATTCAAATAAAAAGTTCTGTTTTACTAGCGGACAACTACAGTGGATGCTGTAACATTTGTTAAAATTGACTTGACGATCTTGTGCCCTCTAAATGCCTTGAAGGCTCGAATGCAGCCTAGTTTGTGATTCCAGTTCGCGCCTGCGACTATATGCCAATGACATCAGCTAAATATTTATCATCTTAAATTCTGCTTAACTGGATGCTTTTAAATGAACACTGACAAAAACTAAATACGTTTTTTTTTCAGCTGGATTATATGACAATATATATATATATATATATATATATAACGTTGATATAAGTTATCACCGGGGTTTAGACCAACCTATTTTGTATTTACAAAATGAGTTCACAGACAAATTTGCCTTATTTATTTTCCCTTATTTATTAAAATCAGACACATGTAAGTGCTAGAAAACACAATTTCTGGCTGCATCAATATGCATTGACCACTGGATATTTAAGTTGTCAGGAACATTATATCACGTTCAGCAAGCTTTAGCTTAAACTTATTATCATTTGTTTTATTCGCGTTTTCGTATCTTCCCTATTAAATCCATTCACACAGAAGGCTTTTGCCACTCAGAAGTTTGTGACGTAGCAAAAAGGGGTTGTTTCAATCCGCATTTCTAGGACAGCCTTTGGTAAACTACAGTTTTAAGGAGAAAACACTCAGCAGTGGTGTTGGTTAATGGACTGGCACATGGTTTGTCTAAAAGCATATTAAAAACAACACAGACAAATAAACAACATAAAAATCTTGATTTTTCACTACAGGGGGACTTTATACGTTATAAAAGCATTGTGACGCTGCGAGAAAGGAAAGCAAAAAAAGAAAACTTTCTGAAAGCAAAAGCATTCTGTTTCAATGGTCTAGCTTTTAGTCAAAGTGGTTAGGATGAACTGTTTTACTAGTAGATATTTGGAAACCAACTAAACCATGTTAGATCAGCTAACTACCTTTGGCTGGTTTAATGTCTTTAATATTTATGTCTTTAAACTTATAGCATTAAATAACATACCAGATGTAAGAAGCTGACAGAGCAGTTTTAAGTATTGGTCACTGTGAAGTGACGTTATTACAACCGATAAATAAACAGATTTCTATATAGAAGTTTAGGGACCCCTAGTGGATAAACAACTGCTTTGTCATGATGTTACTCTTGAACAGTTAAAGGGTTCATATCATTGATAGCACCTGACAGATTTTTTTCTTTGATATTTGGAAATAAAACAGTTCTAAATAAAATTCTATCATTTAAGGGATAGATTAGCCAAAAATGAAAATTACCCCATGATTTTCTCAGCCTCAACCCTATAGGTGCATGACTTTCTTCTTTCAGAGGAATACAGTCAGAGTTATATTAAACATGTCCTGGCTCTTTCAAGCTTTATAATGGCAGTGAATGGGTGTTAAGACTGAAGTCCAACAAAGTGCATCCATCCATCATAAAAATTGCTCCACAAGGGTGTCCTTTAAGCCAATCTCTTCTTGGCTTATACTGAAATCCTCCGATATTTTTCTTTACAAATCCTCATTTTCTACTTCTAATTTGTGACCAGAGTTTTGTTTTTGCTTCCTCCTCTGTGCTTTGTCACTTGTTGCGTGTTGCAGATGACACTGGCTACGTTTACATGCACAATTTTTGGTTCAGTCGGACTGAATTGATTCCGATTGATGAATCTGAATGTAGTGTTCACATGAACGCTAAATTAAGTGATTGGGTTGATGTGCGCGTTTATATGTCACAAGCATGTCACAAGCTTCAAATCAGAATAGATTTTTTTTACATGCGCACACTGCAAAAATATAGTTTCTTACAGTTTGCACATAATAACTACTCCCCTACATGGTTTCTTTATATGTGGCTATTAAACATTTCTGGTTAAATATACATATAAACATATACATATAAACAGCTGTGCCCTGCTCATATTTATCACACAGTAAAAATGCCCCTCCCCGTGCCAAAAACGGGGTTGCCTGTGGATTGCAATCCGAAACAAGGACTAGTGGGAGGTTGTCCTGCTCCACTTGACAGTTGCAGAGTGAAAGGAGAGTTTTATAATGACAGGGCATTTCATTCCAATCAAGCTCAATCGGATCAATTAAGGTGTTTACATGAAGGCTTTTCAGTCCGATTGAGCTCTCAATCTGATTACAAATGGATTATTTAGTTGCATGTAAACATAGCCACTGCTTTCAAAAAAGCGTTCAAAAACAAAAAATGTTCAAGTTTGAAGTTCAAGTTTAAAAAATGAGAGACCTTGCACGCTTTTTGCTTTTAAAAATCAATTTGTGTAAGAAACGATTTACTTCAGAAGGCCTTTATTAGCCCCCCAGAGCCATGTGGAGTACTTTTAATGATGGATGGATGCACTATATTGGACCTCAAAATCTCAACATCCATTCACTGCCATTATAGGCTTGGAAGAGCTAGGACATTTTTTTAATATAACTACGATTGTATTTCTCTGAAAGAAGAAAGTCATATACACCTAGGATGGCTTGAGGGTGAGAAAATCATGGGGTATTTTCATTTATAGGTGAACTACCTCTTCAAGTTAAAAAAGAAAAAGTGATTTAAAACATTTATTTGATCTTCCTTATACAGACATATCCAGCATATGACCTTTGACCTCTGTCTTACCTTCATGGCATTCTGTGTCCTCCAGGCAGAAGCTGGCTTTATGTCCATCTGCCACTTTGGTCCCATTTAGAGTTAGCAGGTCATAATAGGTGAAGACATCCATACTATGATAGTGCCTGGAGGTTATAAAAACACTCTGCTGACATCCAACAAGGTTAAAACATCCAAAACCCTTCAGATATCATTGAAATATGATTATCTGTACGGAATATCATTTTTAAACCAATTTCAGCTTAACAATATGTATGTGTAGGCCTACAGTAACTGACTTTAAGCCATCCTGAATCCTGGATACAGCAAACTACAAATCTGTCATTTTCAAAGACAAAAAGGAGATTTAAAAGGCCTTGGAGAGCAGATTCAGTGCTGTAGGCCCACAGGAGGGAGGGAACTGAAGCCATAGAGTAAACACCAGCCTCTCAGACACTGGCCTCAGTCCCAAACCCAGCTGTGTGTGTCCTTTTAGCCTGAGCACGTAACAGGTTTCCTCATCATCAGTGTGTCGGGCAAATGCATTGGGAAAGCTGACGTCTGCCAGGAAGCTTGCAGTGTAAACACAGACCACCACAAAGAGTTAAAGGAGACTATTCAGAGTTGCACTTATTCATAAATCAATGAAAAAGCATGCTAAGGAGAGTATTCACTAAATAAATTGGAAAAATAATTTCAGTTTCTGCAATAATTGCAAACATTGAGCAGTTAGTATGACCAGTGTATATTTGGCATTCTAATTATTGTAATTTATTTTCCATCATTTTCTTTACTTGAACTGCCTTGTGGTTGGACAACATCAACAAAACAAACAAAAGTAAATATAACAGCAAGGAAAGCAAATACAAGTTATTTTGAAACCTGTTCCAAATGGTGGAATGGAGCAGGCAAGCATGATATCAGGCCAATTGTAATGTTTTTGAGGCCAGTAGGTGGCGGATCCACCACCAGAAGAAAATAGAATTATGATATATGTGGAAATTGTAACTTGTTGGCCACCAAGCTTTTTTGGTCTCCAGTGTTTCTGAATAAGAGTAAACATTTTAATAATGTAAAATTTAGTTTTAAAGGCTGCCATAGACTTCAATGCAGAAAGCAGAATAACAAAATGCTTCAACATTAAGTAGGAAATAAAAACAAGGAGAAGACTGTAACCGTGCAGACATAAAAATATTAGTATTTAAGCACTTAGCCCATGCTTCACCTCTGTCTAGTTAAATGTTAGAACCATGACAAACAGAAACCACCACGAGACTGATATAACAACCCTGGATCATGTCGGCACACCTGTGTTCATTTAAAGCAGAGACCGCTAGCATGAACTTTCATTCACCCTGTAGGTTGTCCAGGGTCTGAAAGCTTCTTCTCTGGTTTGTAGGAAGAAATTTATATCAGTTTATGGCCTTTGGAATCAGATGTTCACCCGACATGACCAGTGTTAGTAAAGCCATATGGGTCCTTGGGGCTGCAGCTGGATCAGGATGGAGCAAAAAGAGATTCAACGAAGCTGCCAGACACTCAAAAGAAAAACATAGTTGATAGATCCCTGTTCAAACCAAGCAAACCAATCCAAGTGCACTCTGTGAACAACATTAGCATACATGAACATGAATCTATTCATGCATAATTCTGAGTTCAAGTCTTGATGCTGTCACTCTTAGGCCTGAAATAAAGTCTTTGCAAATACGCAAATGCAGACATGCATGTTTGGCCAGTGCACTGAAGCATATTTAAAGAGATAGTTCACCCATAAATCAAAATTCTGTCTTTAAGTACTCACCGCCAAGTCGTACCAAAACCAATGAGACCTTATCTTCGGAACACAAATTAGGTTATTTTTGATGAAATTCAAAAGCTTTCTGACTCTGCATAGACAGCAACGCAGCTGACATGTTCAAGGCCCAAAAAGTTAGTAAGGACATCGTTAAAATAGTCCATGTGACATCAGTGGTTCAGGCCTAATTTTACAAACGAAGATGAACAAAAGTCTAATAGGTTTGGAACGACGAGAGGGTGAGTAATTAATGACAGAATTTTCATTTTTGGATGAACTATAGTTTTAACCTCATGTTAGATAAGTGTTTAGTGTATGTTTTTGGGACATGCACTACATGCAAGTCAAGGCACATAGATGGCCGGTCAAGTATACAAGATCTGAAAATGAGCCACAGCCTCTGTGTTTACCTATGGCATTCATGCCACACCCAGGAGTGGCGGCCGAGCCGTGGCCGGAAGTCAGCCTTGCCGACGTTGTGTATCTGAGAGGAGAAACGCAGCAGGCGGCGTTGGCCGTACGGCCAGTTGGCTTGAGCAGCTGATTTGGACAGGCAGTTCTCTTCTGCTGCGCAGTACAGCAAGTGCAGGGGTCGGTCCTCGATGTAAACAGTCTGCTCCACCAATGGAGCATTTAGGACAAGGTCCGAAGCCGCTAGGGATTGTAGGAGAAAGGGACCACTATGACACCCAAATATGACGGAATAGCATTAGCTATTGCTTTACCCCTTCACTTGGGGACAAATTTTTGTTTACAGACTTGCATTTCACTTACTGTCTGAGCAAATGACGCCAGCGGAGAACTGCGCTCCTGCTCTTTTGCAGCTGACAACAGAATGATGCTGACAGTCGCTCAGAGTCATCTCATCTCCTTTACATTTCACTCCGCTCAGAACCATCTCCGTCACGTTACTGCTGTCCCAGTACCACGTTTCCTTTACACAGGGGAGAGCTCATCAGTAGATGAATGAATATAGTAAATACTGAATGCAGATAAAGCAAAAAAACACAATACAAAGTATAGCAAGTTCAGCAGTGAAGCTGAACTAAGTGTGAATCAAACAGAATAAAAAAAAGTACTGCAAATGCTTCAATTGGTCAAACAAACAGATAGTCCCGCCCCAAACTCACCATTTGTTGAGTGTTGCTGTTTACAGTGTTTAAAGTATATGAATAAACTGTTAAAATGTTAATTATTTTACCAAAATAAGAGGGATCATACAAAATGCATTATATTTTTTATTTAGTACTGACCTGAATAAGATATTTCACATAGAAGACATTTACATATAGTCCACGAGAGAAAATAATAGTTGAATTTATAAAAATGACCCATTTCAAAAGTTTACATACGCTTGATTCTTAATACTGTGTTGTTACCTGAATGATCCACAGCTGTTTTTTTTGTTTTTGTGTTTAGTGATAGTTGTTTACGAGTCCTGTTTGTCCTGAACAGTTTAACTGCCCGCTGTTCTTCAGAAAAATCCTTAAGGTCCCACAAATTCTTTGGTTTTCCAAGCATTTTTGTGTATTTGAACCCTTTCCAACAATGACTGTATGATTTTGAGGACATTACACAGAGGACATCTGATGGATTCTATTACAGAAGGTTCAAACGCTCACTGATGCTCCAGAAGAAAGCATGATGCATTAAGAGCCGGGGGTGAAAAGATGGATCTCAAAATCATGCAGTCATTGTTGGAAAGGATTCAAATACACAAAAATGATAAAAATGGGAACTAAAGGATTTTAAGATTTAATAAAATCGTACTAACCCCAAACTTTTGAACGGTAGTGTACACTTCACACATTAATAATTCACATTTTAGGCTAACATGGGATTTCACAACCAATCAATCTGCAATGCTTGATTAGCCAGTCCCATAGTGCCTTTCTTACTCACAGTGATAGCATGCAGGCAGTGTCTGAGGCCTAATTGTCTACACGCCACCTTGGCCTCTCTTGTGGTCCAGTTGTCACTGCATACAGTTCCCCACCTGGACTTGACCTGAACCTCCACGCGACCCTCGTGATCCGTCCTGCCCCCCACTATACGGATCTGCAGACAGACCCCCACTGCAAGGGCTTAGCATGCAAAGTAGGCTAAATACAGTGCTAACCAGGTATGAGCCAGCTATGCTAATGCTTGAATTACAAGCATTTAAGTTCCATACTATAACATACTATCTAGTAGTGATTTTAGTGGATTATTGTGGTAGAGGCTAGAGAATATAGTGCATTTTAAGTTAAAGTATTGCAGGGCTAAGAGGTGTTAGCATTATCCTTCGTCCACACTGTTTGAAAATGTATTGTTATGATAATCAGTTTGAAACTTAATGTCAGATGTCATGGTTACACTGCAAAATAAATGATTTTCATCTTGTTATTCAGTGCAAATATCTAAACATTATATCCGCAAAATGACGGATATAAATCTTGTTTTCTGAAAAAAATAAAACGAGATTAAAAATAAATTTGTTTCCTTATGTTTATTTTTCCTTTCACACTGGCAGGTTTTTGTTGTTGTTGTTGTTGTTTTAACTTAGTTTTAATACATTTTCAGGAAACAATACTTGATCTTATTAATACCATTTTGCTTCATAAGTAAATAATTGAATTTAAATTTTTTAGATATTTGTTAAGAAAAACAAGACAAAAATACTTATGAACAAAAATAATTGTTTGCAATGTATTTCAGGGATGGCAAACCTATGGAAGCCCGTTTCCGCCGCTGAATAAAAAATGTAAAAGGTAATTCCCACTTTTTAGCTCACAATTCTGACTTTTTTCTCGCAATTTAAAACAAACTCGCAATTCTGACTTTTTTTTCTTAGTCAGAGAACTCAGAAAAATGTGTTTCTGTGACATATAAACTCGATATTATGAGTTACAAAGTTAAAACTCCAAGATATAAACTTGTATTTGCGAGTTATAAAGTCAGTATTTCATTATATAAACTCGGCTACAGTAAACAGGCTCATCACTCCACAAAGAGGAGAGAGGAGCGGGGCAAGCAGAGCTCATTAACATTTAAGCAACCTCGACCAGAACAGGATGATTTTTGCAGAGCTGATTTTGGCAAGGTAAAAAAGGTGTTATTTACACTACCATTAAGAAACTTTAACCAAAGCATGTTTCATTAAGACCCTAAAGAATCATATCAACTTGGGGCATCCGATGACCCCTTTAAATTTTGCAGTTTTGACTTTATAATTTACAATTGCAAGTTTATATCATGCAATTCTGAGAAAAAAAGTCAGAATAGCAAGTTTACATCTTGCATTTCTGAGAAAAGTCATAACTGTGAGTTGGTATTATGGAACTGTGAAAAAAAGTCAGAATTGTAAGATAAAAACTCGCAATTACCTTTTTTCATTTTTTATTCAGTGGCAGAAATAGGCTTCCATACAAACGTGCATAAAGGCATGAAGAAACAAACCTTATCACTGCTAACAGCCGCACAACAGATGTGCAATAACGTTTATGCTTAATTACATAACACTAAATTGTTTTCATGGTTTTAATTTTTTTTTCTATCAGCCTACATTCCTTTACTACTCAGGAAGCAACCTTTTCTGTTCAGATGTTAAGCTCATTCAGCAATCTTGTGAATTCAAAGCCTGCACAGAATTTGCGCCCACATGAAGTTCAGCAGAAGCACCCATCAATCGTAAAGATTTTTTCCAGATTTTCCTACATAATCAACACAGAAAATGTGAGAAGCGTGCACATTCTGTCTGGGTCTACTTATTATTAATGCACTGCAGATTAAAAACTGCGCCTAAGAATGCCGTCACCACTTGATCTATTGGAACAGTATAAAATCTTAATTTTCAGATTTTGAAAACCCTTGCAACAAACTGTCTGTCTGTCTGCCTACCCGTCTGTCTGTTTGGCTTCTCTTTATGACACATTTCAACAATCTGATTGCTCTGTGTCTCTTTAACTTTGATTTTTGTAAATGCAGTTGTTCATAAAGTGCTTGAGGTGTGGTTTCTGAGAAAGTCCCCTGACATTTATGCTATATTCACCTGAAGTACTCATCTTTCATGTGTGTGTGCATGTGTTATATGTTATACCGCGGTTTTCTTACTCTCAGGCCACTGCTGGCATGTCCCAACCCCAGCTGTCTGCACACTACCATGGCCTCCCGAGACGTCCATCCGTCCCCGCAGACCAAACCCCAGTCCCTCACCCCGCTGCCCGTAGAGAGCAGCAGCTCAACCCTCCCTTCCAACCGCATTCGACCCCCTGTCAGTCGAATCTGTGATGGGTTACAGAGCAAGCATGAGAAGGAATTAAAAGACTTAAGGACCTTGACTTTGATCATTTAACTTGATAAGCAGTGCAGACCTAGGGCTGTAAGAACTTGATTTTACCATGCATTGCATCACCTATTTGAATAAATGCATGCTCGTTTTAAGTGACTTTACAGATTTTGACGGTGTAATGCTTTAGTTAGAATCAGCCTTGAAAAGCATTGTTAGTTTTCATAGCTGAGCTAGGAAAAACGTTTACACAATGCACAAAAATGGCCCTAAAGGGATGGTTCACCAAAAAATGAAAATTACCCCATGATTCCCCCTCTTAAGCCATCCTAAGTGTACATGACTTTCTTCTTTCAGATAAATACAATCAGAGTTATATTAAAAAATGTCCTGGCTCTTCCGAGCTTTATAATGGCAGTGAATGGGTGTTGAGATTTTGATTTTGAGTCCAATAACGTGCATCCATTCATCATAAAAAGTGCTCCACATGGCTCCAGCTGGTTAATAAAGGCCTTCTGAAGTAAATCGACGTGTTTGTGTGTAGAAAATATCTATATTTAAAATTTATGATGGACGAATGCACTTTATTAGACTTCAAAATCTCACCAGCCATTCACTGCCATTATAAAGCTTGGAAGAGCCAGGTCCCTAACTCCAATATTATTCATTAGAAGTCATATACACCTAGGATGGCTTGAGGGTGAGTAAATCATGGGGTAATTTTCATTTTGGGTCAGCTATCCTGTTTTTCTGTGTGTGAGACAATTCTGGTTAAGTGTATTAACTGTAAAATGTTAAATAAAAGCAGATTAGAGGCAGTTTTTTCTCCAGACACATTACAGTTTACTTTAGAATCATCATGTATGTGTCTGACCGATTTCTCAAAGCCCATGTAGGGGATGTTGCAGATAACGGAAGCATCCTCCAGGTGTTTGCAGTCTTTAGCAGTGATGCTCTTATGAGGACAGTCCCACAGGCTCTTCTCATCACCACGACACTGAACTTCATTCATGTAGATAGGACCCATACCTGTGGAAACGAGATCATAGCAGGATTTAAATGGGGAGTGTATCTGTCAATCAATCTATCTAGAAATGTAGTTAAGTGTATCATCTATCTATCTATCTATTAGTTAGTTATATGGAAGCCCACCTTGGCCCATTCGTGCACCAGTCAGAGCCTCTTTAGCGGTACCGAAGCCCAGCTCTCGACACACCACGCTTGCGGACTGCAGGTTCCAGTGGTCGTCACACACCGTACCCCACTCGCTCCCCTTCAGGACCTCCACACGACCTTCACCTGTCTTTGCCCCACCCTTCAGACGCACCTGAGACTGAAGAATGAGAAGGAAGCCATAATGCAGGTGTTCTTTGAATACTGTTATTATTACCTTCATAAATCCTAATTATTAGAAATCAGTGATTAAAATTAGCTTTATCTGATCACCATTGGATTCAGCTTGACTCTGCGACCTCTGCCCTGTGTGAACAGCGGCCCAGGCACGCAGCTGACTACAGCAGCTCCTCCATCGGGACAGGAGGCGCTAGAGTTTGCCTTATTGAACTCCATAGCGCATGCTGAAAGATGGACCTCATTTCCTGTGCAGGCCACTGAGTGGATCCTGTACACACTCTGGAGACTAAACAGAAACACAGTTGATTAAATGAACGAAAACATACGCGGAAGAAACTTGTGGAAGAAACAATAACATTCTGTGGAAAGAACAATTACAGCTGTATGTGTAAAGTAACAATAACAGCAATTTATTATGTCCCACTTAGTATAATACACCAGAAGATGAATTCTGAACTTTTTCTGCAGGGCTCAGAAAATGAAACTGGAACAGAAAGCATGATGGATGTTTCACATTCTATTATCTTGCTGAGAAATAGTGTCCAGTCCAGTGTGAGCAAATAGTGCATGCTGACATTGCTTTTTCACTGAAGGCCTTGCCATTTATTCATGTGATGCAATGCTGAATTTTCAGCATCATTGCTCCAGTCTTCAGTGGCGCATGATCCTTCAGAAATCATTCTAATATGCTGATTTGCTGCTTAAGAAACATTTCTTATTATTATCAATGTTGAAAACAGTTGTGCTGCCTAATATTTTTTTGAAATCTAAGATGTTCAAAAAACAGCATTTAGCACATAAATACTGTGATGAGTCAGCTGCTGCATCGTCACCCCGTCCGGTAATCGCCGCCCTTTATCAGGCTCCCGACGGGAGTGGGCGTGCGAGAGAGGAGGGGCACTGAAACAGCCAGGTCTGGTGGCGTGTGATGAGGCACACCTGATGCAAATGAAGCCTCATCACCGAATGCCGAGCACGCCTCTCCTCGGGAGACCGGTCTCTTCCCTGTGCATGCACGCTGGTGTCCTTGTGGGTCCAGGAAGGGTGCGTCGAGGGAACGAGCGCTGCCAAAAAACGAGCTGCCGGTCCCACGGTCCGGACATGAACCACACCCATGAGACGGCTGCGGGCCAGGATGCCGGGCCGCTTAATCACCAGAAGTGCCATGGTGCAGAGTGGACGCCGCCAGAAGAAGAAGCCGCTGCCCCTCGTGCTGCGGATCTCAGCAAGGAGCAAGACCGCCGGACTCCGCCCCTTACCTGGACCCTTCCCTTTTGAACACTGCCCCTCCTTTATGGAACCCCCCTGCATGTCGAGGATACCAGATCCCCTGTTTGTTTTGGACACTTTTGTTTATGTTCAATAAAAGCCTCTCCAAGGCCTGACGTCACACCCACTGTGTCTGTCCACTTACTCCTCCTGCCACACATACATACAAAGTTCTGTCATGAAACTCTAGGACAGGGGTCACCAAACTTGTTCCTGGAGGGCCGGTGTCCTGCAGAGTTTACCTCCAACTTTCCTCAACAAACCTGCCTGGAAGTTTCAAGTATACCTAGTAAGACCTTGATTAGCTGGTTCAGGTGTGTTTAATTAGGGCTAAACTCTGCAGGGACACCGGCCCTCCAGGACCGGGTCTGGTGACCCCTGCTCTAGGTGGTGCAGGCCAATATGTCTAACTTAATCTGATATAATCTCATCATCACATGGCGCAGCTGATTGGTTTCTTTTGCATCAGCAACCGTTGAGCTTGCTGCAGCAGTTTCAGTGCGCTTCAGAAATCCTCCACCTTCCCCAGCTCCACCTGTATAGCTCTGCTACAATATAATTTCATCTATGTTATATATGGAGGTTATTTCATATGTTATATGTGCAGCAGCATTAAATATCGATACTTGCTTTGCAGCAGCACCATTTTAGCAGATCTATTCCACCAAGACCAAACACATTAACATTGCCATGTACAGTATACTACCATGCAAAACTCTCAGAGAGCTGTCATGATAGCAATACAGTTTTTTGTATTGCAGTAATGAGTATGTAATGCTTGAATGGTCCTGAAGAGGTTAACTTTCTTGCAAAAGATAACCTTTTATTTCTTTCTGCTAACTGGTGAAATATGATCCAGACATGTTCTTGACAGCTTTCCAGAGATTCACTCGCCTATCATGTCTAGCTCACACTGCAGTATTTGCTTTATGAAAGACTAGACTGTAACATTGGTTTGCCTGATTTATGACATGTTCTAGACTCTCACGCAGGCGATGACATGACCATGAGAAGTCTGGTATGGAGTAATATTACTGTAGTGAGTGGCGGTATGAGGTTGAGTCACTGAGGTTTTAACACACTCCTGAGAGACAGGATACTTTCCGCTCTTGCATCTTTGTGTGTGTGTTACATATTCTTTCCAGAGCAATAGCTATCTGTCCAATTAAATGATAGAAAAAACAACTAAAATATTGGACAATATTGGCTTCAAAAGTATTTAGATGCTTAAAAACATCTGGATGCCACTGCATAACAAAATATAATGCCAAGTGGCATATGCAAATGAATACAAAATAATACATTGTTGCACAATGACTTTGATTTAGAGATTTTTAGGTGTGAATTTCATCTCCAAAAATGTTTTGTAGCCACTGTAAGTTGGAAAATCAGGCTTTTTAAAATTGAATTTCACATCTGAGAAGTGTAAGATATCATCCACAGTCTTTTAAATGTGCAGAGTGAGCTATTTCTGAAGTGTATCTAGCCAAGCACTTACAGCACGAACCTGATATGAATGTCATAATTACAAAGATGAAGAGAAGTACAGTATTTCACACATTTCCTTTCAGTAAATCGTCTGAGCCCACAATCATTTAAAAGCAATGAAAAAGAGAAATATCAGCTTTTTCATCCACCGAAGATTACTTGTGTTTAGTCAGCTGGTAGACTTTAACATTAAGCGACGTTAAGTGTAAATAAAATGGCTTTCTGTCAAGAGAGGATTTTTCATCAGTCATAATGAAGAACAGCCAGGGGGAGTGTGTTTTTGGAGCTTAACTTCAGCATGCTGAGGACTTGAGCTCATGTCTAAGGAGGTATGAGTCACTCATTCAGTTTAATACACACACAGAGAGCTCACTGGTCGAAATCATAGCTATTCTCGCAAACAATCAGGATGCACACGTGAATTCTCACATGCTGGCTTGTTTTTCTGTCACAGGCTGATTACATTTCACCATCTGCTGTGAATCGGAGTAAGTGTCTCTGAGTTCAGATGTGGATGATTGTTCCAACGCAGATGGAGGAGAGAAGCCATACAAGCAAGGCAGAACAAAGCAATGCAATCACATACAGCCTTATTACGGCACCATCAAAGATCTGCCGCCACAAGCTGGGGTGTTGTGGGTGGTTGCCAGAGCATTGCTGTGTGGTTACTAAGGTGTTTGGTCTTTTTGTTTAAAGGAATTAAACAGTTAAAGGATTAAAGGATTTAAATGGATTTAAAAGAATAAAGAAAAAGACAAAGAGTAAAATATTTTTGTGTAATCTATTTGAACTATTTGCAAATAATATTTTAATTTTAAAACAAGCATACACTGTAAAAAACATTTAAGTCAACTTAAAATAATTTGTTACCCGGCTGCCTTAAAATTTTTAAGTTCAGTCAACTCAAAAAAGTTTAGTCAACTTAAAACGTTAAGTTGTACTAAGTGACAACTTAGATATTTGAGTTCATTCAACTTAAAATTTTAAGGAAACTGGGTAACAAGCCCAGCTTTTAAGTTTATTTAGTCAACTCAAAAATCAAAGTTTTCACTTGGTACAACTTAATATTTCAAGTTGACTAAACTTATTTGAGTTGACTGAACTTAAAATTTTAAGATTGCAGGGTAACAAATTATTTTTTATTATTATTATTATTTATTTATTTATTTTTACAGTGTATAAGAGTGAAGTTGTGCATGTCAAAAATGCAAAACAGCAAAAACGATTCACTCCATCAGATTCAGTTGCCAATTATGTATTTTAGTTGAAATACGTAAACAATTCATCTTATATCTTCAATTCAAAGTTTGGTTGTTTAATATTTTTATCATAAAACAGTTGTCATTTTAAATATTTAGCTGCTTACATATACTCTTTCACCATTAAAAACCAATGGCTTGATATTTTCTTATATAATGCAGTGGTCTAAGCAGATTTAAGGCAATTTCAGGTATTTTATAGCTGTAAATAAAAATAAACATGTATTTTACAACAGTTCATTATGGTCTGTTTGGATGGCCTACTAACAACAAACAGACCAGCAATTTGGTATATATCACTATGATATAAAAGTCCCCATGAAATCAAAATTAAAGTTTTTTGGCTTTTAGTATGACTACGTTAGACTTAAGGTTATCTATAAGCTAGTGTGCTCCAAAACAAGATATAAGCAATCAAAACTTACAGTCTCTCACTTCTGCCAATATGAATCAATGATTTTAATGACAACACCCTGCACTTCAGCTTCTCATCAAACTTTCTGTCCAATCAAATGCTCTCTAGAATCCGTAGCGTCCCGCCCCCTACATTATAAACAGAGGTTGAAGCTGTGGCTGAGATCAAAAGCATATGTAAATATGCTTTCGATTGGGACAAACAAGGTCTGGTTTCGCGTTGTGTCACATGAACCGCGGCAGCACGCACAGTCTACGTCCTGTCTTCCTGTTTCAGTTGAAATTACATTGCTACATAGAATAGCGCTGCGTGTTTCAAGGCACTTCAGTGGACCTTTAAATCAGTACGAATCAGAGAGACAAAAACAAACTTCCCATCTGGGCCTCACTGATCCATATGGTACATTCTTCACTGGCACAATGATAAAACTTCCATATCCCTCACACAGTTGAAAACACATTGGCCAGCAGCCCAGTGGAAATCAACACATGGGATTGATTTCACTTTTTCCAGGACTCTGTAAACATTTGTCATTATTTAATGTGACAATGCACAGAAACTGCTGTATGGAAGGCCAGCAGAACAACATCACCCATATGACCCCACGAAACACTGGGGTCTGCTATAATGGATCATTCTCTGACATTTCATATATCCATCAGGATTTGTGTGTGTGTGTGTGCTCACATACGTTGCCAGGTTTCATAACTACATATGCTGACTTCCATAAGCGGATTCTTGCAAAAGTCTTTTTGGCTGCAGCATGGGAAGTGTATGATGATCTATAATGATTCATTGGCTGAGGTTCATGAAACAGAGACATTTTCCATCTTTTTTATGAGCGCCTGAACACATGCAGTAACTATGCATCTTCTTAAAGGAGAAGTCCACTTCCAAAACAAAGATTCACATATAATGTACTCACCCCCTTGTCATCCAAGATGTTCATGTCTTTCTTTCTCCAGTCGTAAAGAAATTGTGTTTTTTTGAGGAAAACATTTCTGCTTTTTTCTCCATATAATAGAATATAGGTAGAGTAAGACAAGACAAGCGTTTGACATTAAAAAGTATCTAAATTGTATTAATTTTATTAAAATAACCGATCATTACACTAGATAAGACCCTTTTTTCGCCTGGGATCGCTTACAACCGCATTTGGGATCGTTTGAAGCCGCATTTAAACTGAATTTTGGAAGTTCAAAATCAGGCACCATATCAGTCCATTATATGGAGAAAAATGCAGAAATGTTTTCCTCAAAAAACATAATTTCTTTACAACTGAAGACAGAAAGACATGAACATCTTGGATGACAAGGGGGTTGAGTACATTATATGTAAATCTTTGTTTTGGAAGTGGACTTCTCTTTTAATGGTGCATGAGCTCTCCAAGGAAAACTATCTATGTGGCTTTGCAGTAAAAAAGACAATAAACATCCAATCTTTTGAATTTCTGGATGCTCTGGCTGAAATGCAAACACTAAAAATAGGTTTCAAATAACATATACATGAAAACGCACAATAACATCTCCTAAGAATCCAAAATAGTCTAGATCACAAAGACAAATGATAATTTAGAGGAAGCCAGCCAGCCACAAATTAGACAGTCAGCTTCGAAGAATTCCAAACAGACCAAGATGCTTTTAAAAGGCTGTTTTGATCGCAAAGTGGCTTCAAATGTTGTAAAATACAATATTTATTTTGGTTTACAGTTATAAAATACCTGAAATTGCCCCAAAAACCATTCCATTATATAACAAAATATCAAGCCAAGTGGTATTTAATATGAAAAAAGATACCATAGTCATTTGTGAAGTGATAAGGTTTTCTGTTCAAAAACACACAAGAAGTCATGTGCCAGTTTGTGGATGTCAAATGGTAGTGGATCTCATGTTCATTAATGTAATGAATAACACCTATGATTACTCTGTTATGACATCTGTGTGAGCTTGATGAGAACTGATATCATACATCCACTAAAAATCACCAGTTACAGTGGAGATCAAAATTAGAGAACAACCTATAATTTCCTAAATTTTAGGGTCACTGCTTAGTCCTATTTGAAGTTATCCTTACAGGAGTAAAAGGACAGTTTTTTAAAGTACATTTCATAATTTAATTGTATTCTGAAGCACAGTATAACAACTTTAATAAAATATTTGAAAAAGAACTCTGATCAAAATTAGAGAACACTTATAGATACCTACAAGTTATTGGTGTTAATCAGACACCTGGTGCTAATTTCCATAATTGTATGACAAACCCTATTTAACTGGCATCATTCCTCCAATTTTCATAAAGATTGCAAGATGATGGGCCATTCTAAGTTGACTGAAACCCTGTGACAGGAGGTTGTCCATATGAAGGCCAAAGGGATGACCATGACCACCTTTCAGCCGCTGCAAGAGAAGCTGGTTGTTCTAAATCTGTAATTTCCCAAATATTGCAGGTTTTCAATGACACTAATTCATTCAAATCCCCCCAAAAGGCAGATCATCCACATAAGAGAAATACACGAGAAGACAGGATAATGCAGGGACTCCCAATGAAGAATCGGTTCAACACTGCAGCTGGAATTGCTTGCCAGTTCAGTGCTGAACAGGGTAAGGATGTTTTGGCATGTTTAAGAGAAGTCGGACTGAAAGCCCACTCTGCAGTGACCAAACCTCTCATCAGCAGAAAGAATCAAAAGGTGTTGTGTGGAAAGTGGAGAACTGCACCAAAGTTCACTTTAGTGATGAGAGCAAGTTAAATTTATTTAAGTCTGATGGGAAACATTTTGTTCAGGGTCAAACTGAGGAAAGACTGAAGCCCAAGTGCGTAAAGAAGTTGGTGAAAGGTAGAGGAGGAAGTGTCATGCAATTGAGTGAATGCAATTGTTTATCAGAACCTCCTTCATCAACATGCAGTTCCTTCCCTGCAAGCATCTCATGTAATTTTCATGCAGGACAATGCCCCCGTCACACTGCAAAACAGGTAAAGCAGTTCCTTGAAGCTAAGAACATTGAAATAATGTCATGGCCAGGCCAGAGTCCTGATCTAAACTTGACTGAAAATCTCTGGAAACCGGCTACAGTTACCGAGCTATGGAAGAGAGTGGATGAAGAGTGCACCAAGATCACACCAGTACAGTCCTGCGGCCACAGATGTGCTAAAACAAGGGCCTTTGCACTTCCTACTAAGTGCTGACAGCTGTAACCCTGCAAAATTTCAGTTGTAATCTTTCTTCATGCTATTGTTCATTGATTACTGTGTTTTCCACAAAACAGCTAATTTTTGCAGCTAATATTCCTTCAAATTTTGAGTGATGAAGAATAACAATATTTCAGAAAATGAAGTATTTATAGGTTTTTCTCAATTTTTTGATCTCCACTGTAGTATAAGAATTTGGTTCTCTGGGTCTAGCCACCCATTTTTTATATACACTCTTAAAAATAGTATTTTTTTTTTAAATAGCTATTAAGGGTTCTGTGAAAAAGTTTTACCACCTATAAAACTTTCCAATTGCACAAAAGTTTCTTCAAAGTGGAAAAAGGTTATTCAGATTATTAAGAAGTTCTTCACACTATGAAAGTAATAGTTCTTTTAAAGAGTGTTCAACGATGCCATAGAAGAACCAAAAATGGTTCTTCTATGGCATCACCGTGAAAAACAACAACATTCTAAATGCAGCTTAAGTGTTTTCAAAAACGTTTTGCCTCCACATCTTGTGTAAGATGT
Source organism: Labeo rohita (assembly GCF_022985175.1). NCBI lineage: Eukaryota > Metazoa > Chordata > Actinopteri > Cypriniformes > Cyprinidae > Labeo > Labeo rohita. The sequence continues at coordinate 22,275,763 of NC_066882.1, read as the reverse complement.
CACAGAGCCACTCATGTGAGGGAAATATCTCAAAATAATTTCAGGTAAATTAGTCATTAGAAAGATGCTGTAATTGCAATTAACTCACTAAAGACAACCTTTTGTACCAATCCTACTGAGCTTCTCAAGCTATCAATCAAACATTTGATAAATATGGTCCAAGAGGTTTTTTGGACAACCTAAACTAAACATTTCCTTTACCTGCTTGGCTTCTTCCCCATAGTTCTCTGAGAAGGGAATCCCATCATGCCACACACCACACGAGAGTTCTTGATGGTCCAGCCAGTGTTGCAGATGTGACCCCATCCTTCCTTAAACCTCACCTCTACCACTCCCTCCGTCACAGGCATACGGCCGGCATTACCTGGAAGCGGACGCAGACGAATCTTCTCCATTCGGTTTTCATCCACCTGCATCTAAAACATATATTCAACAGATGAATTGGATGTAGGACTTTAAGATCAGTATGTACGTGTATGTCTGTGGTGAAGAAGTCATCCAGTATGTCTTTCTGATGGTTATAATAAACTTTAAATATGTTTAACTAATCAGCTCCAATCTCTTAATTAAATTTCATACAGTATTCAATGAGTTTTTCATGAACAAGCTTGTCTCTTTGCCTCATGCTGGACACAAGTCATCTCACATGAGAGTTTTGGATATTCATGCTAACATCCAAACCGCACCGTCACTGTGCATTGGCTAGAACACAAACTGTCTCCACCATTTACACAAGCACTTCCAAATGTCTGGCCAGAACAGTCCACAAAGTCTGCTCAGCACCGTGCCATGAAACCATCAACTGAAATCTGATTTTGGAACCTCAGTCGCAACCTAAGACTGAACTGCAAGGCAAAGAAGTAGCAAACCACATCTGTACCAGTCAACCTTCTTGTGCATTACATTGCAAGTTTAACAGAGTTTCTACAAAACTGTGAAAGCTCTTGATTCTGCTTTTATTTTTGGACCTTTGACCTCTTAGATGATTTTGTCAGAGAGAAGTTACAGTGAAGACATTTATAATGTCCTAAAGATTTCTATTTCAAATCAATGCTGTTCTATCATGACAACTCTCAGAAGATTTTAGCATGGAAATGGATATGACAATGTTAATATATTTGGTCTTGGCAGAATAGATCTGCTGTTGTTTTAGATTATTGCTGCTGCTGCAAAGCAAGTACAGAAACTTTCACTGGCAATACACCAATACAGCGCTGTGAGTTTTTATGACATACTGCGGCTGCACAAGTAGCATACATATTAACCCGTAGCAGACCTATACAGGTCGAGCTGGGGAGGTGGAGGGTTTCAGAGGAAGTCTAAAAGCATGCTGCGAAATGCTCTAGTGATGCTAACCAGCCATTTAAATGCAAGGTAGCAAGCTTATTGGCTACATATGCAACATGAGCAAATCAGCTTATGCCAAGTAATTTAATACAGTGAATATCATCAGTTTGCATTGTAGGAAACTCAAAAGCGAAGACCAGGAGACTCTTGGGTAACTTCAGCAGAGTTCTTTATTGAGAACGTGCTGCATGGCGCTGCAGTAATCAAAAGTCTAATTAAGGCAGTGATACATTGTAGTTTATATAAATTTAGGGGGGCAGTGCTTAGAAATGGACACAAAGCACCTGGGTGACGACCCCAAACAAAGCATGCAAATGAAGTATTCAGGTATTGCAACCTGCCCCATTTACACCAGACCTAATCCAATCATCATAACTACTCAAAGACTGGGGCAGAGTCACCAAGAGCCATTACAATCAAAAGGTGAACATCTCTCTCTGGCTAATCTGGCTCATTTGACTTACAATAAGAGAACAGGAACTGGCAGGAACTTTTTGCTACAAATGTAATGTCATCATATTTACCTTAAATGCTAAATACAATGTACTTCACCTTAGTATTTCATGTGATGTTATGTCAGAGCATAGGATCAGCATATTTTAAACAGATTTTTAAATTTGTTATCCCACAGCGTTAACAACCCATCACCCTTCTTTTGTACTTAATATTTATCAAAGAATCCTGGAAAAATGTATCACACTTTCCACAAAAATTTTAAGCAGCGCAACTGTTTTTAACATTGATAATAAGAAATGTTTCTTGAGCAGCAAATCAGCATATTAGAATGATTTCTGAAGGATCATGTGACACTAAAGACTGGTATAATGATCTGGTGTTGTTGGTAAGGCATTACAAGCAACACAAGTTATGTAATTAGATTACTTTTTTTCAAGTAACTAGTAGGGATGGGCGATATGGGCTTAAAAATTTATCACGATAATTTCTGGTATTTATTGTGATAACGATATCAGTGACGATAATTCAGGGAAATCCCGTTTCTTTAGAGAAAAGTATTATCTGTCCTATTTTTACCCAAAATAGGGTGTTGTGAGCAGTACTGAGTACACACGTAATATAATGACTGGAATATGAATTAAATTGTTTGTACTTTCTGTACTGGAAGCTCCTAACATTAAGACCTTGTGTACCCAACTACTGGATCAAAACAACCCAGCTGCTGGTTTTGTCCATATTGGCATTTGTGTAATTTTAAATCTTTGCTATGAAACATGAATAATACCTCAAATCATGCAGCCTTTTTATGAAGAGGTGTGTTAGTACTCATAAACGATTAAACGTGATTTTTGACTCACAGATGATAAACTAAGTGGACAAAAACTTTAACGCTTAAGTAGGGAACTGAGTCAAATCTAGAGACAAGATTATCAGTAAACAACAATCTAGCAACCATCCAAAAAACCTTAGCAACCACATTCCTATATGCAAAAAAAAAAAAAAAAAACAGGTAGTGAGTTTTGCATGCACAAGCATCACTTACTATTTTTTTCCAGAAAATCTTAAACGTCTGCACGTGTGAATACTCATCATACAAACATTCAGACAGCTGAATCGACGCCAAAGACTGAACGTCTCAAATATTGAGTTTGGTGCTCAGATATTTTTTTATTTATTTGTTTATTTCATCTGCATGTGTTTCTGGCTGTGTGTGTGTGTGTGTGTGGTTATGTCACATGTCTGCACTAGGAGTTAGAAAACTGACATCTAAAAACAGTAGAAAACAGAACTGCATTTCTTTAAACCAATAGTGTGCAAATTATAATTACTTTGGGACATTCTTTGGAACATTCTTCTTGTCAATCTGTCTTATGAAAAACATTTGTAAATTTGGACGTGAAATCAGTCATTTGCACCATTCCAGCAAACTCTGACACATCTGTAGTGAAACACACACTGCTGAGGTTGCCAGAGGTTCGTCTGACACCCACTCGTGTTCTCTGTGTTCCCTCTGCCTTCAGGACGAGAACACAGAGAAACTTGGCACGTAAACTGAGCAGCGGCACTTCTGCACGTACTCAGCTCTTCCTTCTCTTCTCTTCTCTCCTGCTGTTCAGTCTCTAATTCTCCAAGCTCTCGTATCTCTACATCTGTCTCTCTTACTCTGGTGTGGTTCCAGCACACAAGCAGCTCATCAGAGACTAATTTACAACAGAGCAAAGACTTTCAGTCGAAGCAGAGTGACACTGGCTGTGGACTTTCATTCTTTGCATGTGGATGAGGAAGAGAGAGAGAACATGGGAGGGGAAAGATGCTGTCACATGGAGAGAGAAAAGATGAAAAATGAAGTAGGATAAAACAGGTGAAGAGATAAAAGCAGTGTAGATGTGACAGAAGGTAAATGCATTTTAAACAAGGTGTCATACAGTTGTGGGTGGTGCAAGGTTGTTGTTTACTGATGTAGGACACAAAAACTCTTGCTTTGAAAAGTAACAGCCCAACTTTTCTCAGGATGAAAAAGCTTATGCTTTGGATTTTTTCCCAAATGATGGACAACTAATCAAGTATGTTGAATCTTTAAACATTGCTCCAAAACACCATCACAATATGCATCAGAAAAACCACAGGCAAACATAACATCAACTATAAAAACAAGTAAAAATGCTTTTGATTTTAAATGACTTGCAGGCTGAGAGAGGTTTGTTATTTGTCATGCAGCATTACAGCACTGCACATCAAGATAATATGGTTTATCAGGGTAATAGAGTGATGCAAGGATGCCTTATTTTGGTAGGACAAAATTCAGGAATATTTTAGCCCTTCCGGTTCCTTCATCCTGAAGTCAGTGGGTTTTTTAAATGGATTTCTTTTGGTTAAATGCCTGAAATAAGATCTGTGGTTAACACAAGCTAAAGACATTTTCATTTTTCAATCTGACATAAAATACATCAGTAATACACCCTTGTGATTTTTAAAGCCTTTACTTGTCTTGAAAAAGGGCAGTTGCTAACAAGTGTCCAAATAGGACTGCAGAGGTTTTTAACTCAAACTTTAATGGAAAATGTTTTTTTCTAAATCAAGACAGAAAGAGTTATCTGAGGGTTAATGGTGTTGATGTTTAGTAATGTCATATAACTGTAGTGTTTCATTTATAGCCTACATTTAGTTTTTTTGTGAATGTAAGCTTAAATAAATAATAAAAGCTGTGTTCTTTTGTAAAGATTTTCACGCTAAACAAAGTGTGTAAAAATCATGAACTTTTGTTGGTAACAAGACCTTGTTTTCCACAATAATCCAAAAGCCACTGGAAAAATCCTATTGGGTCATGCCGTGTCAACTCAACCACAGGCCCCCGGCTCAAATTTTTTATTTTGCTATTATTTTTTCTACGGAAAGATAGACATGTACAGTATTAAAAGCCAAAACATTAAATGTCATGGACGAATATTTACTGAGTAATCCACTGATTTGTAGAGGAGGGTCAAAATGACAATTTTCACCTGAGATTCAGAGCAAAATTACAGGGGGGTAAAAATGACTTCAGAAAGATGGCAGCACCATAATGTTAATTTTACACAGAGGTTGGTAGGTCTGTTAGTAAAATCTGTTGACTTTAATCATTTTTGTGCCAGTGGTGATCATTCAAACATGGGGAAATAGCACTTTTTATTTATTTTTTTTTTCTCTAAGGTTTGCATGCCTGTAACTCAAGAGGTATTAAAGATATCTTAATGTCCTTTTAGATATCAGGTCTTAACAAACTTTTCTTTTGACATCTTCATTTTTAAGCCCCTGTATGGTTCAGTTCCAGAGATATTGGAATTTCAGTATGGCTCTAGGAGTAAATCATTAAAATGTACAAATTTTCAGTGGTCAAAAACCAGATGTGGGTCACTTTGAAAGAGGAATGTCTGAAGAACAAATCATTTTGAAACTAGAGATGTATCTTGTTTCCTTCTGTCAAAACAACTGTATTAAACATACCTGTCTGAGTGCCACAAATAGCCTTTTTCCAAAGTTTGCATGCCTATAACTCAAGAAGTATTAAAGATATGGCCGTATGATTTTAGATTTGTAGTTCTTAATAAACTTTTCTGTTGGAATCTATATTTTCAAGTCCCTACAGTGTTCAGTCCCTGAGATATGGGGACCTCAACGAGTCACAATATCCAGATTGTTGAATATTACCCATTTTCAGTGTTTGAAAACTAATGGTGGATTATTAAAGTTTTTGAAATTTGGTTGATTTGACGCGAAATGACGCCTATAAAAATATGTCATGACTGCAGCGCTCTATGAAATGGTATCAGTGATATTTTGTTTCTTTGTTTGCCAGAGTCAGTGGTATTGCACTGGATGAAAGCGATCGTCTACCTCAATGATGTTGGAGTCTGCAAAGCCTGGAAGTCTTTCATCTTTGCAAACCACCCCTGCATCCTCCTGGTGCGTGCAGTCACTGTTCCCCCAGCCACGGGACACACATTTCTCTATGCTGTTTTCAGATCCTCCGCATATGACATTGTCCAGCCAGATTTTACCTGCAGGAACATGGATGTTTGACCAGCCAGCTTACAAAAGGACTTTCATACACTCTTAGTAAACTGGTACCAACTGGTACTAATATGTACCTTTTAGGGACTTATATGTACATTTTAGGTTGCTTTTAAGGTGCTAATATGCAACCTTTAAGGGTAAATAAGGTACAAAGGTGAACTCACCAGTGCCCGGTCCATACTTGGCACTGTGCGACCAGCTTAGTGCCTCCACGAACCCTAGATGGTGACAGAGGACATGAGCGTTGGCCAAGGTGAAGTCGTCATCACAGATAGTGCCCCACTCTCCGTCGTAAAACACTTCCACTCTCCCTTCATTGTGCTTGCGAGGGTATCCAGCCAAACGAAACTTTATTTTTCCATCCTGAGAGGGTGAGGTGGTCTGGCCAAGACAGAAGGGCAGCCAAATGCCCCATAGCACCATGGCAACCACCATATCCCAGAATCCTCCTCTCAGCATGGCTTGAAAGTATGAGAGATGAAAAGAGCAAGATAAACTGAAAGAGAGAGAGCGTATATACGTTAATTTGCAAGGTTGTAAAATGTGCATTTAATTACACTAAAATAAAGCAAATCTCGCTTAAATCCTCAATGTTTTCTGTTTCCATGAAACAGAACAGGGCTGAAATAATATCAAACACTGCTCATATTAAAAAAGTATTAAATTAAATTTAGAACATTATCATCACTGTCTAAACATATTGTGTTTTTTAAATTTTTAAATTGTTTTCATAGTTCATGTATTTTGTTGTTTTTATATTTTTATTTTTATTCACAGTTCATGAATTTTGTTGTTTTTATATACTTAGAAACTTAAAATGTGCAATAATTAATTGTGTATTTCCATAGGAATGACAAAATATAAATTAAATTAAATCTCTAAATTGTACTCATAGTATCATGTTTAAATGTATTTTTATGTTATTTTTATATACTTATGAGCAAGAATGACATGTGCACAAGTGTACAAGAATGACAGAATTTGGATTGTGGTATTTACACAAATTCCTGACCACAACTTGGATCTTACACTGTACTGAAGCAAAACATTCTTCAGGTCTTTGTATATCATCTTGACAGAGTAATGTTTAGGATGACACTCATTTAACTGATTTTTAAACCAAAAGTCTGCAATAAAGTGAAGTTTAATGTTGATTATATCCCATATAAGAATATTGCATGCAAGTATTCTTAGTACTCTTTTTACGTTAAAATTTATTTTATTATTTATTTAATTTTTATGCTGCATCCACTATAGATATTAAAAGTACATGCATGCATTTAAACAAAATAATCTTATTCCATTCCATGCTCTACTTACCTGAATCCAGGAGACCAAAACTTGCACAGGTTTTCTAATAGGTCAGTTGGTTGTGGGTTCAGCTGAGATTTGATCAGTTTGATCAGTCAGTGTAAGTCCAGAGCATCAGGAGAAAGCACAGGACGCTGTTGCTGTCTGCAAAGAGAGAGAGAGAGAGAGAGAGAGAGAGCTGGTGGGATGCAGGGGTTGAGCTGGGACTGCTGTGTATCTGCCTGGTTCATAGGTTTATGAGGAGGCAGGTCTTAAGTAGAGGTCTCTCTCAAAGTCACTGAATGGAAATGTCACGTCATGTCCTCTCCATTTCTGGCAGATCTGTTTTTGCATAATCTGTAAACGCATGCACGTGTGCAAGCAGGAGGAGGGATGATCAAGCATTTCTCCACTCTCTCCTTTCAATGATTGTCTATTTCACATGCATTTCATACTTCTTCTTGCATAAATTTAAGGTCAACAATTTTAGACAGCATCTTTGAAGGTTTGAAATTCCACATCTCACCTGTGTAGTAAACGATTCTCACCTCCAACTCAAGTCATCTGACAGCTAAGAAACAGCGTCCTCTCTTGGTCAATAACACATAGTGCATAGAAGCGAATGATCTTCAAAGCAAACATGGTTTGACATCATGATATTGATATTAAAAAGAGAGATTAAGTCGAGCATTAAAGACATTAGGACAGAATCAATATTTTATATCTTCAGTAGGCCTATTTAGAGACCATACTGGTTGTTTGTTTATTACTGGTTCCAACGGTCATGAAAAACTTAGCATATTTTTATAATGACTTCTAAAATGTATAATTGACTAATATAAGCAAATAATAATAAAATAAACAGTTTCAACTCAAGTCATATTTTGAGTTATTTAGCTGTTCAGTGGTTGTGTAATGTACTGTTAACCATAAATAATGACCATAATAGTTTAGATAAATATTTTAGTAGCGAAGCTAGTTCTTAAAACATGTAGGTTTTCAGAAAACAAAATGATTATATTGATTAATCAGCAGAAACATTTTCCTTGAAACTGTTGACAATTTAGAATCATTGTAATTCGCGAATGAATCGCTCTTTTGACCCTGGTGAATAAATCAGCATATGCTGGTTAGGTAGGTTTTGATGCTGGTTTAAGCTGGTCCTTTGCTGGTTTATGCTGGTCCTTTGCTGATTCATGCTGGTCCTTCACCAGCAACATGACCATCTTAAACCAGCTAAGGACCAACATAAACCAGCAAAGGACCAGCTTAAACCAGCATCAAAACCTACCTAACCAGCATATGCTGGTTTTTTCACCAGGGGAGTCGGTTCTTTTCAATGAATAGGTCAATGAGTCAGATAACACTCGCTGAATCATTTGAGGCCGAGTTTCACTCCCGATAAAAGAATAAAGAGAAACATTAGAACACAGAAACAAACATATCGCTGAATGAAGTGGATATTATTTACATTCAGTCTTACCAAACTTGCCCATGTTTCGTTTTGTCTGTAAGCGATAAAGAAGATTAAATTCAACGCCTGCATCAGAAGCTCGTGAACGATTTTGCTACAGATAACTTAACTTAGCCTAAACACAGTTTCCAATCAAGACTATTAGGACAGTACGAAATCTCTTAAAATACCAGGTACATTACCTTGACATTACCTTGAATATCTTAAATGTAGCAAAACTGGTACATATTGCATGTAACTTGTGTAAACACAATACCTCTACATATTCAGTCAATATTCGTATACATAAATATTTAGTACAATAGAGGGTTTGAACTTATGTGCGACCATATTGGAGATACTCGGTTGTAAACAACAGCATGGATTGCACAGTTAATGTACTACTAAATATGTTTTCCTGCTAATTTATGCTGTCCAAACCATGGAAAAAAACGTGTGGAAGCTGCTAAATCTTATAGGACTAAAAATTAAACTATTAATTAATTAATTATTTAATTACAAATTTCTTTAAAACAAAAAAGCATGTTGAATTACACAAACTTAAAAAATAATGCATTGAATTAACAGTGCTTGAATTTTAATGCCTTGTATTTTCAGGCCTTGCATTTTTAGGCTCTGAAATTTAGGCTCTGTTTTGTTTCAAAGACATTTGTCATTATTAATGAGCAGTATTAATTAAAATATTAGCCTAATATTTCACCTGTCTGACCAGAAATAATAAGAGCAAACGCAATTTTTTTTTTTTCCCTCTTCTCTTGATTTGTTATAACTTTTGGCAGTCTGTAGTACTCCAAATGTTTTTCCCGGTCCGACCGATTAGTACAGCCCAAAACATGACAATAACTGACCATTTTCAACAGCAGTTATCAGCAAAATATGCAAGTTTCCTTCGGTTCAGTGACACGTTTACGTTTAGTGCACCAATATGGCCAATTGATGACGTATCATGAAAACACCATATAGGCCTACTTTAACCAAGGTACATTTTTGCGATACCTTAGGTGGATCTGAAACTTTTTTTCTAATTATTTTGGGCTGCACTTTAAATTTTTGCCCTTTCTTGAATGGTGCATTGAGACAGTTTGATATGACTGACACCTGTTAAAGGCCTTAAGGTAAGGCAAGCTCACGCTGAAGTACCTGCCCTTTTTCAGATGTGTCCTCTCGTGCTGCCTCAATCCTTTTAAAACAGCTTGACAAGTCATGCTGACGACACCTTTCCTCTTCATTCATCTCAATGTGAAGTGTTGACTGCTGGTCTACAGAAACAGCAGTGTTGCTCTGCAGGAAGTCATCTCACCCCAACCTGTAATTTAACAGCAAACGGGTGGGTGGCGGGGGGGCCAGCGGCAGGCAGCGTCCCCTCTGATCGGCTTGTCTTCATTCCCCTCACACCACCGAGGGAAAAGCAAGGCTCCGGCAAAGAGCTGTCATTTGCTGCTGTCAGTCACTGTTCGGGTTTTGTGTACGCACCTCTTCCCAGAGATTTTCCAGCATCTGCTCTTGAGTGTTTCTTAACGTTTTATTGGAAGTGATTGTAACAAATTGTTTGAGCTGCTTCATAAAAAATATCCTGTGCAGAATAATTGTGTTAAGGAACAGAGCCGCAAGGACAAATAGTAAACAGCTTAAGACAACTAGATTTTTACTCTATTTTTACCCCGTTGTAAGTGCCCATATGTTTGATTTTTTTTTTAAATTCATTCAGCAGAAGTGTTTTTTAGTATTACTGATATATTGTTATAATATTTAATAGTATTTTGAATTTGCAATTTCAATTTTAATACCGTTGTCATGTCACAGTGTTTTGCGAAAGTATTCATACCCCTTCATTTTTTTCACATTTTATAATCGATCTACTCCATACACCATGATGACAAAGCAAAAACAGAATTGTCACAACTTCAACTAAATTCATTCAAAATAAAAAACCTGAAATAAGTACACTGCATAAGTATTCATACCCTTAACTCAGTACTTAGCTGAAATTAAAACAGTGTGTTTGACCTTCTACTATGGAGTGTAGGTTAATGTGGGAAAAAAAGTCATTTAAAGCAGTTTAACATAAGGCAGCAACATAACAAAACAAGAAAGAAAATGAAGGGGTATGAATACTTTTGCAAAGCACTGTATATTTAGTACTTAAATGAAAATTAGAAATGTTGCCTTTGCAACTAACTGAAAAATAGTTTTTCATGTTTAAGCTTTATTTGAAATACCCCAACATTATTTTTTAATCATTTTAATAATTTTTAGTTTGTTGGAGTTAATAACACCACCATCCATCAGGCAAAAATGGTTTTCTTAATAGCACACCTCTATTAAACAAGCTGCATGATTTGAGACATTAATTATGTCCATTGCACTAATGATGCGTAACAAGTTACATGCCAAAGCACTTAGTGTAAGAGGTTTGATATTGTGTAGTCATGTCGAACACTGAGTGATTTCATAGGTTTGTGTTTGGTTTCATTTGATTGATGAGAATTGTTAAAATGTATGTCTGCATGTATTTGTAGTCGGTATCATATTAAATATGTTATGCTATCAGAAAATTGTGATTTAAAACATTATATTTCAATGTCCTTTCAGAAAACAGAGCAGTAAAATGTCATTATTCAAGCATATCTACATATAAATGTTCGGCGGTGGTGTTCTTTCTCTGGTTGATAAAGCTGCACACGCTGAATATGACATTCAGTATGTCATTCACATGCATTGTGCTGCATACTTAACAGGTGGTTTACCTCATAAGTGATTATTTCAGAGGGAAGGTCAATGTCATTTCTGTGCTTTCCACCATAAAATCAGCCACGCATGCTGTCTTAACTGGCTGATGAACAGCTCTGTGTGCAGGTCTGACTGGTGTCTATCGGAGTGTAATCATGGAGGGAAGTGTGGCCATGGAGTCTCAACAGAGTGTGATGGAGTCGAAATTAAAAAAAGAGGATGAACGGTGTCAGGGAGTGCCACTGAATCACCTGACAGGAGGGTGAGAAGGTGAAGTCACACAAGGAGGGACCTTTCCTGAAAAAAAGGTGAGCGGTGATGCTGTGAGTGGTTTCTAGGGTGATTATATGCAGTTGTTCTGAGTGGTTTTTAATGTGTTGCTATGTGGTTGCTAGGGTGTTTTGAATGGTTGCTTACTGGACCAAGTTTCTATGATGTTCTGGTCTCTAGATAGATGGCTAGAGTTATTTCAATGTAAGTCTATGGGGTTTTTATCATCTGCCAAGCCTGCTGAGAAAAGTAATTGTCATAATGACGCTTTCCTGAGCCTTTTTCAAAGAAAAAAAAAAGATAAAAAGGCTGAATGAGAAAAAAAAGGAAAACTGTGTGTAATATCCACCACTGTCATCCCCACATCCAGCGTTTTTTTTTGTTGGAAGATCTATGATTTTCAGCTTACCATACAATTACACAGATAGAGGCCAGCTACAGCATTATGATTTACTCTGCCATGCTCCAATTACCATCCTCTGCTCTCTTTGATAGTGGATATTTGTCTGTGTATGGGTAAATCACTCACCATACATTGTCAGAAATAGGCCTTAACATGGTAATCTCATGCAAATGCTGAATATGACTGCAGATCAATTGGTCCACTCATCAACAGCGAGTAGTATTTAGACGCTGCCGAGGCTGCAGTCTTCGGGATCGCAGTAATTACTCATTGTCAGCTCTCAGCCAGGTGATTAGCACCGAAAAACAATGGCTCTGCTTTTCAGTTTGTCCCTTGAGGAAGCCTATTGTTCCTCAGGAGGGACGGTGTACCTAGAATGACAGAGATAAATAGTAATGCATTGACATTATCGTCATCCAGATCTCCTGAAAAGCCACGTGGGCTGATGTCCTTCAAGAAAATGTCACCCGTAGCTGGATGTGTTTTGGTCCTTTTGTTGAAGTTGGTCTAGAATCTATTGTCTTTCCAAAGATTTGACATATTTTAAAACTTCAGCACTCTGCCTGTAGCTTAAAAGCATCATGCAACTCATTTAATGACCATATTGTGGTTGAAACATTCACTTTTCTTCCAAACTGTCCTAGAAGTTTGAATCTGAATCTCTAACCAACCAATAAAATGTTTTATTGGTTACACATTGCATTACGTTATCTTGCTTTTTTGATGATCAGTGTGTTTTTGAGGAAAACATTCCAGAATTTTTCTCCATATAGTGGTCTGCATTGATGCCAATGGGTTGCAGGTCCAAACTGCAGTTTCAGTGCAGCTTCAAAGGGCTCTACACAATCCCAGTTGAGGAATAAGGGTCTTATCTAGTGAAACGATCTGGCATTTTCTAAAAATTAAATAAAAATGTATATACTTTTTAACCACAAATGCACATCTTGCACTAGCTTGACCTCATGTATTACATATTCAGACACGTGGCGTAGTCGAAGTACCGACTCAATGTTTACAAAGCTAATATGCAAGGAGTGTCAAAAGCTCTTTACAAAAAAAGGTAAAACAACAATGTCGGATGTTTTTGAAGTTGGAGGAGAAAATGAGATGGAGTTTTTTCACCCAACCCTACCTATACCAAAATTACACTGACGAAGAACGTCATGAAGATGCACATGCTCTTGGTTAAAAAATTAAAATTAAAACATTTTATTTATTTTTTTTTAGAAAATGACCAATTGTTTCACTAGATAAGACACTTATTCCTCAGCTGGGATCGTTTAGAGCCCTATGAAGCTCCACTGAAACTATGAACGATAACGATTTGGACCTTCAACCTGCTGATGCCCATTGAAGTACAATATTAAAAATAAAGGTTCTTTATTGGCATTGATGGTTCCATGAAGAACCGTGAACATTCATGGAACTTTTCAAAAGCAAAAAATGTAAACCGAAAAAGGTTCTTTCGATTTTTTAAAATTTTCTTAAAAATGGTTCTTTTAAGAACTGTTCACTGAAAGGTTCTTTGGGGAGCCAAAAATGGTTTTTCTATGCTATCACTGCAAAAATACCCTTTTGGAACCTTTATTTTTAGGAGTGTATGGAGAAACATTCTGTAATGTTTTCCTCAAAAACCTTAATTTCTTTTTGACTGAAGAAAGAAAGACATGAACATCTTGGATGAAATAGGGTGAGTTAATTATCAGGAATTTTTTTATTCTGGAAGTGAACTAATTATTTAATGCAATTTCTCTCTTTCTTAAGAAAGTGCTTTAAAATGTTCCTTTTCTTTAATTTCAATTCCTGTTAATTTCTTTACAGAGGGTTTCTTGAATAGAGGAAATGTAAGGAATGACGTAAACCATGTTTAATTATCCATCAGTGTTTTTTTTTTTTTTTCAAATTACATAAATGAATGAAATGTGTCAGTTAACAGAACCTCTCTATTAATATGTAAATGGAGATTTGCATTTTGCGGGGGTTAAGTGCAGCCGGTTCTCTATGCGATTGCACTTGACACACATAGGAATGAAGGTGTAAATGCATTCAGCTAAAAATATTCATATACTACCCTGATACATAACCCATCTGTTAATGCCAGAATGCATTTGGAATGCTTACCATTTGTAGTCAAGTTTAAATTAACTGATCTGGTTACCAGTGTAATCCAAAAAAAACAAAAACAAATATGAATCAGTCACAAATCAAGCATTTATTTCAATATTTTACTCCAAAATGTTTTTTTTTTTTTTAAAGTATCATCTCACTTATTTTAACAGAACTGGATGTTTTTGTACTGATTATCTTTTTCACTTTCATTGACAAACGTGAGCAAATATACTTACATATGGCCCCTAGGTGGCGATATAGTCTACTGGGTGAGTAATAAAGCCCCACTCTCTCCGTCTCTCTCTTTCTCTCCCTTTCTCCTCCGTTTTAATGGTTTGGCAGAGATAATGTGAGAATTACAGCTAATCTGTGTTTATTCCCATGAGACAATCACATTGTGTGCCTGTTCATTATTCACTGTGCCACAACATGCAGACATTTGAGTCCAGCTCAATTACACCAGATAGTCATTTAGAGACATCATTATTCTACACAACAGCATATATATGCACGTAACTGAAAGAACAAAGCAAAAATGCATTTCTCATTTTCAAAAGGGTTTATAACTCTGATGATAATTAATTGGCTGCATGCTTTTGAAGTGTGTAAATTAGTGCGCTGCTGTCTCTTTAAGAGGCAGGACTGTGCGCTACACCTCCACTCCCTCTCTCATTCTGTAGATGATGTCACTGTGGCTTCCCTTAGACCTTGGACAAATGATGTGGGTCTCTCTTTGGCGTTCCTCCTCTTTCCCACCCCTCTCTCTCTCCCTCAGTGTCTCCATCTCGTACTCCACTGCTCTCTTCATCAACAGAGGGACAGCAGCTGAGGAAACTTGATAGCACTCCATCCCCTTCTCTTCTCCTCTTTTCCCTTTTTTTCTTAATCTCCCTCTCTTCTTCTCTCTATCCCTCTCTCATTCTCCAGCAGCGATGTAGTTCTCTCTCAAACTTTAACAGCTGTTTGGCACTGATATCCATCACGCCTGGACCTCTATGGATTCATTCCCTGCTTCTTTTTGAGATCTTTCCAGAGTCGCCTCTCTCTTCGTTTGTCTTCTGTTTACTTCGGTGTGTTTGGACCATGGCCATGAAGGAAACCATACTCCCTATCAGCGAGGTGTCGAGTCCGTACCCGGAGGTCGTGGAACTCAACGTCGGAGGCCAGGTGTACGTCACCAAGCGCTCCACCCTGGTCAGCGTACCTGACACCACCCTCCACACCATGTTCACCCGCTGCAGCCCGCACGAGCTGCCCCGGGACAGCCGAGGGCGCTTCTTCATCGACCGCGACGGGTTCTTATTCCGATACGTGTTGGACTTCCTACGGGATCGGCAGCTCGTTCTACCAGAACACTTTCCGGAGCGGGAACGTCTTCAGCGAGAGGCCGAGCACTTTCAATTGGGAGAACTGCTTAGACTTTTAGGCCCACGTGTAGCCAAGCAAGGCTCGCTCAATGATGAAGGCTGCCAGAGCGACATCGAGGAAAGTTCGCAGAGTAGCGAGTTGGTGACTCGAACTGGGAACTGCGCCGCCAACTATGCGACTTCCTCTTCCGCCCTGGACAAGAGGTCGGGGTTTATTACGTTAGGTTATCGGGGATCCTACACCATGGTGAGGGATAACCAAGCCGACGCCAAGTTTCGCCGTGTTGCACGGATCATGGTCTGCGGGCGTATCGCCCTGGCGAAGGAAGTGTTCGGAGACACTCTAAATGAAAGTCGAGATCCCGACCGTCCACCAGAGAAATACACCTCCCGCTTCTACCTGAAGTTCACCTACCTGGAGCAAGCCTTCGACAGGTTGAGCGAGGCTGGATTCCAGATGGTGGCCTGCAACTCAACTGGGACGGCTGCGTTCGTTAACCAGTACAGAGACGACAAGATCTGGAGCAGCTACACGGAGTACATCTTCTTCAGTAAGTGACAGAGCAGCTCTCGGAAGCCTGCCGGTGCTGCACTTTAATTTGCTTTTCATGTAGCCGAGTGTTCCCAACCTTGTTCCCAAGGGACATGTCATATATTTCACAACCCAACCTCCTGCCTTTCCCCACCAAAAAAAAAAAAAAAAAAAAAAAACATGCACTTT
This sequence comes from Labeo rohita, assembly GCF_022985175.1. NCBI lineage: Eukaryota > Metazoa > Chordata > Actinopteri > Cypriniformes > Cyprinidae > Labeo > Labeo rohita. The sequence continues at coordinate 22,259,543 of NC_066882.1, read as the reverse complement.
ATTTTTTATATGTGCATGCATGCATTTTATTTTGTGGCTTGTGTAGATTTCACGTTTCTGCTACTGCGTGCAAGTTAAATTGAAGCATGCTTGAAGATTAATATGAAGTACTTTTAAGTACTCAACATCTGTTGACAGTAAACTATTTTAAATCTTTAATGAAGACTTTGCATTCCTTCAAGAAGGAATAATTGACATTAAAGCATTGCACACTTGATCATTTGATTAATTACCAAAATTTCACAAGGAATAAACAAGGACATTTATTTTTTTTAACCAAACCTGCTTTTTGGTTTTTCTTCCGGTTGATAAAAATTATTTTTACATGCAGACAGAAAACACTCATGGTTTACTTCACTCTGCTTTATAACAGCTAATAGGTTTCTCTAAAATCAACTCTGATCTTTCTTTCTTTTCATTCCCAGTCTTCTCTTTCACTATTCATCCTCAATCCCATTTCGTCTCCCAATCGCACTCTCTTTTTTTTTCTCTTTTGAACACCTAACTACCCACACATGCTTTTTCTCCTGCGAGCTCCTCTTCAATATGTTCTGACTTTGATGCTGTAATTCAATGCAGTACATGTAAATGTGTGTCATAACTGGGACAGCTAGTGCCTTGGGCCTGATATACTGAATAGAAAGGATAGTAAGGCACACTAGGCAAACCCACGTACCACTTGTGTCCAATCATAAAGAAGTCGAACAGATCAAAGCCTCCTCGGCCAATGTAAATGAGAGTTGGATTAAACGATTGCCGATTAGTCCATTCTTACTGGTTGCCTCGGGTTTGTCGTTCTCAAGTTGTACAGACTAGCGCTAATCCACTGCAGGCTTATATGCTTTCACACTGCAGTGACTGTGAGTTCACTTTTACGAGGTGTCAACCAGAATGCGGTGCAGCGTGCGGTCTCTGACTGAGCTGATGTGATTGCGGTGGGCCGAACCGCAAGCTGGATTGATTGATCTGTGATTGATTGGTAGTTGGTTAATGCTGTGTTTTATTGAGTTCGTATGCTTCTTGAAGCTCTTGAAACATTTACGCATGTTTTAGTGGGGTTTGTGCATGTGCACGTTTAAGCTGAGATAAGGCATGGCTGCGTGGACAGGTGGAGAAGTGTGAAAACATGCTGATAAGGAAAAGAAGGACCGTCTAGGAGGAAGAAAAATCTCACTTTGGTAGACTTAAGCGAGGTAATGGAACTTCAAGAGCTAATCCTACCACTGCATGTCGCAGATAATGAGGCTGTGTGTGTATGTGTGTGTGTGTGAGAGAGAGAGTGTGAGTGAATGACTGTCTGTCTATATTTGTCTTTCACTGTGTTTCCTCCTAGGTTTTAAAAGATACTTGATGAAGATAAGATGTCCGCTCTGTGAAGCTGCCAAATGCTTTATTGACATAGATGTTTAACGATGATGTGTGCAATTATTTTGATGTTAAATCTTTATCCTATTCCATCTTCGGACATATTCCAAGGGTTTTCCAAAGACGTTTTTTTTTAATTTAATTAAATTTTATTTTTTAATTCTTACATTTTTACATTTGCTTTTCTCAAATCTGGAACATGGTTACATTATTGTGTAGAGACAAATAAAAGTTTTTTTTTGTTTAGATTATGTTGCTCATGCACCCAGGAGGTGGCAATAGGTGGCAATAGGTGAAGAAAATATTAGTTGAAACAGAAATGAGAGGTAGTTTGGAATTTTGAAATCAAAATGCACATTTTTTTGTATTTATTTGAAACCTTAGTATATTATTGGGATGTTTTTGTTCCATGTGCTCTTTTATAGTTGTATTCTCGTATTTGTGTGTGTCAATAGAATAATTCATTTATTACTAATAATTCTAATAATACTAAGTATTTTATATTAAATAAATAATTATAATAATAAATATTTTATTTTATATTTTATATACTGTGCTTTTATGCTATGTCTTACACTTACATTTATATATACTAAATGTTTATTTGTATAGAAGTATTTTATACTAATTAAATAAATATAAATAATAAATAAATATAGAGAATACATGAATAATAATAATAATAATAATAATAATAATTATTATTTTTTTATTGTATATGTTATATATACACTTTTATGCAAAATATTTTGCACTTAAACATTTATATACACTAAATGTTTATTTGTATAGAAGTACTATGTATTTAGATTTACCAATGTACATTATACTATATATATTTAGAAAAGTATAAAACATACTTTTATACACATTTTATACATACATATATATATATATATATATATATATATATTATACACACACACACACACACACACACACACACATTTATGTAATTTATTTTCTTTTGTATTTTTAAAATAAGAAAAGTAACCCTATGGTCAAGATTTCCAGTTCATTATCCATTATAGGGAAATAACCAGAAGAATAACAACATGCTGTAAATGGTAAAACCTAATTAGGACAATACATTAAAATAATATGGTAAGACACACCAATTTGCAATATCAAGCAGCAAAATTAGCTGTTTTGTACAGCTAAAAATCGCTGGACGTGGATGAGACCGGAAGCCAGATCCATAAAATTTACAAATGGCCACGCCCGCTATTACAGGAAGAAAAAGGTGGATAGGAAAATTTAAAAATGCACCTATAAACTTAAAACTTAACCTGCACCCTGCATTTTACATTTTTCGTATGATTTAGGAAACCGTTGAGGGTTGAGTGTATTTTTGAAGTGTTTCTCTCACTTTATTTGAATTTTAAATGTATTTATTATAGTGATGGCGAAAGTGTCCCTTCCCTGTGTCTCCGTCACACACCTGTCAGTTTATATTGTAACAATTTGCGTATGTGATTGCAGAGGCAGAAGTGACAGAGAGCCAGAAGAAAGAAGGCGAGAAGTAATAAGTGGGAGAGAATGAGGGACGCAGTGTGTGTGTTGGGGCTGAGGGGGTGGAACGGTCACCAGCGGTCCCGACTGTAGCGGGGCTGTCGTTCAAGCTTAGCGTGATGTGTGTCCGCCCCACAGGAGCATCAACACCGGCTCCTTATCTCTGTCAGGATGCTAATCACAGCTCTGGAGACTCAGAGGAAAGATGCATACATGCCTCAACGTGCCAGAGGGGCTTACAGTACAACAGTTACTAGTTAGCAATAGAAGACCCCTCCCACCCCCACTTATATACAAGAGCCTAACACTTGTCATCCAGAGAAAGTCACACTCCATAATTAGTGTTGTTTACTAAGAAGCATCATTACTATTGCTCATACTTAGTTAGAGATTGGACAGCCTATTGACCCTTTAGTAATTAACTTTGGTGTGTAATTTGTGCTAGAGACATGAATGTATTGTTACTTTTACTAAGTGATCAGACTTAAGATTGTGAAACTATCTAGACTTAAACTGAATGAGGAATGAGGGGTCATATTTGTTTCTGTAGAATACAATATACAGTGTTTCTATAGAAAAACACGTGATTTATACACTTGTTAATGTTAAAATATAAACAAACAGTCAAACAGCAGTGGGAGTCCACATCTCTCTCGCCTCTCCTGAGCCCATTGAGTTTTAACATGTCTACTAAAGCTTGCGGTGAGTTTGGTAGGAGGTAACAGAATGAGTGGGGGAAAGTCACATGAGAGGAGGCAATGCGTCCATCACGATATGATTGGATATGACGGGTTATAATCGGCTGTGATTGGTTCATGCGATAAATCCCGCCTCTTGTTTTTTTTCGCGTTCAGCGTTCGTGAATCAGTCTGAATGAACAATATAATAGCATTAATGGGAAGACTAATCTAAAAAAGTAAGTAAACAAATTTTAGATATAATCACTTTGTTACACATAAATAAGTCTTAAAGGGGTCATCAGATGCTAAGTTCACTTTTACATGTTGTTTGAACATTAATGTGTGTTGGCAGTGTGTGTACAAATCTACCCTATAATGATAAAAATGCATGCAGTGGTTTTTAATTAATCTGTAAAAATAATATTCCCTTTTTCAAATCGAGCCGTTCTCAGATGCCTGTCGGTGTGCCGTCACACCCACAGAGGCCACTCCCACGATAGTTGATTGACATGAGCGTTTTACCTCAGATCAGCTGTAACAGTTCAGCTGTAACCCTCTTTGTTTCAATGCCGGAGCAGGGATATAAGTTAGGTAAAAAGGGTGTTGTTTTACACTACCATTGAGAATTTTTAACCAAAGTATATTATAGAGTTTTCATTAAGACCCTGAAGAATCATATCAACTTGTGGAAAATGGGCATCTGAAGACCCCTTTAAAACGGCACAAAAATATGATCTGTGGGAGTTTTTTAGTGAATAATCAGGTTGGTGAAATTCAAAGTAAATCTGTGTGTGTGACCAATTTTTACCAAAATTTGATGACTGATGATCCAAAAATGTTCAAAAATAGGTCAAAGTTAACTATTAAAAATAATAGCTGAACATAAGTTCACAAATAAAATGTATTGTTTAAATAGTTACTGCCTTGAGTTATTATTTTGGAATGAATGCAAAATGCTTAAAAACAATAACTTGCTGAGATTCATACTTGGCTTTATTAAATAGAATATTGATTGCAATGTTAATGTAAAAATATAAAACAGTGAATATTGAAATATGATTACAATTGTAATATTGTGAATATTGAAATATGATTACAATTTAAAGTAACTGTTTTCTATTATAATGTATTTTAATATGTAATTTATTCCTGTGATGCAAAGCTGAACTTTCAGCATCTTTACTCCAGTCTTCAGTGTCACATGATCCTTGAATGTGCTGATTTGCTGTTCAAGAAATATTTCTTATCATCATCATTGTTGAAAGCAGTTGTGCTGCTTAAAGGGGTCATCGGATGCAAAGTTCACTTTTACATGTTGTTTGAACATTAATGTGTGTTGGCAGTGTATGTACAAATCTACCCTATAATGATAAAAATCCATGCAGTGGTTTTTTAATTAATCTGTAAAAATAATATTCCCTTTTTCAAATCGAGCCATTCTCAGATGCCTGTCGAGTCTTTTTAATGAATCTTTGCAATCACCTTTCCTAATAACGTGCAAGTTAGCAAGTTTCGAGGCTAAACGCGCTAAATGCAGCTAAAGTAAACAATCTCTCAGAGCAGCAGAGAGAAGAGAGGGGCGGGGCGAGCAGACCTCATTTGCATTTAAAGGAACAATCCATCAGAATGGGTTGATTTTTGCATTTTGACAAGGTAAAAGGGTGTTGTTTTACACTACCATTGAGAATATTTAATCAAAGTATATTATAGACTTTTCATTAAGACCCTAAAGAATCATATCAACTTGTGGAAAATGGGCATCCGATGACCCCTTTAATAGTTATGTAGAAAACATAATACACTGTCATTCAAAAGCATTGACATTCTCAACATTGATAAAATTAAAAATCATTATTAATAACTGAGTTCCAATAGTAATTAATAATAATTGAGCACCGAATCAGCATATTAGAATGATTTCTGAAGGATCATGTGACACTGAAGACTGGAGTAATGATGCTGAAAAATTTGCATCATTAGAAGAAATTACATTTTAAAATATATTAAAATAGAAGTTTAATAAAATTTTAAATTAGAATAATATTAAACAATATTACTGATTTTACATTTTCATTCAAATTAATGCAGACTTGGAGTTCATAAGACACTTTTTTTAAAAAACATGAAAAAATCTTAATGATTCCAAACGTTTGGTGTATTAGCCTATTTTTTGGGTAAATTGATTGGATTGTGATCAAGAAATGCACTTTTGAGTTTACTAATGTAATGTCTAAATAGCTGTTTGGCTGTTGGTTAACAACAGTAATACTATAAATCACATGGACACCAGCAGGACAGAAAAGTTGTTGCAGAAGAAGAGCAAGTTATTGCATTTTAATGAAAGATTATGTAGGCAAATATTTTTTCTTTGGAATAACATACACAGATGAATCATTCACAGTAAGACTATGCAACAAAGTAAACAGTGTCTACTTTGATTTCAAGTTGACTTAAGAGAAAGACATTCACTGTGTCTGTCGACAATTGTGGCGATTTATGTTTTAATATAGACCAGTGTTCAGATTAGCTGCGGGCTGAATTTGATCATGCATGTTTGCACTTGTCAGTATGTTTGTGTGTGGGTGTGTAGCGAATGTGCGTGTTTCTCCACACATCCTCATGCGGCGCTGCTGTTGTGACGTGAGGGTGCGGGTGGTATTCATTCTGCCCAAGGACAAATCAAACCTCTGATTGTGAAGCCACGATGGCCTTAACTTGTTCAGAGGACACAAATAAATCTCTGTCATCTGTCCGACGTTGATGTCTTGGTGTCCTCCAAAACCTCTGGATGAAGGAGCTGGAGCCAGTCAGTCATCTCATGAACCGCTGCTTTCAAGTAAAGTAAACAAGCTCGAAAGAAAATTGCTTTGTCTGTTTTCATCTTTCTCTTTGATTTTTCATTATGTCCAAACTCCCCAGGCTGACAAAACAAACTGAAATGTAAAATTTTCATCTGATTCATGTAATTTGGTGCCTCGGCACAGGAAATGGTGGAAAATACTGTAATTTTGACAGTGTTGTGAATGCTGAGTTACATCTCAGCGTTAACTGGCCTCCATGGGTATATATATATATATATATATATTTTTAAAATCAGAAAAGTGTAACTGTAAGATCAATGCCTGTCTGTGTTAGTGAGGGAAGCAAAGAGACGGGAGAATGAGCAGGTCAAGGTTGAGTATATGCATTTGACCCGCATGAATATTTATACAAATTGATTCACACATTCAGCAGATATTAACAAGAGTTTAAACAGCTGTTACAGAGATTGTTAGAGACATATAGAGTGAATCCAGAGATGGGATGGATTACCCAGGGATGTGCCTTTACAGTCTGATGCTCCACAACACACTAATAGTCCTGACAAACCACAGACATTTGACTCTTAAAGGGATAGTTCATCCCAAAATTAAAAATGTCATGTTATTCCGAAACTGTATAATGATGATGATGTTGAAAATGATTGAAGGGGCAGCAGCAGCAGAAGTCGTCTTAGTTGGGTTGACTTCGAGAGCAGTGAATGGGAGAGTACCACAAATATATTTAAATAGCAAAAGAGAAACTCGACTTTTAAAAAAGGAAGAAAAAAAAAAATAAGAGAGACTGATAACGGCAGTCGGAAGAGAGAATGATGTCAAATTTACCGTCCCTCCCATAGGCGCTGTATTAGAAACACCCTCGCATTAGCGTTAACTAGTTTATTTGCAATTTGATGCAAAGGTTTAAAGGGGTCATCGGATGCCCATTTTCCACAAGTTGATATGATTCTTCAGGGTCTTAATGAAAACTCTATAATATACTTTGGTTAAAAATTCTCAGTGGTTGTGTTAAAACAACACAGTTTTTACCCTGCCAAAATAAGCTCGGCAGAAATCATCTCATTCTGGTCGAGGCTGCTTTAAATGCAAATGCGTTTAGCCGCTAAACTTGTTACCTAGCACATTATTAGGAAAGACGATCGCAAAGATTCATTAAAAAACCCTTAAACTCACTTCTGTTGTAAGTGAAGCTGGATCATGAATGATTTGCGCGAACATAGACGGATATATGTAGATCGGGAGGTGCATTCCCTTCACAAACAAACGTAAACCACTGCATCTTCAGCGGATCAGATGTCGGGAGTAAATGACAACCATTACGTTCATTATTACATCCAGCAACACAACACCTCAATCGCTCAATCGGAGATATTCTTGTCTAATTTACATCTCTCCTCCGGCAGTGAAACAAAGAGGTTGGTCTGTTGCAGCTGATCTGAGGTAAAACACTCATGTCAATAAACTGTGGTGGGAGCGGCCACTGTCGGTGTGACGGCACAACGACAGGCATCTGAGAACAGCTCGATTTGAAAAAGGGAATATTATTTTTACAGATTAATTAAAAACCACTGCATGGATTTTTATCATTATAAGGTAGATTTGTACATACACTGCCAACACACATTAACGTTCAAACAACATGTAAAAGTGAACTTAGCATCCGATGACCCCTTTAAGAATTTTTAGATATTTTGGCTGTAAACAAGACAAAATATCTAAGTAAGAAAAGCATTTTTTGCAGTGTAGTGTTATAAATGCACATTAATTTAAAAAAAAAATATATATATATATATATATATAAAAAAAAAACTTTTGAGGTTTTACGATGCTGATGACCGTTGAACCGCGTCATCACAGTCTTGTGAAAAGGGTCCATAGGAAAAAAATTAAGCATGTTAATGCTTGAATCCTACTAAAAATAGTGCCATGTGTATGTTTACATACATTTTATGCTATACAAACCTACATATGATATTTTTTTTAAATTAAAGAAGTCATATGATGTTGCTAAAAAGAACATTATTTTGTGTATTTGGTGTAATGCAATGTGTTTACGTGGTTAAAGGTTGAAAAAAAAAAACAGATTATTTTCCACATACTGTACATTATTGTTGCTCCTCTCTGTCCTGCCTTCCTGAAACGCATCGATTTTTACAAAGCTTATTGTTCTGAAAAGCGTGGTGTGCTCTGATAAGCCAGCTGTCCTGTGCATTGTGATTGGCCAAATACCTTAAGTGTATGACGAAAATGTTAGACCCTTACCATGTTGTGATGCCGTGTTCAGGCACGGCAAGACAAAAACAATAAAACCAATTATAAATGACGCTTGTGTTGCATCCAGTGGGGACATAATTACTGATTATGACTTATACTGTCCTTTTACGTGTAAACATAAAGCCATGTCTGCATTTGTGATTGTGGAAACGACGAACAAGAAGCACTGCTCTACACTGCTCAAAACTTGTGTTTGAATAGCCAGTAGCAAATTCTATAAATATGAAAATGTACTTACAGGCTGTGAGTCAGAAGCACCAGACTGTCCTTGCAAAGTTGTAATTGCCCCACTTTGTAGTGTGCACACTCAAATATATGTGTTGTACTGTTCTGGAACAGTGTTGTAAATTCAGCTTAACCACTGATTTCTAGTTGTGTACTCATTTGGAAGGCCAAACAAAAGTACTTTTGCAGCATCTCCATGAACATGGCGGCTACAAAAATACTACAGTTTGAACTAAGGTACGCAGAGTGCAAAAATACTACAGTGAAAATAAAAGTTACACCTTCTTTCTTTGCGTATACATTTGAGCGGTGTTATGCAGATCTTCCCACTTAGTGATGTAGACATGTGGGGGTGTGTTTAAATGAGGCGTTTTAGGAAGGCATGACTGAGTCTTTTATAAAGAATATTCCTTTGGGTTTGAGACTTTAATCTTTGCAACTTTACAGATTTCATATATGCATGAACAGCTTGTAACACTCCAAAGACAAAGGAAAACATAATTGCATCATATGACCCCTTTAATGTCTCACAAAGAGCTCTTCTGACATAAATTTCTTTTTATATGTGTCATCAAAACACAATTTTACTCTTGGTAGCTCAAGTGACATTATTGCAGACTTTTTCGAGTTCTTATTGTGGTGATTGGGCACTGAAGTCACATAAATGAACTCTTTTAGAGTCCAAAACAGTTTGGATTCATTCAGACTGATGAAAATCTGTGCATGTTAACATACCAAGTGGTGTTCAAACAACAATAGACCCAACTTACTTGCATTGTATGGACAAAAAAGACATTTGAGATAAATGTCAGAATTTTCATTTTGGGAAATCCATAGGGAAATCTTGCAGTTTTTTCTTCTAAAACAATGAGACTAAACTGAAAGCAAACGGTGGCTTTTACTTGAGGTTTTTCTCCTAAAACTCAGAAATGTTTCTGCTCTGGAGTTTTAGAGGACATCTCAAAAATGTCTCTAAATGTGCAAAGACAGTAAAGGTTTATTGTCCAGTTGACCAAATGATCTGACCTGTCTTATCCACATTTAATGTGTTGTACTCTTACTATATCAATTGTCCCAATTGTGTCTTTTTATTTCTCCAAAGACATTTTTGGGAGAAACATCTTGGATTTTTTTTTCAATCCCAACCCTCTTTCAAAATATGAAAGGATTAGTTCACTCCAAAATTAAAATTTCTTGATGATTTACTTACTCCCATTTCATCCAAGATGTTCATGTCTTTCTTTCTTCAGTCAAAAGGAATTAAGGTTTTTGAAGAAAACATTCCAGGATTTTTCTTCATATAATGGACTTCAATGGGGATTAACAGCTTGAAAGTCCAAATTGCAGTTTCAGTGCAGCTTTAAAGGGATCTACACGATCCCAGCTGAGGAATAAAAACTATCAATTGTCACGGGTGCGGAGCGAAGCGACAGACACAGTGGGCGTGATGTCAGGCCTCAGATAGGCTTTTATTAAACAAACAGAAAGTGTCCAAAAAGGGGGAAAAAGTGCCCAAAATAAATTGGGGATCTGGTGTCCTCGACGTGAAGGGAATCCGTGAAGGAGGGGCAGTGTTTAGAAGGGAAGGGTCCAGGTAAGGGGCAATTTGCAAACTGCAATTTGGGCTTTCAACCAGCTGATCCCTATTGAAGTCCACTATATGGAGAAAAATCTTGGAATATTTTCCTCAATATCCTTAATTTCTTTACTTTTTATTTCTTTAAATGACTAATTGCATATGTCATTGTCATTGTTCACTTATTGGTTGATTTGGATAAATGCTAAAATTAATCTGCCAAATTAATACATTTAAATGTTAAGATGTACCCGTTTTACTTGTCAGACAGAATTACCTAATAAAATAATCATTTATAATCTAAAATTTGATGTTTAACAACCATTTAAAAAATATCACTCACAAAGTCCGTCTTGATTTATGGGCGTATAAGATAATGTAATTAGAAGCTGAGAAAACCCACCAGAGCTCCATGACGGCTGCTCGTTTGTCTTTGTCACAGCACAGGGTTGTTGTGGTGTGTAAACACTGATGATGTTCTGTCATTATGTTTGGATGGTTTGAATGGTTTTGTCACATCATGTAAACAAATTACTGCTGGAGATGAGAGATTACAGTCACTAAATTACTTGAGCATAAATTGATACTGTGAAGGGATGACAAAGAAAAGAGAAGAAACTGCATGTTCATTAACAGGATGAGAGCAGTCACATCTTTTGTTGTTCTTTTGGTTTATTTTAATTTTTTTTTTATTTTTGCATGAAAATTTGTGAAAGCCATTTTCCGTGACAAATAAAAAAAATGTCGTCATTATGTATTTTATTCATCAGTATATCACAATTTAATTCTGATTTTAAAATGATTTTTTACTCGAAAACAGGCATCCATAGAAAACAGCCTTGCAGTACAGTTTTTACAGTTCAAACCTCTGAGCCGACTAGAGCAGATACCGTCACTTTTATCTAACAGTTTGAGAAAACCCACTCAAGTTTCATCCATCCTCTGGTGAACTTATAAAAGCTCTCTCCATTTCTAACCCTCAGGGTGAATAAGAATATTCAGAATGAAAGAAATGGAAAAAAGAAAGCGCTCTGACAAAAGAGCAGATGATAAGGTAAGCCCTGCTGCCCCGCAGGTGAGGAACTGTGTTCTTCTACACTATGGAGGAGCCATAAATGGCCTAATAAGAACACTGTGCCTTAAAATTCAGCGTTCTCTTAATATAAAGTAGTTTTTTTTCACATGCAGCGTGCTTTTGTAGTAATTCTTCTGCTCTATTTTAAATCTGGGTTATGATGATATTTCTGCAATATAATGCTATTATGTGCAAGATCCCTGAGCACTGCGTCTATGAAAAAGCCACTGTCACTGTGTAAGTAAGGAGTGTTTATTCTGTACGCAGACTGAATGCATTCTTCACATAAATCAACACCTTTTTGTAGAAAATACAGAACCATGTTTTTGCATTTTCCTAAGTTATGTATGAGTTTAAAGAAAGTATGTGAGTGGTGCTTCCCCATTTAAAAGTCACAATGCGATGCCCAAGGTTTTCTGAGTGCTTTTAAGCACATGGCTTGGTTACCAGGATGTTCTGAATGGTTTTTATGGTGTTGCTAATGTAGGTGTTCTAGGTGGTTTCTTACTTCTATGTGAAACCTATTTGTTTTATCAGTTTGAAAAGAAATAACGTACCTCTCTGCACAATTTTAGGTACTGTTTTTTACAGTACAGACTATGGGATGTTACATACTGAACTTTAATGCTTAGCAGGGTTTCCACTGGTCTTAAAGGTGACATATCATGAACATCTGACTTTTTCTGTGTTTAAGTGCTATAATCAGGTCTGTGGTGCTTCTACCAACCCAGTAATTTTTTTTGGTAAGCCTTTCTCTTCAAGCTTGTAAAATTAACTGTTTAGATTTTGCTCCCTAAGTGATGTGAAAAGGGGATCTTGTTATAATATTACCACCCCTTAATCTGCACATTTCCACCGATTTTGTTTTCGCAAGCGACAATGGTGTACCAGTTCTAACACCATGGCGAAAGTTTGAGCAAAGCATGATAACTGTTCTGTCGTTGGCTGCACAGACGAGCACAGAACACTATGTAGAGTCCCAGCCTCAGAGGAGACAAGACTGCAGTGGATTTATTGTTTTATTTACAGTATATTACGCTGCTGTCATACAGATCTAATATAAACATGCAATTTCTTTCCCAGTTGTTTACCTTTACAGACATAACCGACAGTTTTTGTAACTCGTGTGTTTTTAACATAAACTTGTGTGTATTTGACAGTTTAAGTTTAGTACTCACATGTCGTGTGACAGCTGCTTTCTGTGTGCGTGCTTCAGAAGTTTAAACTAATATAGTTTAAAACACAGAGTATCTGAGGTACAAACTATTCTGGAAAAGGGGGTGGGGAGCAGAATTAAAAGTTAAGGTTAACCTTAAGTTAACCTTAAGTTAACATTAAGTTAAGGTTATTTCCAAATTCTAGTGGTTGTGAACATATATTCAAGCCTTAAGCTATTTTTTGTCAAATTAGTTAAAAAGTAATGGAGATCTGTTGGAAGTTGTAATTTTAAACATTCAAGTGTTGCTAATACAACTCATTGTGTGCTCCCTAGACATTTATAATAAGAGAACGTATTGACATATTGTGTTTCTTTCAATTTATTCCTTACGTTTTCATTACTTTGTGTTAAAAAAATGTAATAGCTCCTTTAATTTTATAGCTCCTGCTTTAAAATCTGATTCTATAAGCCATATTTCAAGCTTGTAAAACAGCCAATATTTGCACTGATATGCAGTATGTGATTTCACATATGTGATTTCTATATTAATGCGACACATTGCTATGTTTCTAAACATAACATTAGACTAATGAACTATATTACATGGAGAAAAAAACAAGAATACATGCACAGGGCAAAGCGGCTCAGATGCAGTGTTTAATTTAAAAGTAATCAAAGCCTCATCTTGAACTTTTCTTTTGCTCCCTTGCAAGCAGTGATATTTAATTTTGGCAATGCAAATCTTGATATTTATGTCTTGTTTATATTATTTCTGCACAACAGAATTTATGCTATATTTGCACTTCCCCCATCATTGCTACATGTAGTCCATCCTTAAACTCAATCCTATGTTTGAGAATTTGAGATGTCAGATAGGTTCAAGTTTTTTAATATAGAAAAAAACTACACACGTCACCTTTAAAATTGGTAACTAAAAATATTTTAAACTATGCATCATGCCTAACATTTCAGTGCATTTCAATGCATGGCCTTTTGTGATTTATTTACTAATTATTTCACATTTAACAGCCATTTAAAAAACAGTCACAATAACCATCTTGATTTACAGGCGTATAATATCATGTAATTAGAAAGTAATTAGGAATGCTCCATTACAGCTGCAACCCTTTGCAAACAGTGATATGCAATTCTAGCAATGCAAATCAACAAAACTAATACCTGTTTCCACATAGGTTTTTCATACACTATCATTGCTCAGACAAAATATTTTATCTCTATGCATCATGCCTAACAGTTGCATTGTAATGCTTGGCCTTTTGTGCTTTTACATACTCAGGACAGACTATTAGAGCTCTTCTCAGGGATGCAGGTTTGTGTCATGTCCTGATCTCATTCCCCACATCCTCCACTTTCCTGTCTACCTCTGCTATTCTTTCAATTATAAGCAGAAGCCCATAAATGACAATGGAAAAAAAAAAGGTGTTATAATAAAGCAAAGGCAGCTGAGCTCCTCCCGCTGGTTCTAATTAACAGAACAGAGATAAGAGGCACCGCCTCTCTTTCAGCCCACTGGCTAAATTGTAAAAAGCTTCTGGCCAGCAATAAATTTGCTCAATTGAAGTCATTTGGGAAAGAAAAGGAACCTCACAGAGAGCAAAAGACAGTCTTCACCTGCCATTTAGTTCTAATCAGTTTTGTATGTCCACTTTATAAAACATTCACAATCACTTCAGTGGTCAAGACGTAAAAAACTTGCTCAAATCGATAATGGAATGGAATTCCAGTGGAAAGTTGCTGCTGCAAATCTCACAAAGGAACATTTTCTTTCAGGGTAGAAGATATGGCAGGACCATCGCTCATTTATCTGAACACCACGGGCCTCTATCTCGTCTCTAAGTAAAGAAGAACCAGGCTGTTGAAACATATGTAATGCTTTCAGTATCCTATCTGAGCTGCTAGATAGGGCCGCACTATCTTTCCCCTGGAAATACTGAATCGTTGTATGTTCTTGCCAAGGTGAAGAATGAGTTGGAGAGAATCTGTTGCTCCTGCTGTGTATTTCTGACATAGCCAGACCTTGACTTCTAGGGGTTGTTTGTGGGTTTTGCACAGACGTTTATCTAAAAATAAACATCTGCACTGTTTATTTAAAAATGTTATTTCTCCTTATTATTTTGCATTTCACTGCTGCTCTACTTACAACATGCCATTGTGTATTGGCTCTTATCACAAATTGCTTGTGATGTTCCCCAATTGTAAGTGGCTTTGGATAAAAGCATCCGCTACAAGAAAAGTACATGTAAAATGTGAGGTTGCAAGAATTGATTGAGAGAATGTCCTCAAACTGACCAAAAATATAGACAGTTCAATCCTGTTTGGCTGTAAACACATTAACACATAAACACATTAGAAGTTTCTTTATTGGCATCTTTGGTTCCAAGAACCTCTAAAATCCATGGAAACTTTCCATTGCACAAAAGGTTCTTTACAGCAGAACAAAGTTTTTTAGATGTTCTTCACACTAAGAAAAATTGGTTCTTTAAAGGGACAGTTCACCCATAAAAGAAAATTCTGTCAGTAATTACTCACTCTCATGTCCTTCTAAACCCATAAGACCTTCGTAAGATATTTTTGATGAAACCCAAGAGCTTTCTGACAGCTTTCAAATAACGATTTGTTCAGCAATTTCCTCTGCTTGCAAACAAGGTGGAGTGCATCCGGGTTCTACATCAGAACAAAAGAGTTGAATAAAGTCGTTATTTTTGTTTTCTGATGTCACATGGACTATTTTAACAATGTCCTTACTACCTTTCTGGGCCTTGAACGTGTCAGTTGCATTGCTGTCTATGCAGGGTCAGAAAGCTCTCGCATTTCATCAAAAATAGGGCTGCACGATTAACCGAATGCAATTTCCATGTGTATTTTGTCAGTAAAGCCGGTTCTGTAATCAGCAGTAAATCTCCATCATCTGCTTTCAGATGGAGCAGCATTTACTACACAGAGACGTAGTTCATTAATAGGTTACGCAACAAAAATTGCAGACGATCTTATTGTGCGATTATGAAAACGAAAGAAAATGTTCACGATAATGACAGCTGTTTGCGTAGCTTCTCAGTGAACATCTGAAACATGCTTACATCTGAAAGCATGTGAAAATACCACATTTAATAACGTTTTTACTCGAAACTCACTTTATAACGTCAGTCGAGTGTTAAATAAATCCTGTGAGATGAATCCTTCTTACACAGAATAAGGCACACATAATATTCATAGTATTCTAAGCAGTGATAAAGGCATTTCATTATAAATCTACTTTATTATGAAAATTATAATAATAAGAATTCAGATAAATCTTATATTGTGCTTATTAGTCACGTTGACTACCGTGCTTTACTGAAAGATATGTGTGATGATTTCATTCCGATTTATCATGCAGCCCTGATCAAAAATATCTTAATTTGTGTTCCGAAGATGAACAAAGGTCTTACGGGTTTGGAACGACATGAGGGTGAGTAATTAATGACAGAATTTTCATTTTTTGGGTGAACTAACCCTTTAAGAACTTTTCATAAAACACAGTTCTTCTATAGCATTGTTGCAAAAACTCCAGTTTGGAACCCTTATTTTGAAGAGTGAAGGTTTAAAGTAGTGCTATGGCCAGTGCTCATATGTGTGTACACAGTGTTGGGGAGTAACTAGTTACATGTAACGGAATTACGTAATTTAATTACAAAATAAATGTGATTGTAATTAGTTACAGTTACTGAGAAAAAATGTGTAATTAAATTACAATTACATTTGAAAAATGTTAATGATTACAAAGAGGATTACATCTGAATTTTCACACACACACATTTGTGTTATTCCCTGATAACAACTGGTAAAAGCTAATAACTCAGACTCATCCTGGCAACTTAAGTCAGTGCTATACGCTTGATAGTTTTTCTTGGTGGAAGCTTTGCGTTTGATTCGCTAATAAAATATTACATCTCAATTCAATATTATGTGTACAGTTTCTTAATTCTGTCATCCTGGTATCGTGGACTCACTCTATTTCATACAAACGCAGCTCCTGCCATTTTGTTCTGTACAATTTAATGGATTATAAGATAACTATCAAGCTAGTACTGTAAGTACTAGTACTTAATTATTTATGTGCTGATAATGTCAAGTGATAAAGGATTTTGAAAGTCTGACAGTGATCAGTGTTGAGTGGTACTGTAAGGTGAACTCTGCCTGGTTTAAATGTCTCAAAATGATTAACAGTTGAATATATTAGAAATTTTGAAAAGTGATCAGAAAGTAATCAAAAGTAATGTTACATTACTTTAATAAAGTAATTGAAAAGTTATACTACTATTACATTTTAAATCGAGTAACTTGTAATCTGTAACCTATTACATTTCCAAAGTAACCTTCCCAACACTGAGTGTACACTTACAAGACTAGTCTACTACAAGTTTCAAACCTGTTTGAAATCTGTCTGACTAGTTTTCAAATGTGCATGCTGTTCTGTCATGTCACTAGAGAGAGCGAAAGTAAGCAAAAGAAACAGTAAATAATAAACACCACACTGCTCTGTACATCTCTCGAAACACAATCTCATCTATGTTTTCATCTTGTTTTCATCTGTCTCACCGTTCTGTGCGAATCTGAATAAAACAACCACAATCTCTTTCTCCTTGTTGACATGTCAAGAATAAACTTTCCTGTTTCTGTGTGCACGAGTTTGTACGAGAATGGATTCTGGGATTGTAGCTTCAGTCAGGGTGGTGTTGTGTTGTATAAGTGTGTGCTCCGATACGGCTCAAAACAAGACGCTGTGAGCCTGAGAGTGATGTGCTTCAGTCTTGTAGAGGGTGCTTGGCTTTAGTGTCAACTTCTCAGCCTGAAACCACAACTCAGATTTACATGAAAGAAATCTCTGCTATTGCTCAACACTCCCTAATCCCTGGCCTCAAACTAACCTGGTTGTGGTTTGCTTGCTCTATTCGAGACCATTTAAAACTGTGTTCAGTGGCATTTTAAGAAATGTTTCATAGATAAGTTGGGGTCCAAAAGTCTGAGAGTGCATTGAAAATCTAGAATTTAAAATCTAGTTTAAACCTGAAGATAATGTTATTGGAGAAGTCAAAATGGTGACAAATAATGTAACAGTGTATTTACTGTAATTTTTTTTCATTCTCCTTTAATGTTGTAAAAACGATATAATACAAAAATGACATATTCTATTCTGATATTCTATTTCAAAGCTAATTAATTTAGTCTACAGAGCTGGCCCAAACTGCTGTCCCACAACCAAAAAAAAAAAAAAAAAAAAAAAAAACACATTTAAAATGCATTTTACTCAAAATGTATTTTGGTATGTTTTGGTATAATGTGATGTGGCTGCTACCAAAATATTACTTTCACTACCGAAAATGTGCTGTCATGACTGAAACATGGGATGTTTTGTCAAAAATAAAGTATACTGAATTATCAGTATCAGTATGATGAACTTTTTGCCTTTTACAAAGATTCAAAATACAACAAATCTCATAAATGTTATTGATTTGTTATTGAGTATGCTGGCAATGCAAGAACTGGGATGTTTTCAGCTTCCAGCAATTGTGTACAGATCCTTGCAACATGGGGCTGTGCATTATCATGCTGCAACATGAGGTGATGGTCGTGAATGAATGGCACAACAATGGGCCTCAGGATCTCATCACGGAATCTGTGTGCATTCAAAATGCCATCAATAAAATGCACCTGTGTTCATTGTCCATAACATACGCCTGTCCACCCCACCGCTACCATGGGCCACTCAATCCACAACATTGACATCAGCAAACCGCTCACCCACACATCACCATACACACTGTCTGCCATCTGCCCTGTACAGTGAAAAACGGGATTAATCCGTGAAGAGAACACCTCTCCAAAGTGCTAGACACCATCGAATGTGAGCTTTGCCCACTTAAAGTAAAAACAAAAGTGTTGCGTTTATAATCTTGGTCAGTATATATCTGCAATGTGGATGTAAGCAAAATCTTAACAGGTCAATATAACCACTCTAATTAAGTCAATTATATATTACTGTTTTTCAGCAGTGACAAATTTGAGATGAGGACAAATATTCCAAAATGTTCTGAAAATACAATAT
Source organism: Labeo rohita (assembly GCF_022985175.1). Classification (NCBI taxonomy): domain Eukaryota; kingdom Metazoa; phylum Chordata; class Actinopteri; order Cypriniformes; family Cyprinidae; genus Labeo; species Labeo rohita. Next base: position 22,240,752 of record NC_066882.1, on the reverse strand, counting down.
GAGAATTCATTGCACAAATACTAGAAATGTGTACCTTGGATATTATACAATTTGCATGCATACCAATTTTTTGGAAAAAGACGTTTCCAACTCTGACTTTGCACCAATGCTGTAGAATGCCCGATATATAGTAAATAAAATACCTTTTTTTTTTTTTTTTAAATACACCTTTATTGCTGATCTCTAACCAGCCTGTTCAATACATGTTCCTGGCCTTATTGTGCACAATTATTACTATATTATTATGTCCCCAACAGCAATTTCAAAGTCCTTCTGTTTCATATCTTTACTTTCATTAATTGTTGATTGTAAATTTGCTCTACAGACTCTGTAATGTTGTCCAGATGGTCGTCAATTAGATTTGAGTCCTTGTAAATTCCCTCTTCATTTCTGTGCAAAGCCATGGGGGTGGATCAAATGATGGCAGAGTTGTGTTTCCTGTTGTGTTCCCTGTTTTTCATCTTTCTTGTGTGTTCAGTCTTGGCATTAAATGGGGTTGGCCGCAAGCCTTACACTAAAAAAAATACTTAGGACTTATTTATATGTGGTTATAGTGGAAACTACGCTTAATAATAATAATAATTAGTAGTGGTAGTAGTAGTAGTATTTACATGCATTGTTTTATGCATTTGACAGGTGTGTTTATCCAAAGCGACTTTCATTTATGTTTAGAGAGATGAAAAACAGTTACTTTTGAATGTGTATCAAACATTCGCTAAAATGAATGTACAAAATTTAGTTCAGTAACTGTAAATTTATTTATTTATTCAAATAGCACAATCTACTGTGGTGAAATATGCGAGGAAATAGCTGTATGCTGTTTAATAGATTTCAATATGGCAAAATAAGTTTTTTAAAAAATCATTGCTTGGTTTAGGTGACAATTTTTGTCTTATTTGACTATAGCCTGACATCAGTTTGCACAAAAAATATTTTGTGATTGGATGCGCAACCTTTGACATCATCAAAGGATATAAGGAACATTTTCCCTCCGTTAAAGTAGATGACCCTATTTTCTTTTGCATCCTCTCTATGTGCAATCAAATGGTTAGTTGCTTTTTACTCTTTGCATTTAGCATTGTTTTTTCCCTTCTGTTTGATCAGAACCCGTCTTCGCGTGAGTGAACTCAAATTTCATCATATTATATTCATTTCAGGCAATAGAGCCATCGCAAAGTCTTGTTATAAAAAGAAAGTGAAAACAAGACGCCGTAGTTGTATTATTTACAGTTTGTTCCATCGTGCTTAGCGAGGCGGATGAAACTGAAAGGCGTAAATCATGGGCATCTGTGTCAACCAAAATATCTCATCAGAAATAAACGCTTCTCTCCTTTGAGGTTTGCAAGAGAAAATGAGAGTTAGAGTAGAGCAAGGATGGAGAGATTTCTATGACAGTGGTTGTGGTGGAAACATGAGCATACACAATATGTTTACAGTGTTTTCATGCTAATTATTTCTAGGACACGGTTCAGCCCCCATGAGAAATCTATGCATGTGAGGACATCTGCTGCTTCTCTGTACAGGTTATGAAGTTGATTGTAGTGAAGTTTAAGGGCCCGTTCACAACAAGAACTATAAAGCTAACTACAGTATATTAGAGTCCACACCAACAAAAGCTAATGTTCTGTTTATTATGGATGGATTCTGATTGGCTGTCAGTGTTTGTATCATGTAACTTTGTAGCTTATAAATGCATGAAAAATAACTTACAGTGGAGGTTGTTCATGCAAGCTTGGCCATCATTTTTTAGTGTACATAAAGCATTCACTGATTTAATTACAATCTGAAAAGTAAGACTGATTACCACTTCTCTCCTTAAGAAGCTTAAGTAGCTGTGTAAATGTGGTTACATAATAGCACAAAGTTGAGTTCTAATACTTAATGGCAGGGTGATTTTATTCTCAGACAGGTGCTTTTATTCAAAAACATTTTTTGTTATGCTGGTTGAAAGTCTTTTCTCATCCCGATAGCAATCACAAAATTAAGTGGTCTAAATGTATTTATGTATTTATATCCTCCGTGGAAGGCTTGGGACCAAAAGATGTTTGTCCAATCATATCCCTCAGTCCTAGTGTTAATTTTTTTTTAGCCATTTTTAATTTAGTCATAGTCCTCTGTCAAATGTACATTTTAGTTATTATATTTAGTCAACATTGTCCTGTTTGGTGAGGTTTTAGTTAGTAAATATCTAGCCATTTTAGTCTAGTCTAATCTCAGTCACATATGTGACCCTGGACCACAAAACCAGTCATGTATGGTTTTACATCATGTATGGCCATACATCAGTATCAATGTATGGTTTGTTAGGATAGGACAATATTTGGCCGAGATACAATTATTTGAAAATCCGTAATCTGAGACAACAAAAAAAAAAAAAAAATCAAAATATTGAGAAAATCACCTTTAAAGTTGTCCAAATATAGTTCTTAACAATGCATATTACTCATCAAAAATTCAGTCTTGATATATTTACAGTAGGCATTTTACAAAATGGAACATGATCTTTAGTTAATATCCTAATGATTTTCGGCATAAAAGAAAAAGCAATAATTTTGACCTAAACAATGTATTTTTGGCTATTGCTACAAATATACCCCAGCGACTTAAGACTGGTTTTGTCATCCAGGGTCACATATTCATCATGCTGTATAATGGTTAAACTGATACTTCTTTTTTTTTTTTTTTTTTTTTTTTTGCTTAAAATTATAATTGTAATGATAGTTTTTATTTGAGAAATTTATTTTTTCATTTCAGGTATTACACTTTCACCATGCACAAATTAATAGAATGTTGACTCATACACATGGTTTATTTTACCACATCTTACAGTGAGCGTGTGCGCATGGTTGCCAGATTGCAAAAATTAAGCAAAACACCAGGCAGAAAATGTATCCTTTTAAAAGGCAGCTATAATGCCCCTTTTTACAAGATGTAATATTGGACTTGGGTGTGTCCTGAATGTGTCTGTGAAGTCCTGAATGTGTCTGTGAAGTTTAAGCTCAAAATGCCTCACAGATAATTTATTATAACATCTAGAAAATGTAATTTTTGGTGTCTAAAAAAACCTGTTTTGGTGTGTATCACTTTTAAATGCAAATGAGCTGCATATTCCCGTCTTCAGAAGAGGGTGTAGCATATACATCTCTGCTTTGCATACCTACAGCAATAAACAGTCAGTAAAAGCAAAATGACTTGGAGACATGACATGAGTGAGAGAACTGGTGTTCAGATGTCAAACAGGAAGCCAAACACACCGGAAATGGGACGAAAAAACACTATGTTACAGAGCTCACACCAGCGTGGCGCTGATCAGTTAAAATATTTAGATAACATACATACACAAATACCGTTAAAACTTTAACGACATTGTGAATTTTAGCGAGTTTGAAGTAAAAGTATTTGATGGACGTACAATATGTGTTGAGAGCATTCACACAGTATCAGTACTCAGTATTTATCTCATTCTTGACTGAGATTGCTTTTAGGGGGTTTTGCATCTGAACTCTTCATATACTTCATATACTTACTGGTGCGTATTTAGTGTCTTGCGAAAAAGTCCCACAGTTACATTTTCGTCATGAGATCAGGTAGGCGTGTTCATGTGTTTTGGAAGAGTGGCTTCGGAGAGTGATTTGGGGAGTGGGTGGGATCTTATGTTTTCAAAGCTAGCTTGCATATGCTTTCTAAATCTAGTTTTAGAGTGTTGTTTAAATCTTCATATCTTATCCATTTCATATAATAATAGTGATATGTATTTGCCTTGTCATTATAGTGAAAAGAGCGGATGTTTTACTGCATGGAATCTGAATTACCATGTATTTTGTTACACTCCCTCTGGCATTATCAGCTTCGCAATGACATCTAGATAAAGCGCAGTCTGTTTCCTGCTTTCAGTGGAACACAATCTGATTGGCTGGTTTTATCACAGTCATCACGATTATATCATAACCAATGCCAATCTTTTGCATTATCACCGCCTAAACATATTTCTATCAGTGCAAGTCAGTCCTGAAGGTCACTTCCTGTAGTTCTCATGCCCTGCTGTTTGGCCTCCCGGCTGACGGCTAGACTCGTGTAATCCTGTGTTTCCCCCTGTGGGATTACGGCCTTATTGAAATCCCTATCAGATTTTTGCTTCTTTTCAATCCTTTTTTATTCCTTCCGCAGAAATGCTCTGTGCATCTCAATGATATATCAGCATTGTGTTCAGCTTGTCTGTTTTTTTCCCTCCTCGTCTCTTTCTCTCTCCAATAATCCATTCTCCCCAGGCAAAGGTCAGGGTGCGTTCAGTTGTGGCGGCCTGGTACCGCTGAGAAATGCTAAACAGATGCACACAGGGAGTGGCAGAATTTCATTCCTCGACTCTGAAATCTTTCAGCAATTGCTAAAAGTTTGTGTGGCATCCCTGGAATGCTTTGACATTAGTGCATGTGACATGTGCAAGCACATTTTGGAGAAAATCCTGTATACATTATTAGTAATTTAAACATATTGTTATTCATATAGCCTTAAAAATACATATAATTATATAGTATAAATGTATTATTACAGTATATATTTTAAACTTATTCTTATTGGTACTTTGTAATACAATTCAGATATTTACACACACATTTTATTGCTACAGTATTGAATTATGCAAGTTTTCATTTTGGGCTGCAATAATAAAATAAATATTGTTAGATTCTGGTGGGACTGTTCTGTTCCAGCCCAGTAACTCAAAAAAAGAGCAACTTTACTCAACATATTGGAATAACTGTCCATTATAAGAGCTGAATGAGTCGTTAGAATCCTTCTTAAAAGAAAGGATCCTTCTAAAGCGGCTCGTGTCTCTGCCAAAGCTAATTGGTCTTTATTTCATGAGGGCAGAATGAGGGATAAACCTGTGTCTCTCTGCCAACAGCATTCTGACAGCTGGGAGGATAATTAACATTTTCAGCCGTCATTATCCAACCTTAAAGGAGAAGTCCACTTCCAGAACAACAGTTTACAAATAATTTATTCACCCCCTTGGCATCCAAGATGTTCATGTCTTTCTTTCTTCAGTCATAAAGAAATTGTGGTTTTTGAGGAAAACATTTCAGCATTTTTCTCCATATAATGGATATGGTCCCCCCGATTTTGAACTTGCAAAATACAGTTTAAATGCGGCTTCAAACGATCCCAAATGCGGTTGTAAACGATCCCAGCCAAGAAAGAAGGGTCTTATCTAGCATAACAATTGGTTATTTTCATAAAATAATACAGTTTATATACTTTTTAATGCCAAACACTCATCTTGTCTCACTCTGCCTGGACTGTTTTTGTTCCGGTTCATGACAGTTAGGGTATGTCGAAAAACACCCATCTCATGTTCTCCCTCAACTTCGAAATCGTCCTATATCACTGTTTTACCTTTTTTGTTAAGGGTGTTTGACCTTTTTTGCATGTTCGCTTTGCAAAGACTGGGTCAGTACTTCTGCAGTGATGTAGGATGATTTGGAAATGATCAAGAAAATACGACCGGAGTTTTTTGACATACCCTAACTTTCTTGAGCCAGAATACAGAGTTCATGGAGAGAAAGGCAAGATGAGCATTTGTGATTAAAAAGTATTTCAATTGTATTTTTTTAATGAAAATAACTGATTGTTTCGCTAAATAAGACCCTTCTTCCTCGGCTGGGATTGTTTACAACCGCATTTGGGATCGTTTGAAGCCGTGTTTAAACTGCATTTTGGAAGTTCAAACACGGGGCACCAGATCAGTCCATTACATGCAGAAAAAATGCAGAAATGTTTTCCTCAAAAAACATAATTTCTTTACGACTGAAGAAAGAAAGACATGAACATCTTGAATGACAAGGGGTGAGTACATTATATGTGAATCTTTGTTTTAGAAGTGGACTTCTCCTTTCATGTGTGTGGTTTCAAATTAGTACAAGAAGCATTTGGCGTATTTGTTTAGTTTTTATGAATAATATTTTTATGATATATATTTATATATAATTTGGACCAATACTAGTTTAATTGTCACACTTTTTTTTTCCAATGTGTGTTCCTTGGAGTTTTTTTATTTTTGAAAAGCAATTTCTTTATGGACACAAACCTTACAGGGATAGTTTGCCCAAAAATGAAAATTCTGTCATTAATTACTCACTCTCATCTTGATCCAAGCCTGGCGACCTTTTTGGGTATTTAGCATTTTTTGAAAAAACTACTTTTGCAAACTAGTCTAGTTTTTTTGCTCAATCGAAACCAAATCTGTGCAGAAAGATTCTCTGAAGAGTGAATATCAATAATTAACAAAAAAAAATTGAACTTTTGACTCACTATCGCAAAGGGGCGCCAACACGTTCAAAAGGGGCAGGGTCACTTTTAGTAAATGCCTATAACTCCTGAACGGAATGAGATATTGTAACTCAGAACACTTATGTAAGAGCTCAATCTGAGGTCACAGAAAAAAACGCAGAGCTTGGCCACTTGGTGGCGCTCTAATAGGGGAAAAACATAAGTATAAAAACGTAATAGATTTAAGATGCATTTATTTCATACTAAGTATAGTTCTATTAACATATTTACTAACATACCGCTTGAGACTTACTGGTATAAAAAATATAGTAAAAAAGTGTCTACAAAGACATTTGCGTATCTCACGGCTGCCATTGGCTGGCGAAGTTTGAGCATCTGTTTGACAAGTTTAACAGAGGCCGATCGAAATAAAATTCGGTGGGCCTGTTCGACTCAGGCCCCAAAGGTCTGAGAAAAATGTGAAAGAAATCGGCCACTGGAGGGTGATGTCGCATTTTTCAAGGTTGCAAACGATTGTATGTTGCACGGTTTTTCGCACATATGCTCAATGTTCATATCATATGACAGAACTCTTAATTCCAGACAACTTTGCCTCTAGAACCACTGCTGTCAATAAAATCGTTTGTAAAATGATTGAGAAGATGTAAAAAAAAAACTGCTTTTGCGAACTAGTCCTAGGTTTTTTGCTGGAACTGGAAAAAAAACATTGCTGTACAATTCTCTGGACTCTCTAGGTGAATAATTATCAAAAAATATTAAAAATTTACCCTTTGGGAAGCTACGTGATTTTAAACAAGCATGCAAAGTTATGAGACTGGACCACAGCAGGTGCTATAACAGTCATAAATGTTAAAAAAAAATCATATTTCTATGGTAAATTACCTGGATTTGTCAAAAATTCTTTTTAAATCATTGTTTTAGGTGGTTACAAGCTTGCTAAATAATGTCTTTTTTTCGTATGTGCTTAAATGCCTTAAAGCGCTTGAACCCCGGTAATTGCTGCTTGCAGCTATGTTTTTTGTTGCATTGCTGTCTATGCAGGGTCAGAAAGCTCTTGAATTTCATCAAAAATATCTTAACTTGTGTCCTGAAGATGAACAAAGGTCTTACAGGTTTGGAACAACACGAGGGTGAGTAATTAATGACAGAATTTTTATTTTTGAGTGAACTGTCCCTTTAAAATCTTGGCTACAAAAGGCTATTGGACATTTCTACTGTTATTTCTCAGGTAAAAAGATTATTCTTCACTGTAAGTTTGTTAATTACTGTGTTGAGCCGTATTAATATTACTTTTAGTAATTTAAAAATGTACGTTTATAATGTAATACAGGTTATAGGCTTTTTGAAAGTGTTAACTTTGATATGGAAGGAAAAGTAAGAGTCTGTCTTGAAACATTGTTTATACTAAAAATTAAATATAATGTTTTATGTGAAATTTTTAAAGTGACAACAACATTGCATCCTCGAATGACACAATTGTGTGTTATGGGACAGCAGTTTTAGTATTTTTTCCTCCTCTTCCATGATTTATCAGTCTGACCTCCATATGTCACAGCTCATGGCCTGGTTTGGAGATGTTTTACGACGGGAGCCAGTACAGTTATTACCTCTGCTTATTTATGTGTTGTTATGCATTTCATTAACCCAATGACAGTTTGATATAGACTGTATTTACTCAAAGGAGAGAAGCTATTACTGTTTTCCTTCGGCGAAGACACACCAGTAAGAGCTAATCTGTGGATCTACATGTGTAATTGTTTTTCAAGTGAGATGGCAAGTCTGCGTGTGTGATTTGAAGCCATTCATTAGCCCGGCTAGCTTGTTTGCTCCAGGCCCTGATGGTTATTGCTGTTGTAGAGATTATGAAGCAACAGGAGCAAGTAGGATGAACAGACTGTTAAAATGCCTCCATTTCACCACATGTGCCTTAATGATCAGCTCACCATATGTTATTCAATAGCAGGATATTCGTTTTAAAACACCCAATCACACAGAATGATTTCACAATGGGCCGCTCAACCTAAAATGGCCAAAAACGGAGGACGTTCTGGAACGTTCCGGGCCTGTAGACAGCGCTCATGCTAATTCGGAATGGCAGGGGAGTGTGGAGGGAACATCTGTTGAGTTTAATAAGGTCACGCTGTGCTTTCTACAGCTGCATCTGAGGCCCCTTGACCTCAGCAAATGGATATGCCGCTGCTTCAGATACGCAGCTATGCAATTTGCAGCATGAAGGTTGCATGTGGTCCTCTGACGGTTGATTATGGTGTAATTGGGGTTTTGCTTTAGCTTTAACAAGCTCAGGTTTTTAACATATGTTTTTAACCTAACTATCATTTCATTGTCATCGATAGGTTTCAAAAACAATTAATCAAGTATTTGGGGGTGGGGCTCTTCTGAGGTGAAGAGTGACTATATGCCAATAAACTGAAGCCCATTCTATGACACATCCTATGATATTAATCAGATATCTTGGTAACATTACAACTTGTATCTGCACAAAAGAATGCAAATACCAATGAACTTTAAAGGGGTGCTATTATGATTTTTCACTTTTTGAACTTTAGTCAGTGTGTGGTGTGTATCTTTGGGCATAAAAAAGATCTACAAAGTTACAAGTCTCAAAGTCCACTCCATGCTGGAGCTGGTTTCGGGCAATGATACTAAGTATGTAAATAATTAAATACATTAGCATGATAATATCATGTATTGGTGATCTCGCAGGTTGACGATAGGACCCAACACTACTGTAGCGTATTATTTACTCACCCTCCATGCATCGTAGGTGTATATGACTTCCTTCTTTCAGACGAATGCAATCGGAGTTATATTAAAATGTATATTAAAATTCCTCAGGGGGGTTAATAAAAGCCTCCTGTAGCAAATCAATGCATTTTTGTAAGAAAAATATCCATATTTAAAACGTAAGAATCACTTTAATGAGTACTCGATCGCTGTTGCACATCCCTAGTTGCTAGGTAGTTTTGAGTGATTGTTAGGTGGTTGTTTATAGTCTGAAGACAAAAGTCTTTAGGTTTCGGGTCCCTTTAAAGGATTTTGTCATCAGATTGATGTTTTTCTACTTACTGTGGTGTAGTAAAGTACACTTTGGTGTACAAATATTTTATATCACCTCTTTTTTTTAATCCCCCAAAAATCTAGACAGTCTTAATTATCAAGCCGTTTAGATTTTCTAAGCAGTATGATGTCATATTGTTCAGGCCCCGCCCACGACTGCTGACAGACTCTCCCGTATTAACATATTTCATCCCTCAGCAAGTTGTACGTTGTCCGCCATTTTCTCCACACTCGAGCAGCTGTAGCAACAATAATGTCTCATAAGCAATGCAGGTGTTTTGTATTGGATGTAAAAGTAAACATAAGAGTCTTCATTTTCTCCCGACATCAAATTCCCTGAAGACGCAGTAGATTAGTTTTGTTTTTGATGGTACCGTGCCATCAAATACACAAAAAATGGAAGAGGGGCGGGGTGGGTAGTAGCTCATTATCATTTAAAGAGACGTGCACTGAAACGGGTCGCTTTGAACAGAGCTGTTTTTGACAAGGTCAGAAGATGTTGTTTTACACGACCATTGAAGAATTTTAAACAAAGTATGTTGCAGATATTTCATGAACACCCTAAAGAATCATACCAACCTTCTGTCCTCTTTAAAGCACATTGACATTATCATGTAAGCTTATGTAATGAGACCATGATTCTTTTTTTTTTTTTATAAAATTGCTTATATACATGGGCATTCCCCTCGTTCTGCCCTCATTTCTATCCTTACCTTCTTTTGATGGCCCGAGTCACTCATTTTGGGTGTTCTTTTTTTCCCCCAGTTCACTACTTTTCTTGTAAGATCTGGCAACGCAAGTGCACTTTTAAAAGTTTGAGATTTTTACAATTATATTTTTCCCACCTCACCTGAATATGTAGAGACATCTATAAGTAATCAATTTGTATGTTGATTTTGAGAAATATAAACAAAATTTCAGTTCTTTTTCCTATTCTGTTGCATGAGTGTCACAAAATTTACACACTTTTAAAGATAACACGGTACTCCAAAATAAATAAATAAATAAATTGGGCCAAATTTTTTGAGGATATAAATTTTAAATAATTTTTAAAACCAGTTACTCTCCCTCTTCTGGTTAAAAGTTTATAATATTTGAGTTGTAATTTAAATCTGTCTAAATAATCATTTTTTGAGTTTTTTAAGTGTTAAGTTAGCATGGCAACAATGTTTTAAAATTGGATATAATTTTATGCAAGAAAGGTTAATAACATTGTTAATGTCTTGTGGCTATAATATTGAAATAGTGTGTATTGCAACAGTTATGGACTGATTTTCGTCCATTGGAAGTATCTGACTGTAACTCAGATTTTTTTTTTTACTTTTTTTAAGGAAAGAAGCCACAAGTTAAAATTAATTTTTATGGTAATAAACTTTATGCCTCAAATGCTGCTGGTTGAGCTTATCTTATACTGAACCCAGAATATTCCTTGAAAGGGACAGTTCACCCAAAAATGAAACTTCTGTCATGAATTACTCATCCTCATGTCGTTCCAAACCCGTAAGACCTTTATTTGTCTTCAAGATATTTTTTATGAAATCAGAGAGCTTTCTGACCCTGCAGAGACAGCAACACAACTGAAACATTTCATGGCCTAGAAAGGTACAGTAGTAAGAACATCATATATGTGTATATGTGAGATCAGTGGTTCAACCATAATGTTATGAAGCTATGAGAATACTTTTTATGTGCAAAGGAAACAAAAATAATGACTATTTTCAACCATTCCTACTCTTCAGTGACAGTCTTCGCTGTGCGTTCACGAGGTGAAGAGCTATTTTGAACTATTTTTAGTTTTGTTAGTGTGAAATACATAGTGTAAACATTTCAGTGTCACAGTTAGTGGGATCTGTGTCCAGCCAGTGGTCAGGTGTCCTATTCCCAGAGAGCCTCCTTCACTGATCTGTCCAGAAAAGCAACTGATGGAGTCTCTGTTTTCAGCTACGCCTGCATATCCACATTTAATCACCAATTAGCAGCTCTTCTGCATCACATTAAGAGACTTGCTGAAGCGTGCAGTTACAGCTGGCTCTTGATTCTCTGCAAAAATGTATTATTTCATCATTATGAGCTAATACACAGATAATAGACAAGAGATTAGATGTAGCTTTTCGAGTTAGTTGTGTTGGCCGTTAGTAAAGCTTCATTTTTGATTTCAAAATAAGCTAAAGACCGAGAAAATAAAAGCTGTCTCAAAGAATTCTAAAGCCTAGACAGCAAAGAACGTCTTATGGCGGAATTAAGACATTCACTTCAGGACTTGTCTTAATCTGTACAATGTAAACCGCTTTCATTTCCTCAAAATATATCTCTTATGTCTATAATCACCACTGAGGCCTTGATATTGCACTGAAATGCAGTCAGTGCATTTATGGACCACATTTTCATGTTTGACTCGGACCCAAACGCTTTGGTGTTTCACTTGAGGCTGAATTGCATAACTTGAGAACCTGTCTATCTCAAAATACATGCATGACATCCTCTCACAAGATCCTTAAATCTGTGGTTAAGAGGGAATTCAGTAAGGGTTGTGTTGTGAATTAAAACACAGATATCTGTACTGAATGACTGTGGGTTGATGTATTAAAACTTGTATGGCTTAATGTAACATAAATTATGTCTCTTACTGATATATGTAGTAGAAAACCTACGAAAGATTTACGCTATTTAAAAAATCCACATCATTTTATACAAACTTTGGACAACGTTAGGCGCCATTATTCAATGACATAAAAATGGTTGCTTTCGGTGAGCTATTTTTATCAAAACACTCAGAAAATAAAATACTGATTACAGAGCTTACAGGTGGTGTTTGATATAAGCATAGGCTTAAACCAAATGTCGTACCATCAAAAAAAAAATTCCACAAGGAGTCTGGAGTGAGTGAAATCTGTGCTAAGAAACTCCTAGCTGCGGCGTGACAAGTGTCGGCATGTTTACATCCTGCCAGGACGTTATCTTGCGTTTCTTGTCTCTGCCATTTGTAAGCTCTTTCAGTAGCTGTGGTCTACCAAACACCTCAAAGGCATCAGGGCTGAAATGGAGAGAACAAAGACGTGGGTCTTTAGGAAGTCTCATTTGTTCACAGACATCTTCCCATTCTTTTCTCCTCTTCTTATCACTAGGAAAGCAGTGAAGACTTACATCGCTTCTCTTGTTGCACATTGACTAAAAAATTACAACCAAAAGCACAATGTGGCATTGTATCAGTATTTTATTTTTTGAGTTGTGTTGCAGTAAAAATAGCAACAAGTAGCACCAGTAGGTCACCAAGTGCAACCATTTGATGTCATCGAAATAATGGCGCCCCCCATAGTCCAAAATATGTATAAAACAATGTGGATTTTTAAATAACGTAAATATGGGTTTTCTACTACATATTTTTGTCAAGTTGTTCCAAAACTTGAGTTTCTTTCTTCTGTTGAGCACAAAAGAGGTAATTTTGAAAAATTTTGGTCACCAAATGCTAGGGCTGCTCTTGACTAAAGATTTTTCTGGTCGACTAGTAGTTGTTCATTTTAAGCATTAGTCGACCATTAGTCGCATGTTTATTAATAAACTATATAAATCATAATAATGAGACTTTAATTGACTACATAGCCTAATAAGTGCTTAAACGCACACAAAGAAAGCTTGCCACAGCGCACCGGCAGATATAAAAATTATGAATGATTCATAAGAGCAAGGAGACTGCATTAACATTTTAATAGTGCTTTCTTTGTTTTCAGTTTCAGAGATGAAGTCGGCGACACTCACATTATTTTATAAAAGCGCAATGTTTCGTTGTTATTCCGAGTGCACACAAATAAATATTAGACTTTACAGATTCAAAAGATGTATTACTTTTATCTGTATGACCAAAAATGACTATTTGACTAAATATGACTAATGACTAAATGAGTATTTTAAGCACTGACGCCTCCATCTGTCATGCATTGAGCATGCTACTGTTCAGCTGTTCACTGTTCACACTCAGCACAAACACCTCAATATTGCACATTTTCTAGGTTAACATACATATTTCAGATAAGAAAAGCCATATCTGAGGTCGATGTCCTGCCCGATGTATTATATTACAGTATAGACCAGCCGTTAATGTTCTGTCCGTCACAGAGTGCGTGACTTTGCCACTTCCTGTGGATTTTTTTTTTCTGTGACTAAGCGAATAATAAAATTATTATTCGCATTTTCATTGATTTGTTGGTCAAAAGTGTAAAAATTCTTAAAACATTAACTCAATAAGCAAAATTGCATAAGGAAAGTAGTGATAGATAAATAAAAATACAAGTTTGTTTTATGCTGTTGGCATTTTTTTTTTTCCTGTTGTAAGCTTTGTTTGATTTAATAAAGCAAGTCCTGATGCAGTTTTTTGCTTATTGAGTAAACATATCTTTTTTTCAAGGATGTTTGGATATTTTTGCAGTGTATGCTTAACAAAACTAATGAAAAGAGAAGAAGCAATGGATATTTGGTGATTTATTGCGAACGCTAACACAAAAGAGCTAAGCATTTCATCAATTTAGTCTGTGGGACTTTGACATTGGCCTCTAGGGGTTTCTATTGTTTTATCAGCTAATTTTTCTTTATCTATCCACCAGGACCTGCCTGCAAGTCAGCATCCCCGAAACTGGAGCGTGAGGAGCCCAAGTCTGAGAAACTGCTGGATAAGGCCAGCGAGAGCGGAGCCTCATTGAACGAGCTCTCCACATCCAGCTCCGAGACCCACTCAGAGGCCACGACCCCCCAGGACGGGGGTCCCATCCTGGTGTCACGTGGTGAGGTTGTGGGGGGCTCACTGGCCCCATGCGGCGCCCTGCACTCTGTTTCTCGACCTCCAAGCACTCTTACTCTGGGCCGACCACCCAAAAAAGGTTCCTCGGTGCAGTGGATGGAGCTGCCGGATAAGAGGCGGAACAGCGAGCTGTTTCAGTCCCTCACCAGCGGGGTTGGTCCACGGGAAGGTGGGGGAAGCGGTCTGACCCGGAGGAAGACTCTGGAGAGACCCAGCGCGGAGGAGGAAATGAAACAGTGTATCCGAGATTTCCGAAAGATCAAGATCCCTCCGGCATTCCCAGAGCGCAAACGGCAGTGGCAGTCAGAACTGCTTCAGAAATACGGCCTTTAAAGGAAACTCAGGATAGGCGACTGGTTTGAACTATCCAACCAATTCACAATCTCGCACAGTAGATTGACTTCAATAGATGGACTAGATTGGCCTCCAAAGGCCTTGATTCACACTGAGAAACCAAACAACTGAGTATCGGAAATGAGAAAGATGGAAATTGAGGCAACGAAATGTGTTCCACTTTGCTCCATCTTTGTTCAGATCGACAGCACCATCTCATATCTTTGAACTAGACTTTAAAACCTACCAAAAATGGTGATGGAGCACATTTCGATGAAAAGCCATTCCATCTAAATAAACCTTTCCATTGTCCAGAAGGTCTGCAAACAGGGCTCGTGTTATATCAATATAAACTATTGAACTGACAGAGGGCATCTTTGGTGATGTAGCCAAAGCTGGAGAAGTAGTAAATCCTTGTTGTGTCCAAAAGAGAGGTGTCACTGTGCATTAACTAGTTGTTCAGTTTGGTTCTATAAGAATGAAGCAGTCTCCACCTACCTTTGTTTCGGAGATGAATTTAGTTGTAGATGAAATGGTCTGTCTTTTGTATACATATATTAGGGCTACCAAACTATTTAAAATGTTAATCAGTTACCATATGCTGATTAATTCATCAAATTGCAATTAATCACATATATATCAGCATTTGTTAAAAAAGCCACCATTTTGCAGTCAAGTCTATCAGGCTGTTCACATTGGACACTTGGCTTTCACGTGTGCCATTTATTAATTTTTTGGTTTATCCACACAAGTTTCAGACGGGTGTCATTGGATGTTGCATCATTTCTTATTGTCTCATATCTGTTTTTTTATCATGTGTCACATTCAGAACTGTTTTATGTGTCTTGAGGCACTTTCATTCAGTTGCACTCTGTCTTGAACACAAAAAAATCATCCTGTGTGAGAGACTCTTTAGTCGTTCTATGCTGCTTGCTCTTGGGTGAGTGTGGTGATTAAATGTGTTCTTTTTTATGTTAATTGGGGAATAGTTTATCCAAAAATATGAAAATTCTGTCATTAATTACTCACCCTCATGTCGTTCTAAACACGTAAGACTTTCGTTCATCTTCAGAACACACATGAAGATATTTTTGATGATATCCTTGAGCTTTCTGACCCTGAACGAGAATACTTTTTTTTAAAGAAAACAAATAAATATAGCTGTACCCAACTAAATCAGTTAAATCAATTAAAATGTGTATCATTTTGGCAAATCTAGGTCATTTACCATAGAAATACAGTGTTTTTGAGTCCTTTTTAACTGTTATAGCACCAGCTGTGGTCCAGTCTCCGTAAAACATTGCATGCATGTTTAGAATCACCTGTCACATGTGCTCACCAGGTTTGTGAAGTGTTAAGTTTTCCTTTAGGCTTTAGGATTTGTGGTAAATTTGGACAGGTCCCTTTTCTAAACGACTCCGTTATAGCCTTCCAAAGGGTAAACTTCAACACTTTTTTATGATTATTGACCTAGAGAGTCCAGAGAATTGCACTGCAGTGTTTTTTTTTTTTCAGATTGAGCAAAAAATCTAGGACTAGTTCGGAAAAGTAGGTTTTTGACATCTAAATCATTTAACAAACAATCTGATTGACAGCAGTGGTTCTAGAGGCAAAGTTGTCTGGAATGAGGAATTCTATCATATGATAGGAATATTGCACAACGTACAATTGTTTACGCTCTTGAAAAATTTTATACCGCCCCCCAGTGGCCAATTTCTTCCCACCGAGTTTTGTTCCAATTGGCCTCCGTTAACCTTGTCTGACAGGTGCTTAAAATTCATTGGCCAGTGGCGACCATGTTTTTTGAGATACGCAAATGTCCTTATAGACACTTTCGATACTTTGGACCAAGACTGTGTGCATCGACTTTCCCCTCTAATAGCGCCACCAAGTGGCCAAGCTCTGCTATTTTTTTCCCTGTGACCTTAGATTGAGCTCTTACATAAGTGTTCTGAGTTTGGCGGAGATATTCCATTCAGGAGTTATAGGCATTTTACTAAAAGCGGCCCCACCCCTTTCAGATGTTTTGGCATCCCTTTGCGACAGTTAAAGTTAAACTTTTTTTGATAATTATTGATATTCACTCTCCAGAGAATCTTTCTGCACTGGGTTGGTTCCAATCGGGGAAAAAACCTAGGACTAGTTCACAGAAGTAGTTTTTTCGAAAACTGCGAAATCCCCCCAAATTTTGAAAGGCTTACCATCGAATCTGATGCATGTGTTTTGTCCGCCATTAGCCAATGATTCCAACGACATAAGACAGTTGAGCCTGTGACTGATGGTTTAGGAGCTATGAGCGATTTCATACTTTTGTTCGCTGTAGCTCCCCTGTCAGGCCGATTGGGGCAAGCCTTGGTCACGTTGTAGGCGGTGTGAGCACTACCATCCCTCGAAGTTTCAAATCTCTACGTCTTACAGTTTGGTCTGCATGATCAGTCTTACGTGGAGATCGCTGTTCAGTGACCATTCTAACAAATACAACACAGCGCTACTCACTTAAACCTAGTTTAATATAATAGATAATAATAAATAATAAAGTCGTTATTTTGTTTTCTTTAAAAAAAGTATTCTCGTCCAGGGTCAGAAAGCTCTCGGATTTCATCAAAAATATCTCCATTTGTGTTGCAAAGATGAACAAAGGTCTTACGGGTTTGGAACGACATAAGGGTGAGTAATTAATGACAGATTTTTCTTTTTTACGTGAACTATCCCTTTAAATTAATATAATTCTATACAATATAAATATATTCAAATATAAAAATATAGCTGTATATTTGCAGAGAATCATCAAGCTAGAATATACACAATCTTAAATACTAAATTGATTTTAAGAGGTTATTGGAATTTTATATTAGCAATGTATAATGTGCACAGAAATATAATATAATGGATTCATTATCTTCTCATTCCATCCCTTTAATTGACCTAATTGTTGCATTTACAGACCAATTTCGGTGTTTGCACCGAACAGTGATGATGTTTTTTTGAGCGGATCCTATCTGGTGGCAGAAAATGACAGTTTTCAAGTAGCAGTCTATGGAAGCCATGGAATAAAAGAATAAAAAAAGGTAAAATTGAGTTTATTTTTTAAAATTCTGACTTTATTCTCACAATTCTGAGATTATATTTCACAGTTCTTATAAGAAAATTCAACTAAGTATTCTCTCTTTTACCCTCATAATCATGAGTTTATATTACTTCTGGCTTTTTTCCTCAGAATTAACAAACTTGCAATTGTTGAGTTAAATCGAGTTATAAA
Organism: Labeo rohita; assembly: GCF_022985175.1. NCBI lineage: Eukaryota > Metazoa > Chordata > Actinopteri > Cypriniformes > Cyprinidae > Labeo > Labeo rohita. The sequence goes on along the minus strand of NC_066882.1, from coordinate 22,223,002 downwards.
GTCCAAACTAGGAGATATAAACTTGCATTCGTGAGAAAAATGCTCAGAATTCAGTAATCACAGCAGGTTTTATCCATAATCTGTCCGTTTAAACATCTGCGTTTAGTTTTAAATGGCGTCTTTGTTGACAGTGTTCTATTAAAATGATTTGCATTCTGATTCTGACGTGCAAAGGCACAACAATGTATTGTTTCTCTTATTCCATTAATTTTACCCATTTCCCTCCACTCGTTACCAATGTTTTTCTGCTATCACAATGCACGCACAGCTGCAGGTGACATAACTGTGACGTCTACTCCAAATTGGTTTATACGAGGGATTACTATGAACATCATCTCCGCACTGGTTCTTCTCTATGTGAGGTTTCTCTGACTGATGCCCTGCTATGAGGTTTATGCCATTCGTTTTCTAAATGTTTGTGTTTGTTTGTTTGCGTGTGCTTCTGTCTTATGTTTGAATGACAAAAAAGAAGAAAAACAAGAAGTGTGTTGCTACAAATGATTTATATTAAGCCTATTGTTGGTTCCGGTGCTGAATTATGGAGCAGACCAGAAGCTGACCTGCTCGGTTGGTTCCCTTACCGTTTTTTAAAACAATAATGTGAAATCATCTATTCAATTGATCCTCTTGACATATATTCATCTAAGTTTGAGCCTAGCGGGATTTATTTTTAAATAAAAATAGCCATGGCGTTGAGCCAGTAGCTTAATCCACGTGCTGAAAATGGTTCCAAGATATTGTTTATGGTGGAGAGTCATTCCAGACTCGGGGAATGATCTTTCCATCTGCCGTAGGCTGCGTATCAAATGTCAGTGAGCATTCACGGTGCATTTCCATCTCCATAAAGACTTGTATTTGAGAGATATTAGATGATTGCCCTCTAGATGTGTACGGTGTTCTGCGCACGTTTAAAGCACAAAATTCTGTAAATGCCGGTTTGAGACATGATATGGTCTCAATCCAGGACACAGGTTGGAAAAGCACAAGGCACAGTTGACTCTGTTATCCTAGAATTATAATGCTCAATGGGTTTAAATCAGGACTTAGTGTTAGTCTACTGTGAAACCTGAAATGCTCCAAAATTTGTGAAGACATTAGTTGTTATATCTGTTAATTTGCCTCAGTGTCCTGTAATAAAAGTGTCATGTTATGATGGGCGATTTAATGTGAGTTTTCCTTATTTCATTTAATATTAATATTCACCTTCTAGCACTTTTATTCTTTTTTCGCTCAAGAAAAGGTCAATAACAGCCCTTTTCAGGCATATAAACATTAAAAATCTGTTTTTTGTTTGTTTTTTGAGACTACAAAGCATGTACCTGCTATTCATCCTGACAGAACAGTGTTGCCATGTCCTCTTAAAAGTCACTTTGGAGTTGTTTTTCATTAAACCAGTTGTATTTAATGGCCTTTATTTCAGAATAGTCACACATTTTAACTTGCTAGCACTTGGCAGATGTCAAACCTCCACCTTCTACATAATGTACAGTTTGTTTCTCATTTCATCCCATGTTTCTGCCTTTTCCAGAGCATCCCCACTTGAATGGTGCATAAATGCATACTTTTTACATTCCTAAGAGGGATTTATTTATTGATTTAGATAGCCAGTTGTCAATGATTTGTATATTTAACATTTTATTTCTTTTTGTAAATATATATACACACTGCCGTTTAAAAGTTTGGGATCAGTATTATAATAAGAAGTCTTTTCCGCTCATCAAGACTGCTTTTATTTGATTAAAAATACAGGAAAAAACAGTAATATTGTGAAATATTATTGCAATTTAAAATAGTGGTTTTCTATTTTAATATACTTTAAAATAGAATTTATTCCTGTGATGCAAAGCTGAATTTTCAGCATCATTTCTCCAGTCTGCAGTGTCACATGAATATATTTTTTTGGAACCTGTGATACTTTTTTCAGGATACTTTGCTGAATTAAACGTTAAAAAGAACAGCATTTATTTAAAATAGAATCTTCTGTAAGAATATACACTACCGTTCAAAGTTTGGGGTCTTTGAAAGAAATTCATTTTATTCAGCAAGGATGTGTTAAATTAATAAAAAATGATAGTAAAGGCTTATAATGTCAGAAAAGATTTCTATTTTGAATAAACTATTTATCAAAGTATAAGTTTTAAAAAATATATTAAGCAGCACAACTGGTTTCAACATTGATAATAAATCAGCAGAACATGTGACACTGAAGACTTGAGTAAATTCAACTTTGCATCACAGAAATAAATCATATATTAAAGTACACTAAAATAGAAAACTGTTATTTTCTCTATTTTTGGTCAAACAAATGGAACTTTGATGAGCATAAGAGACTTCTTTAAAAAACATATTTTCACATATTTAGATGAGGAAAGTAACTTATTTTGACATTTTCTTGGCAATGCTGTGTTAAATTGCATCTCTTTTGTAAGTTTTAAGCTGTGCCCTCACATTTCAATATAGTCAGATATTATTAAAAACATTTATAAAATCAGGCAATATCAAGGGCAGTCGTGATCCCAAAGGTCCTCTTTTCATATTTAACCTCCAACAAGGCCACACATCTTCTGGTGAGTTCTAGACTTTTGTTGTTTTTTGTTTTTAATAATTTTAAATATTCATGCTTGCTTATATTTTCTGTCAAACTGTATGTCAGCTTTGTCGCCCAAAGTGTAATCAAATAGTTGTTGATGTTTTCTCAAGTATATCTTAAAGTAAACAAAATATTGTATTTCAGAATACCTCTAAACATGCTGAACAGAATAAGTGGTCTGGACCAACTAGAAACCAGCTGCCAACTTCCAAAACACCTTGGAGGCTGGTTTTGTCTGTATTTTTCAGTGGGGATTCTTCAACAAAAACTTCATGGCATTTCAGCTGTATGAGATAGCTGGTAAGTCCTCAAGAGCATAATTATTCTGAGAAGAAGCAGCCAGTTTTATTATTCATATGAGTGGAGACTTCATTTTTGTCAAGTCTTAACTTTGTCATCCGAGGCTTTTCTTCTCAGCTACATCAAATCGTTTCAGACATCTGAAATGATGCTTGTCATAAAGGCGCTGATAGTTTTAGTCATGTAATCAGTCAGGCAGATCTCACGTAGTTTATTCATACCTGTCAAAATGACGTCTGTCTTATATTTGGGATACAGTACGTAATCAGTGATTTATAGTGAGTCATCGTCCTTGTCAGTCCATGAAGTTCGTTCCTGGAAGTGTTTCTGCAGTTCCAGTTTAAAAAAAAAGCTACAAAAATATGCTATTTTGCCATTTCATCTGTAGATGGTTCATGTGAAGGTTTGTACAGGCTAGCTTGACCTGGTTAGCCCCGCTTTTCTCCACCGACATCCATACAAAAGTAGCCATTTCTAACTAAAACAACCTCGAAAAAATAGGCTACATCTCTAAATCTTTAGAAATTAAACCAACAAACTGATTACCGGCTTTCGAAGAACTAAAACCGTCTGACATTAGTGTGTTAATGGAGATAGAGGTCTTATCTAAATGTTGTTTCAGAAGGAAATATAAAAGACGGAGAAGTATTATTGTGTCTGGCATTTTAAAGTGAAGGATGGAGAAACAATTCTTGGAAAGGCTGAGCACTTCTGCTTCCATTAAGTACGAGCCACTGACAGAATGAATAAAATGCTCGGTATGTGAATTAAAGCCGTGACACACATCAGTATTTTCCATTTCATCAATATCAGCGTATACGAGCGCACCAACACCAATCTAAATGCAAACACACGCGTTTAAAATGCTGCCGTTCAGCTCTCTCAGATCAAATATGGTGATATGTTCTACAAAAACGGCTGGAGAAGTAACAGTTTGCCTGCTAAGCCCTCTCTCTCGTCCTCTTTCCTCACAAAAGGAAAGCACTTACATTTCCAAATGCACGACACGTCATTGAAAGCATGGAAGATTTAAATATATTTGAATGGAAAACAAAAGATGAAGAATTAGCGCCATTTTCTCCTCAGAGATCTCCATGGCAACTTGGGAGTAAGTGGCTTCCCTCACCTGTTTTAGAAAGCCGTTGTCCGAGCGATCTCAGGGGGATGCATACATTACGTCTCACGTTAAAATGCTCGTATCAGCGCTAATGCCTGTCACGCATGGCTACGGTATAGAGAGAAAATGACAATCGCAATTACGAGGCACTCAGAAATCCATCACAGCACGTAACGGAAAAAAAAACCTGCTAAATTTCCACATGAAAAATGTCACATGGCCTTTTACGCTGCTCACTACCTGTGAAACAACCTCTCGTGACTGCTGCACTTGATGCTGTAATAATGTATGAAAAGTGGCATTCATTATGCGAATTACATGTAATTCTATAGTAAGGATGTGCAAAAGTATATATTTTAAAATAGCATCTGGATTTATTTTCAGTGACAGCTGGCAACTTGACATGCGGCCGTATCCAGTGACATGAAGAAGTTGAGAAAAGTTAAACTTTATGCAGATAAAGAGTGAAGCGATGGAGCTCACATGGTCAGTTTCTTTAGCTACTGTGGATGAGCCAAAGCCACTAGAAGGCAAGCCTGCAACCATTAGCCGAAAAAGCATAACGGCTAAAGCTAACGCTTCCTGTCTGGTAGTACGTGGGAAAGGAGACCAGAGGCCATTTATTTTAATGGATATCAATGGAGGAGAGGCTTTACTACACTGAATAAACAGCTTTTTAGAGGAAACGGCTTATCATTTAATGAATAGACACTCATTAAATGATAATCTTCAACGTGTTTTACAGTGAACACTTTTGGATTGAACTATTTTTAGAGTTTTTTTTTTTTTTTTTAATTCAGCTGGTGGCACTTTCCATTTATTCCTATGGTATCCATAAACACCGATTGAGTGTCGCATAACTCTGACTGAAATTCAATGACGCCCTTACGCTTTTTCCAAAAGTAAGTAATACAGACCCTCTCATCCCCCTATAGTAAGAAAATCTCTGGCTGAGTGTTAGCAAGATCCTTGTTGTAAAATGTCACAGCCTAATTTTTACATAAAGGTTATATAGTTAAAATAATTATGCTAATATATTTTTATATTAAAAAGTAACATGTTTGAAATCATATCTTATTATACGTCACGTAATTTTTACAGGATTAGGCCCAAATACATACATATTGTATAAAATTATTAAAATCATGATAATGTAAATTATGTTTAAATTATATGAATAAGTGTTGCATATTATTATATTATATTATATTATATTATATTATATTATATTATATTATATTATATTATATTATATTATATTATTAGCAATTATTTTTACATGATTATATATTGTATTGTAATAAATTATTCAAATAATGATGAAAATCTAAATATTTTAATATTAGAAAGCAACATGTCTGAGATCAAGTGTTGCATATTATATTATATTATATTTTATATCAATTCTTGCATGATTATATATTATGTTAAATTATTAAAATAATCATGGTGTAATAATCATGTTACATATTATATATCACTTAATTTTTTACATGATTATATATTGTATAAAATAATTAAAATCATGAAAATATACTTTATTTTTTATATTAGAAAGCAACATGTCTGAGATCAAGTGTTGCATATTATATTATATTATATTATATTATATATTATTATCAATTCTTACGTGATTATATATTGTGTTAAATTATTAAAATAATCATGGTAATATAAATTATTTACTTTTAAAAGTAACATGTCTGAAATCAAGTGTTGCATATTATATTATACCGCACAAAATTTTTTGCATGATTATATATTGTATTGTATAATTATTATTATATTGTATTGTATAATTAATTATTATTAAAATTATTTAATCTTATATTCTGTCAGAACAGCAGCGGCTACAAACTGTTCTAAGCAATCCGGGATATTATTGTATTATTAAAATCATGATAATATAAATTTGTTTATATTAGAAAGCAACATGTCAGAGATCAAGTGTTGCATAGTATTATATTGTATTATCAATTATTTCTTACATGATTATATATTGTACTGTATTAAATGATTAAAACAATCATGATAATATAAACTATTTTATATTAAAAAGTAACGTATGAGATTATGCGTTGCATATTATATTATTATATTATACATATTATACAACTAGGATTAAAACGCTGTAGAAGTATTGTTCATTCTTAGTTCATGGTAACTAAAGTAGTTAACTAATGTAAACTAATGAACCTTATTGTAAAGCATTACCAATATTTGATTAATAATGTTATTATTAATAATGTGTATTTTATTTTTATGTTTAAAAAACAGTGTATTATTTTAATGTATATGTTTAATCTAATAACCCAGAATTTTGCAATCTTTGATATGATGCTTGCCCTGGTGCAACTTATAAACCCTTCTTTCCCTGAAATGTTCATTTTCTAGCATGTTTAAACTGATTTTAGGTCAACAAGGAATGGCATAAAACAACATTTGAGCTGTAATGAAATTCATAACAGTTATTGGTGCAACCAGTGTTAGGAAAACTGGACTTAGAGGCTCTTGAAATTCTTTCTAGTGTTTAAAAACAGAGCACAACAGATTAGAAAGAGAATTTTCCAACACCTTTTTTCAAACTCTGGACTATTTATTGACTATGTAGCTATTGAACTTGACACAGCAGACTACAACAGCTGTGGCAGGAAGCTCTAAAATCGCTGCAGCCGAAGATGTTTGTCTGTAGCTGTGGTGCTTTAACTGGGGATGAATTTAAACACTCAAGTTTTTTTCTAGGAGGATTTACTGCAAAACAGCTAAAGCACAGCTTGCTGTCAGCCTACCAATTAAAACACCATTGCTAAAAATATCAAAACTGTGAAAAAAAAAAAAAAAACCTGGTCGAACATCATGACCCATCTGTATTCTATATAGAAAAAGTCAATGAATGCTTTTCAGGAACTCTCTTCTCGACACCAATCTCTCTTCTAGACACCGATCTCTCATTTGCATGAATATTTTATCTATTTTGTCAAGGATCATTCAAACCACCTTGAGCGCCTGCCACGTTTGAACAATGTACAGAAACATCATGAAGACAAGTGTTTGTGTGTGTGTCCCCGTGAGAAATGATTGTTCTGCGCCGTGTTTTTTAATTGCGGTATTTATTATGCTCAAGGACAGAGATGTCACTCTTCTGCTGTTTAACATGGAGTCTGGGAATACGGCGCTCTAATGAGAGCTTTTCAATCAAGAAATTAATTGGCAGATTTTAGGCTTGCAGCACGCTCGCACACAGTCTGGGATTCATCTCAGTCTTGGGCCTTCGTCGCATGGGACGGCAATAGCTTGCCGGCGATTGTCAGCTGCGTTCGGTGCAAGGGATGTTACTGATAGAGCTATGATTGGAATGACAATAGAGATCCTGAAAAATCATCAATAGCTTCCTTGCCGTCTGACTGGCTGCCGTTCTCTCTAGGAACGGTGCGGAGATGCGACCACGGGAAGACACATCTGCCCTCAAAGTAAATGCGGGATTTAAGGCTTTCTTTGATTGCAGCTGCGGCCGAACACTTCAAAAGCACACGTGCTCACCTGCTGGAGGTAAATCCTTCAATTGGACTTGCTGATTGGTGCATTTCTCTCCCACATTTGCATATGGTAATGTGTGCAAATGAAGCATATATGCTTTGCACTTCTGACTGCTAGATCCTTCACCAAACACACCTTTTTATTAGTCAAGCCGGTTGAAATACAATTTATGCCATTTTGCAGCACTCCATCCTGAATAACCGTGCTTAAACACTCGCTCTCGAGGGAATGACGATATCTCAGATCTAAAGTCCCCGTTCTTAGCGATTTAGCCTCTGATAAAACGGTACTCCTACAGCCTAATATCCCGGATTGCTTAGAACGGTTTGTAGCCGCTGCTGTTCTGACAGAATATAAGATTAAATAATACGAAAACTCCAGCCTGTTTATTCCAGTTGGGTGTTTACTTTGGAATTTATAAAAAGCCGAGCAACTTGCGAGTTGTGAATCACTTGATCTGGAGGTGAAAACACTGTAAATGTGTCCTCTAACAGACTGTAAATCTTGTAAGGGGGGAGTTTTGAAGTAAAACAACCTCAGCAGTTTTAAGTATTCTGCATCAGTAAGCAATAAAAGCCGGGGAGGAAAAAAACACGCGTCGTGCTGAATTGATACCCTCCTGCTCAACGAAACTTTAATCAAGAGCTTTTAGGTGCAAGAGTCAGCGCTGTTATTCTGGAATGATGTTTGTTTCATAGGGCCTGTTTATATGGAAATCCAAATGAGAGATTTGTGGCTTGTCTCTTTGAGGTCATTTATATTCCAGTGTACTCCTAAAAGTTGACACAATATTTATATCTTTGAAGACAAGTACTTGCATTTATTCTACCAGTCAAAAGTTCGAAATCATTAAGATTTTTTTTTTTTTTTAATGTTTTTGAAATAAGTTTCTTATGCTCACCAAAGCTACATTTATTTGATCAAAAATACATTAAAAACAGTAATGTTTTGAAATATTATTACAATTTAAATTTTAATATATTTTTAAACATAATTTACTCCTGTGATGGCAAAGCTGAATTTTCAGCTTTGATTCGTTAGAAATCCTTCTAATATGCTGATTTGCTTCTCAGGAAAGTTTATTATCAATCTTGAAAACAGTTTCGCAGCTTAATATTTTTTTGTAAACCATGAAACTTTTTTCAAGGTCAGTGTTGCCAGATTGAGTGAATTCCTGCCCATCTGAGCTGTTTCAATTTGATTGTGCATTTAAAAATTTGTTTGGGCAGGAGGACAAAATTAGCTCATCGTTTGCGATATACCGTTAAAAAAAAAATTTCTACGATAAGAATTAGTCTTCCCTCAATAATAATGATACAGTCTACAGTAGCATGTGTGTGATACAGTTTTGCATGTGAATGAGCATGTTTACAAACCTGTTGTCCAACTAAGATATCATTTATTGACACTCTGTCACGGAGGCGAGACCAGAAATGAATGATCGAAATATGTCCCCGTGTAGCGTAGCGGAAAACTCAAACGCGGATACACACGAGTGAGTAGGTAAACCACGCAACTTGATCTGAGAACGCTCCAACACGGAGTAGGGATTTCCACCAAGAAATCCGCGTTCTCACACGCACACAGACAGGTAGATAAACGCTCCGAAGAGCAGAGAGATTACTCACGTGAGTAGAAGATGAGTCGGGACCTGAAGTTGAGCCTTGCATCGAAACTCAATGTCTGGTGCTGGACAGACACCTACTTCCTGCTTAAATACCTGCGTGAGGTTACTTCCGGGTCCTCGTGACCTCATGTGACTCGGTGCGTGTGACACACGCTTTTTCTCTAAATTAACTTCATGACAAAGTCGAGTGTTTGAAATAACCTTTTGTGATCAGACATGCCTTATTATCACAGAATGAGGCAGAAATCATACTTTTTTATAGTATTATAAAAGCTATGTCGATTAGCATTGCATCTTAAATATACTTTATCCTTATAAAAATACCCAAGATTGCTTGAAGAACACAGACAAACCATATATTGTAGCAATGGTATGTTTATTGTCAAGTTTCCTCTATCTGCGTTCTATTCAGCTACAGCGATAACTGGATTAGAGTTTCCTGGAGTGTCGTCAGTACTATTACTTCTGCTATGAAGCAAATGTGGAGTTTCTGCACAAGGTTGCCCTCCAGCTTTCAGTGAAGTAAACAGACAAAACCTTGTTTGTGTGTACTCAGTTGTGCTCTATTTTGGGTAAAAAAAGGAAAGATAATTCTAAAGAAACAGGATCCCCTGAATTATTGTCATTGATATCATTATCATTTATATTGATACCCCATCCCTACTGGTTCGGGGTCAGTTTGGTTGGTTTTAAACATCTGAATTATAGGATGCTTTCACACTTGGTTCGATTGCCTGGTCTGAACCATTTGCTCCTCCCGTCACACTGGTGGAGAATGTGGGCAATGTTGAGCAAGGCAGGGGCATCACCTGATGACGTCATCCCCTCTCACTAGCAAAAGAAGTTGGTGAAAGCCGGGACCGGGACGGAGAAACAACGGTGACGGCCTCCCAGCTGCCATAGGGGTAAGTGATGTTTCATGTATTACCACTTACCCTGTGATTGGTTGAGGCTGTCGAATAAATCCGGTTTCTCTGTCCCTGGTTCGGTGCGCTGCGAGAGGGGGTGTTGCCCGGAGAGGAAGTCTTTTTCATGCTGAGAGTTGAAGAATGTTCAACTTTGAGTTAAATGCTGCACTCATCACTGTCACTTTCTAGTCAGCTAACCAATCAGAGTGGAGGAGGGGTGTGACTAAAACCAACCACCATGCTTGTACTATGACTGAACAACATTGGAGATGTTAATATTGCTTGTCTCCGAGTATTTATGTCTTTTCAAGATGGAAATGCCAGACTAATATATTATATTATTTTTATGAAAAATAATGCTTGGAGAAACATTTTATTCCTGACACAACTGTCATATTACTAAAGCGTATTTCATATCATAGCAACCACAGCATCTCAATGGTAAAAACGTTGCACTTTCAAGTGCTCACAGCTTGGCGTTTTCTAAAACGCTTTTGTGAACAGGCAGCCTTACCATGTTTGGGTATTTCACAAAAATACTGGGATGAATGTTTATAATTCCGATATAAACATTGATGTCTATCGTAGCGATAAAAACAGAGAAAGTCATTTTTTGAAAGTAACTGGAGCTTCAAATAACATTTGTGACGACTGCATTGTTTCACCACTAGGTGGCAACAAGTGACTGTTAAAAAATGTATTTGTCATTGAATCATTCTTTCAAGAGATTCGTTCAAAAATGCTGATTCATCCAGTAATGAAACAAGTGAAGTATTTACGAGTGAGTCAATGAATCATTTGTTCAAACCACTTTTTCATCATTTTAATATTAAAAATCGGTGTATTAAATATATTTTAAATACATATATTATATATTAAAATGTTTAATGATTCATTCTAATTAATTTTAAATAGGCTGCAGTAATTATTTTTTACACATTATATTTTTAAAAAGTCCGAAAGAGTGCAAGTGCACAAATGTTGACGACGCCTGCCGCACTTTTAGCCAATCACTAGGGATCGGCAGACAGACGTGATGATTCATAACTGATGGGTTTTTAGCACGATAAGGGATCTGATTTTGAATGTATGCCACAGTGGCCTAAATATATCTTACAGGATAAAGAGTGGGAGAGTGACTCAACTCTCAAAATGCTGTGGAGGGAGATGACACGAAGACTCTAATATCATAATTACCTTGCATATTCTGATCACTTATGTTGGGCACTTTTTGCATTTAAATTGGATTTTTCCTTTTGACACTAAAATTGATGCATGTGTTTTTATCAGTTAATTTCTTGATTGCTGTTCTGACATAGTGTCTGCCTGCATATTTTAGTATTTGGTAATATTTGTTAACTCTCTATAATGTTTTTGCCCTGATTTGATCAATTTTCCTGGTTTTTATAATATTTTGTCATCATTGTTTCATTTCAAGGACTTAAAATGGTCCTTATTATCCTTGATTGACGTGGCAATAACATTGTATCACATTATTTTGACAGTTAAAGTTTTTGAGTTTTGGTGAGCTTTTGGGCTAAAATCATTCATTCAATCTGGCAACACTGTCCAGGATTCTTTAATAAACATAAAGTAAAAAAGAACAGCATTTGTTAGGGAACAATTCTCACTATTAATTAGTTGTTTATTAGCACATATTGACTGTTTATTAGTGCGTATAAAGCTCATATTCTGCATGACCATATTCTACGTCCCTAATCCTACCCAATACCTAAACTTAAAGGAGACGTCCACTTCCAAAACAAAGATTCACATATAATGTACTCACCCCCTTGTCATCCAAGATGTTCATGTCTTTCTTTCTTCAGGCGTAAAGAAGTTATGTTTTTTGAGGAAAACATTTCAGGATTTTTCTCCATATAATGGACTGCTATGGTGCCCCGAGTTTGAACTTCCAAAATGCAGTTTAAATGCGGCTTCAAACGATCCCAAATGCGGTTGTAAATAATCCCAGCCGAGAAAGAAGGGTCTTACCTAGCGTAACGATCGGTTATTTCCATAAAAATAATACAGTTTATATACTGTTTAATGCCAAACGCTTGTCTTGTCTTACTCTGCCTACTAACAACTAACCAACTATTAATAAGCAGTAAATTAGGAGTTTATTAAGGCAAAATGTAGTTAATGGTTTGTTAATAGCAAGAATTGGACCTTAAAATAAAGTATGACCGAAATCTTTTGTAGCATTATACATCTTTACAATTTGATTATCATTATTATTAATATTATTATTTAATTATACATACAACATTTGAATGGTAGTGTATTGCATTTAACAATGATAATAATAAGAAATGTTAAGTCAGCTTTCCCATTGAAGGCACAATTATATTTGAAATATATTAATATACAAAACAGTATTTTAAATTATAATAATAATTCATAGTATTACTGTTTTTACTGTCTTTTTTTGTTTTGTTTTTATCAAGTAAATGCAGCCGTGAATAAATGTCTTTCAAAAGCATTAAAAATCTCATTCCAAACTTTTTTGGTATGATTTACAGTCTTTCTCTTCCAGAAAAAAAGACCTTTGTTGAACATTTTGTTTTTGTATTTGTCAGGAAGTAGGAAAAAAAAGATCAGTCCATTTTAACAAAAAAGCACTTGAAAACTCATTGTAATTCTGAACCCATAAGTACAACCTTCCCAGGAGGACTTGAAGGCAGCAATAGTGGGTAAAACTTAAACCTCTTGTTTTGGTGCAATGAATAAGTGTTAGCTGAATAGACGGCCTTGTGACTCACTAGGATACATTAGCACTTACAAATGCGAAGTGGCCATGTGCGTCCCTGAACAGCTCCAAAAGTGGTTTGAGTGATTGGATCACAAGATAGGAAGCATAGGACCCCATTTCTAACAGTATTTATAGCTGACCACTTGTGGTTCGATGACTAGAGACAGATGTTAATACCAGGTGTAAATGGGGCCATACTACTGCATTGCTGAAAAAAGACAGTTACTACATATGAAGGAGTTCAACGCAGAGAGCCCAAAGTTCAGCTGTGAATGTGGATACAAAAGTTCTGCAGCAATTGGTGTGGATATTTAATTGAGCTCTGAGGGACAAACTGAGAAGCTTGCTTGTCTGTGTGCCATACTTTTAAGGAAATAGTTCACCTAAACATTCATCATTTACTCATCCTCATGCTGTTCTGTATCTGCATGACTTTGAAATTTGAATAAGCTTAAAAAAGGACACAGAGTATCATACACTTAAAAATAAAGGTGCTTCATGATGCCATAGAAGAACTTTTTTGTCTAAATGGTTCTATAAAGAACCTTTAACATCTGAAGAACCTTTCTGTTTCATAAAAGGTTGTTTGTGGCGAAAGAAAGTTCTTCAGAAAAAAAAAGACATGGTTCTTTAATAATCCTTTGACTGAATGGTTCTTTGTGGAACCAAAAATGGTTCGTCTACACTGTAAAAAATAAAAAACACAATTTGTTGAGTCAGCTTAAAATAATTTGTTACCCTGCTGCCTTAAAATTTTAAGTTCAGTCAACTAAAATAAGTTTAGTCAACTTGAAATGTTAAGTTGTACTAAGTAACAACTTAGATATTTGTGTTTGCTAAACTTAACAGATGGGTAAGTAACCCAGCTGCCTTAAAATTTTAAGTTGATTCAAATCAAATATCTAAGTTGTAACTTAGTATAATTTAACATTTCAAGTTGAATAAACTTTTTTTGAGTTGACTGAACCTAAAATTTTAAGGCAGCCAGGTTACAAATTTTTTTAAGTTGACTCAGCAAATTGTTTTTTACAGTGTATGGCAGTGGTTCTCAAACTTTTTACAGTGCACCAGTTCTGTTGTGGATTTCATTGTTTTGTTGTAAAATATAACAAACAATATTGACAATGTTGTGTTTAAAATGTAGGCTACATTTAAAATGTAAAATGTTTACTTAATCATACCTTTTTGTTGAACTGTTATATATAATCAACATTTGCAATCCTTTGGATATTCATAGAAAATTGCATTCTTGCTCGTATTTTAAACATGAAAAACAATAACTCACACATGGCATGTTTCTGTATCGAAGAGAGCTTCTTAAATCAATCTCTATTTACAGTCTGTGTCAGTATTTGTGACCCTGGAACACAAAACCAGTCTTAAGTTGCTGGGGTATATTTGTAGCAATAGCCAAAAATACATTGTATGGGTCAAAATTATAGATTTGTCTTTTATGCAAAAAATCATTAGGATATTAAGTAAAGATCATGTTTCATAAAGATATTTTGTAAAATTCCTACTGTAAATATATCAAAACTTAATTTTTGATTAGTAATATGCATTATTAAGAACTTGGACAACTTTAAAGGTGATTTTCTCAATATTTAGGTTTTTTTTGCACCATCAGATTTCATATATTCAAATAGTTGTATCTCGGCCAAATATTGTCCTATACTAACAAACTATACATCGATGGAAAGCTTATCATACGCACACTGCTGGTGTGGATGCAGTCAGTTTTGACCACAAAAGATGAGGTAATTTGATATCATTTGACTGTTTATGGCACTCCAGTTTTCCTGTTTTACACTATTTTGCTTGTCAGAAAGACATGCTTTGTTTTAATGTTACTTTAAATTGAGGTAGAATTAAATGAATGGCAAAGCTCAGCATTTTGTTTGCGTACCCCCTCGGTCACCTCACGTACGCAGGGGTACGCGTACCCCAGTTTGAAAACCACTGTTCTATGGCATCACTGTGAAGAACCTTTTAAACCACCTTTATTTTTAAGAGTGTAAAAGTAGTTTAGATGAAGTGTGCACTATATTTCAAGTCTTGTGTGAAATAAAGAGTGAAATTTAAAGGGATAGTTAACCCAAAATTAAAAAAACATTAATTACTCACTTATATTGTTCCAAACCCGCAAATCCTTCGTTCATCTTCTGAACACAAATTAAGATATTTTTGATCAAATCTGAAAGCTTTCTGACTCTGCATAGACAGCAACTTTCAAGGCCCAGAAAGGTAGTATGGACATTGTTAAAATAGTCCATGTGACATCAGTGGTTCAACCATCATTTTATGCAGCTACAAGAACAGATTTGGAGAAATTGAGCATTAAATCATTTACTCACCAGTGGATCCTCTGCAGTGAATGGGTGAATTGATTTAAATTTCAATATGCTTTCAGCATTCAGTGGTATATGTACATAAGGCTTTTTCATTAGTGAAGCAACTGTGATTTAGTTAGTGCTTCAGTTTGTTTGTGAAAGAGAGAACCAGTGGGAGATGGAGGGAGAAAAACTGCACAAATGTTTCTTGCACTCTGCAAGACGCCTAACCTCCATGGCAGACGATTATGACATCACACATTGCAAATGAAGTCCACTGCTGGAAACCATCATCAGCTCAGTACCCAGAGCGCTGAAGTGTTTGCCAATATTTAGCGGGAGCATTTACTCAACCAGTCAGTAATCATGCTTACATAACTAATTATTGCCTGGATGTCGCTCCCCTGGAAGGCCTTTTCTTTCAGCTGATTGTTTAGGGAAAATGAAGAGACAGCTGATTAGATTCACTACGCTGCTTCAAAGCCACAGTCCATTATTTCACCACGCTCCTGCGCAAGGAAGGACCTGTTAAAGGGCAATCATCCTGATATTCATAAAATCATGGGCTGTAATATCACGATGAATTTCTATTTACATCTTTTTGAAGCAGAAACATGAGCGTTATGGTTGCAGAGATGTGCGATGCGCCCACACCTGGACTGCAGCATCCTCTTCACTTGATTAGTGCTGCTGATGGTGGGGTTGGTGTGAAAAGAGTCATTGTGTCATTTTGCAACCATTGAACTGATGTGTGAAAATACGCCCCTACAAATGTGAACATTTGGTTATCACAGTGTTCCCACACTGATGTGCATTCATTCTGCCGCCGGAAAAAGACAGAGAGGTTCGTTGGGCCTGTTTCACATGTACTGCGTCTGCAGGGCCATGAGCGTCACAGCTTCAGACCTCATGTTAAAACTTCCTGTTTCAGTCTTAACATGTAATTTTTTCTTGTGACACCAAGGCTGAATTTTCAGCATCATTACTCCAGTCTTCAGTGTCACATGATTCTTCAGAAATCATTCTAATATGCTGATTTGCTGCTCAAGAAGCATTTCTGATTATTATTCATGTTGAAAACAGTTGTGTTGTTTAGTTTTTCGTGGAAACTCTGACATAGAAATGAACAGCATTTATTTGAATTGTTTTTTTGTTTTTTTTACAACATTATTAAAATCTTTAACTGTCTTTTTTAAACAAATTAATGCATCCTGGCTGAATAAATGTATCATTTTTTTTTTATAAATCAGAAACGTATAAAAATACTTGGTAATTGAAAGTCAGATAATTGCAACCTTTAATCTCATAATTCAGACCTCTTTTTGCAATTCTGATTTATTTCTTATTCTTTTCTTATTACTTTTCTTCTGAGAATTGGGCATTTATATCTCACAGTTTGGACATCTCAGAATTGCATATTGTAATATATAAACTCACAATTTTCTTGCAATCCTGAGAAAAAATTAATAATTGCAAAGTAAAAGGTCAGAACTGCATGAGAAAAAAGTCACAATTAAAGTTTTTCTTTGTAAAGGGTTTATACAAGTGTAAATGCATCAATAAAAAGGGTGATTTTAATGCAATACCTAGCAAATAGTGAGCCATTTTTAACTCACATGTTATGAATGCTTAATAAATATATTTATTCATACTTATTCTACTCAAAACCAGAATCTTGATTTATTTTATTATGCAGCAAAGATAGATAGTGAGACTGAAGGGTGATGTATTTATGGTTTTCTTATTTATTATCTCATGACACTAATGTCACTTTTCTTACAATGTTTTTACCAGAAGCTACTCTGTAATACTGTATTTATTAATGAGTTATACATGTTAATAACCTGTGAAAATTAACTTTAATGTAAAGTGAAGAGCTGTGAACAATTTATTAATAAGTTATAATTGTTATTAACCTGTAAAATACACATTAAAGATTACTTATAAACATTAATAACCTGTCAAAGTCAACCTTAATGTAAAGTGAGTGTGTTGTTAACCAGCATTAATGAGTTATAAATGTTAATAACCTTTGAAAGTGAAAATTAAAGTAAACGCCTGTTAACTATTTATTAATGAGTTATAAATGTTAATAACCTCTCAAAGTGCACCTTACTGTAATGTGAACAGCTGTGAACCATTTATTAATGAGTTATAAACATTAGTAACCTGTGAAAGTGAACCTAAATGTAAAGTGAACGCCTGTTAACCATTTATTAACCCTCAAAGACAGAGACAGCCGCTATAAATAACTATTGTTCTTAAATATTTAATAGCTTTTGAACCGCTCATCCAATCTGAATGCTTTAAAAAGTACCACAAAGCTGAGATTCTATGCTTATTTCCTCTCAACTCAAAGTGAATGTAAAGTACATTGTGCGTGCATGAAAACAAACACAAAATAACACATTTGCACTTGACACAAAACAAAACAAAAACAAGGATGAAACAGCAGTACATATTGGATAACGCACTGGAATTTATGTTGTCATGTGGCTATGCGCTGTCCGGGTAAAACGCGGAATACAGCCATCGGATCGATCCTTTTGGCTGTTATATTATGGTAATTCTTTTTTATATAGTTTATAAAGATCATTTGCACTATTTTTTTTCTGTTGCACTCTGTATATTTTTCTCTCATTTTGTGTGGTTTGTGAATCATTTGCACTGTTTGTATATCTGTTGTTTTCACTACTTTCTGCACTGTTTGCATTTGTTGTTCATACTCTGAAAATATATTTCTCTGAAAAAGAAAACTCACCTTTTTTTTACTGTGTTTTGTTATTACATAATACCATTTCCATTTCCATTTAAACATTTTTGAACATCTATATTGTCAATAAACTAAATAGACCTATTTTTCAGTGAAAAGTGCCAAACAATATTGTAATAAATGGTTATAACTTGCTTGGGGAATGTTATATGTAGATAAAAAATGAAGTGTAAAACACCCAAATACATCTTTCTAAAGAAAACAATCCAAACTTCATGAGTTTCTGTTTGAGTACACAGTTAAAAACCTCCAACTGTTGCTTGCGATTTTCTTAAAATTTTGGAAATTCTTTCATTCTTAGAAAAGACAAAAGGAAAATTGGGACTTTAAATTAGCTAGACTGAAACAAGTTTTCCTGTTTACAATGATATATAGCACTTGATGCTGACTGCTAGAATAGGTCTGAAAAAACAAAGAAAATGCAGGCATGCCAGGTGCCCCGAAAATGTTCTAGGTCTTTAAGGGTTAATGAGTTATAAACGTTAATAACCTGTGAAAGTGAACCTTAATGTAAACAGCTGTAACCATTTATTCATGAGTTATAAACATTAGTAACCTGTCGAAGTAAACTTTAATTAAAAAAAAAAGTGAACAGCTGTGAACTATTTTTTTATGAGTTATAAATGTTAATAACCTGTGAAACTGGACCTTAATGTAAAGTGAACAGCTGTGAACCATTTATTACTGAGTTTTAAATGTTAATAACCTGTAAAAGTGAACTGTAATGTACAGTGAATACCTGTGAACCATTTATTAATGAGTTATAAATGTTAATAACTTCTGAAAGTGAACCTTAATGTAAAGTGAACATGGGTCATGAGATATAAATGAGAAAACCATAAACACATCACCCTTCAGTCTCAGTATAATAGTCTATTTTTGCTGCATCGTGAAATAACTCAGTATTCTCATTTTGCATGAAATAAGTATGAATAAATGTATTTATTAAGCATTTATAACATGTGAGTTAAAATGGTTCATAAATTGGCAGGTATTGTGCTAAAATCATCCTTTTGTATATATTCATTTATAACTGCTTATCAATGCTTTATAATGCATTTGTAAATGAGTTATTAATCACATATAAACACCATTAGAAACCCTTTATAAAGTGAACCTTAATGTAAATTGTTTTATTCCAGGGTGGAAACACGTTACCGTAATACATATATTGGATATATTATTGGACAAATATTGGATGAGTTATCTTTTCCTTTAAAATATCAAGGTTTTTTTTGTTGTTGTTGGTTTTTTGGAAATAATCTGTGTGAAGCTGGTATTTATTTTGGGCATAAACATACTGGGTATATCACGTCAGCATTACCCATGACACCGTGCATGTAATACTACTTCAGTGAAGAAAGATGACAAGATATTAGGCCCATCAGTACTGCAGGTAAACAACATGACAAAGATACTAATAGAAGAGATCATAAATCATGAGACAAGAGTATTTTCAGGCCATTCACTGCAGAGGTTTGAAAACAGCTTGACATGATAGATGCATTTCGCTTATTGCCTCAAGCACACGCGCACACAAACCCCCACACACAGCTTCATATTCCCTCCTCATTTCACTTCCTCTGTTTTGTATCAGTCTACATTATTTCTTTACGCCTTGTGCCTTGAGAAAATCCCTCGCCTGCAAACTGCGGGACATCCACCATGTGGAACGGCATCCAGAGACACAGCGAGAGTCAAACATCTGCTATAGCGTTCGGCTTCTCTTCTCAGTGTGAGCCTGTGGCGTCTTGAGTAATGACTGTACTGCTATCGTTGTCTAACAGAGCGACGTATACCCTCAAACCGCATTCCCCGCTCCTGCAGAAGAGATACAGAAACATACCTAAGCACACAAACAGGTGTGTGAGTCCTTCCTTTACAGTCTTCAACTGATTTGTATTAACAAGTTTTTATAAGCCCACCCTTTGTAGATACATACCGTTGAAGTCAAAAGTTTACATACACCTTGCAGAATCTGCAAAATGTTAAGTATTTTACCAAAATAAAAGTGATCATAAAAAAGGCATGTTATTTTTTATTTAGTACTGACCTGAATAAGATATTTCACATAAAAGATGTTTACATATAGTCCACAATAGAAAATAATAGTTGAATTTGACCCTGTTTAAAAGTTTACATATGCTTGATTCTTAATACTGTGTTGTTATGTGAATGATTCACAGCTGTGTTTTTTTTTTTTTTTTTTTTTTTTTAGTGATAGTTGTTCATGAGTCCCTTGTTTGTCCTGAACAGTTAATCTGCCTGCTTTTCTACAGAAAAATCCTTCAGGTCCCACAAATTCTTTGTCTTTTCAGCATTTTTGTGCATTTGAACCATTTCCAACAATGACTGTATCTTTTTGAGATCCATCTTTTCACACTGGGGACAACTGAGGGACTCATATGCGACTATTACAGAAGGTTCAAACGCTCACTGATGCTCCAGAAGGAAAAATGATGCATTAAGAGCAGGGGGGTAAAAACTTTTGAACAGAATGAAGATGTTTTTTTGTTTTTGTTTTTTGTTTTTTGACTAAATATCATATTTATTTCAGTTAGTACTACCCTTCAGAAGCTGCAGAAGACACTTATGTTTCCCAGAAGACAAAATAAGCTAAATTTACCCTGATCTTCAAATTCAAAAAGTTTTTACCCCCAGCTCTTAATGCATTGTTTCTCCCCCTGTAGCATCAGTGAGCGTCTGAACCTTCTGTAATAGTTGCATATGAGTCCCTCAGTTGTCCCCAGTGTGAAAAGATGGATCTCAAAATCATACAGTCATTGTTGGAAAGGGTTCAAATTCACAAAAATGCTGAAAAACCTGAAGGATTGTTCTGAAGAACAGCAGGCTGTTAAGGACCAACAAGAGACTCATGAACAACTACCACTAAACAAAAAACACAGCTGTGGATCATTCAGGTAACAACACAGTATTAAGAATCAAGTGTATGTAAACTTTTGGACATGGTCTTTTTTTTATAAATTCAACTATTATTTTCTCTGGACTATAAGTAAACATCTGTTATGTAAAATATCTTATTCAGGTCAGTACTAAATAAAAAATTGCATGAATTTTGTATGATCCCTCTTATTTTGGTAAAATAATTTTTCTGCAAGGGGTATGTAAACTTTTAACTTTAACTGTATATGCAAATGTCTCTAATATTGCAGTAATATGCAAAATATTATTACACTTCAAAATAATTATTTTTTATTTGAATACATTTTAAAATGTTATTTATTCATGCAACGCCAAATTTTCAGCATCATTACTCCAGTCTTCAGTGTCACATGATCCTTCAGAAATCATTCTAATATGTTGATTCACTGCTCAAGAAACATTTCTTATTATTCTTATTATTTAAAAATATATATTTGTATTATATATTATCTTTTAGAATGCATTTTGCTTATATAAAAGGTACCACATAAATGCAGAGTGTGTTTTGTAAATTCTACTGTCAATCCAGCCCCTACTGCTAATGGCAACATGTTTCATCAAATCGATCAGAGCAGACGGAGCTGTTCACACATGATGCGTTCATGCATTAAAAAAAAAATCTGGACAGAGTGCAACAGACTGGAACCGAATGCAAGGTACATTTTTCAAAGTTGAACAACTTATAGCTTGACATGGCATCTTACAAACACGCCGTTTATGATGCGAGACGCTGAATAAACAGCCAAGCGTGACGCAACAACCAAAGAAGTCCATCTGGTGTGTGTGCACATAGGCGAACTATTATAAAAATAGCCCGGATAGAAAAAAAGCAAGAACAAGTCCTATGTGAATAACTCATAAATCTGTTTTGGACCAACTGACAAACGATTGTAAATACACTGTATATAGACATTCAAGTGTGCCTTTTCTTAAACCACAGCCATATATATTCAGTGCAACATGTGATATTGTTTAATATCATAGTATATATTTAAATCTCTGTTTGTTTGCTGGAATTCTAGACACCGGCGTCCTGTCTTCTGTGATCGCATGAGCTGAATCATAAATATGACTAACAACTTAAATTACATTCCCTAAGCGGCTCAGGTGAGAGACCGAAGCTTTTTTTGAATGAATGCTACAGAACATTGAATGAAACCACATGTTGTTTCCCTTTTCACAAAATAAGCTGCTTACCTTTTTAGTTTTAAATGTTTCCCAGGGAGAATCATTGGATTAGTGATTAGTGATTTGATCTGGCTCACACTAGAACATTTTAAGAAAAAAAAACCTTTTTAGTTTGAAACCGGGAATTTTTAATACTTTTGCCAACTTGTTCAAGAGTCTGATTGTGTTTAGCTTGTGCTACAAGTGCTTATAATGCATCATAAGCTATACGAAGACTAGAGCTGAGTGATACAGCTAAAAATGAATATCTTTATAAATATTATAAAATATAACATTAAGAAGTGTATAAATCACTCGTATTTCTACAAAAAAAAAAAAAAAACACTGTCCAACAGCGACACCAGCAAGTAAAGTTACAGAGGGAGTCCACGTCTCTCTCACCTCCCCTGAGCCCATTGAGTTTTAACAGACTCCCTAAAGCAGTAAGTTTGGTGGGGGGGTAATTGAGAATGAATGGGAGAAAGTCAGGTTAGAAGAGGCAATGCCTCCATCAAGATATGATTGCACATGACGGCTGTGATTGGGTCGGCTGCGATTGGATCATGCGATAAATCCCACCTCTTGTGTTTGTGCATGTTCTGCATTCACAAATCAATCTGAATAAACAATATAATGGCTTTAATAGGAAGACTAATTTTAAAAAAGTGAGTAAACAACTCGCACACTTAGATATAACCACATTGTTATGACAAAATTAGACTTGAAATGCATGAAAACATGATCTGTGGGAAGTTTTAGTGAGTAATCAGCTTGGTAAAATTTAAAGTAAATCTCTGTGTGTGACCAATATTTACAGAGTTTTGATGGTCATCCGAAAAATTCAAAAATAGTTAAAACTTAACTATTAAAAATAATAGTTCACAAATAAAATGTGTTGTTTAAATTGTTACTGCTTTAAATGATTATTTTGGAATAAATGTAAAATGCTTAAAAACACTACATTCATAACAGTGTAACACTGTTAATGTAAAAATATAAAATTGAATTGTTTTTTATTTTTTCTATCTTTTTCTGATAGTGTAAGTAATGTTTATTTAACAAAGAAAATGCAACTGGGACATAAATTTACATTTGATTAAAAAAACTTTTTTCCTAATTTTTTTCCTCCTCATTTTAGAACACCACTGCACATCACTAAATATATAATATATATATATATAATAAAAAATTATCTATTGACCACTTATTGCTTTTTACTAAATGAACACAAAATGTAAAATTATCTAGCCTACTTAAAGTTATCTATTTAAAAACATGAAATATAAATATATATATACAAAAAATATACACAAAGTACAGTTTACCTACAAAAAGCTGTTAGCTACAGTAAAAAAAATCTGTGAGTGTGTAGAAAACAAAAACGTAAGCATTTTAGGTGGTACTGAGTGGATGTTCCACTGACAAGCTTAAACACCTCTGATTGGCTAGTGTGTTCAACAGACATGTGTGTGATTGGCTACTATGCTCATCGCTGTTAAACACACTGTACATAGAAACTATTGATGTTCTTCATAGACGTTCACACAAATAGAGTGTTTGCACTTACGTCACAGTTTGGTCAGTTACCCAGATGCACGGCCATATTGGCGATACTCAGATGTAAACAATAGCATGGATTGTACAGTAAATGTACTACTGAATACGTTGTTCTGCTAATTTGTGCTGTCTAAACCATGGGAAAAGACGTGTAGAAGTTGCTAAATCATATAGAGAAGGACTTCTGTGCCAGAAAGGGCACAGTATTTTGACAAACTAAAGTTAATAGGTGGTAAAGATACATACGAGCAGTATTAATTAAGATACTAGCCTAATATTTCTCCTACCTGACAGGAAATGATAAGAACAAACATGAATGAAGTTCAGGTTCAGGCCAACCACAAATGCCTTTTGTTCCTCAGACAAGTTTCCTCAGTTTTTTGCACTCTTCTCCTTGATTTGTAATAACTTTTGGCAGTCTGTAGTATTCCAGTTGTTTTTCCTGGACCGACCGATTAGTACAGCCCAAAACATGACAATAACATGACAATTTTCAGTAGTAATAATCAGCAAAATATGCAAGTTTCGTTCGGTTCAGTGCTGTCAAAACTGATTATGCATTATGAAAACACTTTATTCACACTGGAGAGTTTGGAAGCAGTGCCTGTCAGCTGTCATAGCAGTAACAGGTAAGTGAAACTGGCTGGCTTACTTTATAAGCTAAATTTGGGTGACCACATTGTTTCTAGGTTTGGCATGCAACCGTTTCATGTACTCTGGATTACAACTTCTGACGCAGAACGTTTCTAGTGGAGCTCTTGGGTTTAGCCAAAACACGGACTCCATTAGTCATGAGCATCATTGACTGCCGTTATTAACTGGAGCTTAGTCTTATAGCTTACGGCACGCTGCGTTTTGAAGAGAGAATCTCTGTTTAGCTATGCTAAAGCACCAAAGCTTTGAAGGAAAAGTCTTGCTGAAGGGCAAAGAGTCAGTATAGATCTGTTGTTTCTGACGCCTGGGAGTTTGAAGTCTCTCACAGTAATTGGTTAATGATCTCTTAAATAAAGTAAGCATGAAGAATTTTAATCATTTTTTGGGCAATTGGGGCTCAAATGATTTATTGATCTACATTGTGTCAATACTTAGAGACAACAAACAAATGAGACAACGCCAATGCCATGTGACTAATGCCTCGATCACACGTACAGCACCTCTAGCGATTAAATATGCATTTTCTGCAAGGCATTTGTATAGATATTACAGCAGCCAGTAGATAATTTATCAGGAACAAGATGATTGATTATCAGTGCATTAATCAAACTCATTTGTTTTCCATGCATCATTTTCAGTCATTATGTCCCTGTGGGTTATGCATTATTTAGAACAGTAAAATCACTCACAGTAACTTCTCCATCACAAGATGAGGTAAAGTGTATTAACCACCATTGATAGTCACAGTAATGATGCACTGCACTGCAAGTCCCCATCAAAATGTAAGTTTTTTGTCTTTTAGGATGAATATGTTAGCATTAAGTTAGCATTAACAAAATAATGACAAAATTAGCATTTAGAAGATATAAGCATTCAAAACTTACAGTCTTTCACTTCCACCAGTATGGTTTAACGATTTTGATGACATCACTGTCCAATCCAATGAAATGCTCGGACCCATTTGAATTCTACACAGAATGCAATATTTTATAGCGATATGGATGAGATTGTGGTTATCATACAATGTCAAATGTGGCTTTACCGAACTCAATGTCTCTGTCCCAAGCTGTGATATAAACAAAATGCTATTGGCTATTTAAAAAAGAGGGCATGACTATTTGATATGTCCCACCCTGTCTTCCTGTTTCAGTTGGATTACATCAACACATTGAATAACGTTGCGTCTTTTAAAGAAATAGTTCACCTAAAAATGAAAATTTGATGTTTATTTGTTTACCCCCACGGCATCCAAGATGTAGGTGAATTTGATCTTCAGTGGAACACAAACGAAATTTTTTTAACTCAAACCGCTGTCGGTCTGATATAATGGCAGTCAAAGGGATCCACAGCTCCCAGTCCAAATAATACATACACAAACAAAACCAAATTAAACCCTGTGGCTTGTGATGATACATTGAAGTGTTAAGACACTAAACAATCGGTCTGTGCAAAAAACTGAACAGTATTTATATAATTGTTTACCTCTGATCCACCGCAATGTCCAACTGTCCTGAGCGCATTCACAACAGCCAGCGCGGGACACGTCAACATTCTCTGGCATAGTAGACGCATGCGCGGAAGCGATCTGTCACCCGTGTATGTCACTCATTGCATACACAATGGGTACGACGGCTGCTAAAAATGGTAATTACTTGTGCTTATCCTGATTGTTGCAACCGATTAAAAATTAAAAGATTATGTTTGCTTGTGCAACTCATCTGGGAGTGTTGACTTTTCACCGACTCCCAACTTTTGAGCCTGATCGACTGAAGGTATGGTTGCTTGCTCTTGTATATGCCAGAGCACGTTGATGCGTCACTCGCTGTCTGTTGGACATTATGGTGGATCAGAGGTAAAAAATTATATAATTACTGTTCAGTTTCTTGGACAGACCGACTGTTTTGTGTCTTAACACCTCAATGTATCGTCAACAGCCGCAGGGTTTAATTTGTTGTTTAGTTTTTTTGTTTTTTTTTTTTTGACTCTCAAAGCTGTGGATTGCGTTGACTGCCATTATATGACAGACTGCAATGGTTTGAGTTAAAAATGTTTGTTTGTGTTCTACTGAAGAAACAAAGTCACCTACATCTTGTGCCCTGGGGGTAAGCAGATAAACATCAAATTTTCATTTTTGGGTGAACTATCCCTTTAACGCATTTCAGTGGACCTTTAAGTTTTTCATATTACCAGACAGATCAATTATGTTGCCAAAAATTTTACAGATTCATCATGTATTGACATATGTCCTATTAAAACAGCAAATTTGAAACAAAACATTTTCAAAAGCATAATTTTGCTACTTGCTAGTTGGTAGCAGGTGTTAGGGGGCAGGGCATTCTTATTCTAGAGAGCATTTGACTGGAGAAAAATCTGTGTAGTGCAGGATGAGTCATAAATATTTCTGTTCTATTTCCTGATAAAGTCTATTAATTTTAAATGTAATTCCCTGTTTAAAATTAATTTTGTCAACATTCAGGAGTACACTAGTATACATTCAAAGTAATTTAGGTGTTTTTGAAAGAAGATTCTTATGCGTACTATGGCTACATTTACGGTAATTCTGTAAAATATTATTATAATTTAAAGTGTTTTCTGTTTGAATGTATTTTCAAATGTAATTTATTTCTTTGGTGCATAGCTGAATTTTCAGCATTATTACTCCAGTTTTCAGTGTCACATGATCCTTCAGAAATCATTCTAAGGTCACGTTCACACTGTCAATTTTTGGGACTGACAACCACATTTACTTACAGGTGAGTCTCGAAATGTCCCGTTCACACAGCAGCTTACAGTTGAAAACTGTCTGTGTGAACGTGCAACGAGAATCGAGCCTTTCCATTCCATACTATTAACCATAGCAACAGTGAACAAAGTAATATCAAAGATGGTAACGTACATAAAACTGAATATCGCAACACACAGTAGACACGCTAATATGTTGATTTTATTAATGTTCAAAACAGTTGATACTTTTTTATGATTCTTTGACGAATACAAAAGTTCAAAGGAGCAGTATTTATTTGAAATAGAAATCTTTTATAACATTATAAATGTCTTTACTGTCACTTTTGATCAGTTTAATGCATCCTTGCTGAATAGAAGCATCAATTTCTTCCAAAACAAATCTTACTGAACCCAAACTTTTCAGCGTTAGTATGTAGATGAATGTCTTTAACTAAGACTAGAATAATGTGGGCTCAGCCAAACTGATAGACACTGATTAGTATCAAATTAATCAGTTTTATGCGCTAGGGTTCATATAAAAGTTCAACGATCTAAGAAGTTAATTAGCTACATATTCAAGCAGAAATTATTCCAAACACTGCCTCCAATCAACCCAGAAACCCTAACCGCAATTCATTTTGACAAAAACACTACGACCCACACTTTAAAAAGCTTATTAAAGTCAACAGAGCTCTTCGTTTTCTAAACTCTTATATAGAGGAGTTCTTGCTCAAACTCTCTGAATCTTAAGCATTCAGTTGTAGAAACTCTCAAAGATCCCTTTACATGGCAGTGCATTTCATTTTGTCTTTCCCACAGGATGCTCAGATGCGGATGCACTCGTGTTCTCTAGCGCCTGGACGACACGTTGAAATCCTGCAAAGTATTAGTGTCACATGGGCTGCTCAGGATGCAGAGCGTGTTGGCATAATCTGACGGTGAGTAGTGTTTCTCTCTCCTGAGACGAGCACACTCATCCCGCTGAACCACACAAGCAAACAGCAAAGCATCAAAGACAAAAAAACAAGAGTCTCACCTGCATTAATCACATCCTCTTTTAAACCCACACATGTTTGTGTTTGGTGACAAATAGCGAGAAGTGATGAAGTCCAAAATACTGAGTTAACGTCATTATGTGTGAAATCCCTGCAATACAGGGACACCATATTAAACTGATTGATTACCAAATGCATATTCTGTACATATACTGTATATGGTATTTACAGCTTTTCAGTAAACCCAGGTGACAAAAACGTTGGGAAAATTGTTTTAAAATGTTACTGAGACATTAAACTGTCCAGTAATTTGAACATTATTTAAAGGTTACTAAAATGTTTCTTAAAACATTCTGCTAACTTTAACAAAATATTTATGATGATATTAAAAAAAAAAACGCTCAAAAAACATGTCCAGTTTTCTAATGTAATTAGAACATTAAATAAAGGTTACTAAAATGTTTATCACAACAATATTTTCATATAAAACCTAATATTTATATTTACATTTATTTTTTAATATTATAAAGTACAAATATAAGGACATTTTAAGAATGTTGTTCTATTCAACGTTACATATTAAAATAACATCATTAGCACATTCAGATAATGTTGTTGAATGTTTTCTCTCAACATTATGAGAATGTGTATCAGATCAGAATGTTCCATAAACATTATTTTAAGAAAATGTCCTAACGTTTATATAAGTTTAAAAAAAAACGTTAGTGAAAGTTGTGAGAACGTTCCCTGTTAGTAGGAGAAGAGCTGAAAAAATTCATGCTTGAGAGTAACAGTAAGACTGTCTTTTTCTCTTCTGTTGCTTGGCAGTATTTGTGAGTCTCTGTGTTTGTTTTGTGGAGTAACCGATAAGAAGATACTGTATATAACGTATTGCCATTGGAAAGGACAAAAGAGAGGAAAACAGACTAATTGCTGTACCCAATAATGAAGAGAGATTGTTGGAAGTCAGCAAAAAAATGGCTTTCAGTGCCTTTAAAGGAATAGTTCACCCCTTAAGCCATCCTAGGTGTATATGACTTTCTTCTTTCGGATGAATACAATCAGAGTTATATTAAAAAATGCCCTAGCTCTTCCAAGCTTTATAATAGCGGTGAATGGGGTTTAAGATAAAGTTGGATGGATGAAGTCCAATAAAAAGTACACCACATGGCTCTGGGGGGTTAATAAAGGCCTTCTGAAATGAACTGATGTGTTTTTGTAAGAATAATATTCATATTTAACACTTTATAAACTGTAATCTGTAGACTGTGCTTCTGATTAAATGAAGCAATAATTGATGTCATAAAATCATGATTATGTTTTAATTTAGGGGTCAGAAGCTATAGCTTACATAATATGTTATTTTTTTAAAGGGGTCTCACTATTACATGTTGTTTGAACATGAATGTGTGTTGGCAGTGTGTGTGTGCACAACCACCCCATAATGATAAAAATCCACCAAGTGGTATTTTTTAAATCTTTAGCCCTGAGTTAGCTAAAAACAGTCCAACCGCCATTGTGTCGATTCTGGTGCAGGGGAAGACAAGAATGTCTCTGATTAAGCAATTGAGTTGTTCCGTTGTTGGATGTAATAATGAACATAGTAGTCATCATTTACTCCTGACATCTGAGCCACTGAAGATGCAGAGGATTAACATTACTTTTGTTTTTGAAGGAAATGCGCCCGGTGATCTACATAAATGCATCTGTGTTTGTGCAAATCATTCGTGTTCCAGCTTCACCTACAGCAGAAGTAAGTATAAGGGGGTTTTATGCATTGCAAGGATCATCTTTCTTAATACTGTGCTAGTTAGCAAGTTTCACGGCTAGAGTAAACATTATGGCTCGTCAGCCCACAGAAAAGAGGGGTGGGATGAGCAGAGCTTATTAGAATTTAAAGGCAAATGCAACAAAACGGCTCGCTCTGAAAAAAAGCTGATTTTGACAAGGTAAAAAGGTTTTTTTACACTACCACTGAGAAATTTTAACCAAAGTATGTTATAGATGCATTAAGACCCTATATCAGCTTGTGGAAAATGGCCATCTGATGACCCCTTTAAACAAATTATGAGCTTTAAAAGATTTTCAGAATTTTCACAACTCTTTTGTTTTAGGCCATCGTTAAATGTTAAAATAAATTGTAAAGGTTACCACTGCATTTTTCTGAAAAAAAAAAATGCAGTGATTGATGTATAGTTTATTTTAAATTATTTTCAAAGCTTTAATGTACTTATATTATCAAAGAATTTCATTATTGTTTATTTTAATTCTAACAAATAATTAACCAAAATTAAAAATAATTTGCTTATAATTTCTCCACAGAAGAGACTTGTTTTAGACATTGTTTAAAACCAAAAGGAAGTATACTGGTATCGGCATCGGCTATCGGCCAAAAAGAGTTGAAAAATATTGGCATATCGGATATCTGCAAAAATCCAATATTGTGCATCCCTAAAATCCATTGACATTTTTCTTTACAAATCCTTTTTTGTACATCTAAGTCATGACCAGTGTTTTCTTGTTCGTCACTTCTCACCAGAACTTATGCTACACCTGTGTCTTATGTCATCCGCTGGAACTCTCCCGTGAAAGCATGTATAACAGTTAGAGGAAACTAAAGATTAAGGTTTATAAAGTGGTAAATATGGATATTTTTCTAACAAAAACCTATCGATTAGCTTCAGAAAATCATCATCCATGTGGAGCACTTTTTATGATAAATTTACGCACTTTTACTTTAGAGTGAACTATCTCTTTAAATTTGTCACTCTCTCGCTCACTCACCCATCTCTAATTTTGCCTCTCTAGCAAAAGTTCATTATTAGCAGATGATTCATTGCTTTCACTAAGAATTCAACAAACTCAGCCAACATGACTGAAGGGAGAACAAATGAAAAGATTATTGTCACTAGTTGGTCATCCCTCAAAGCTTATTTATAAGATTATATGGTTGATATATAGGGTGGATGATGACAGTTCATCTTCTCCAACAAGACTCAAGTGGACAGATTTGAACGGTTCTCAGAGAACATCTTGCTGAGTTAGTCTATCCTTAACCGTTCAGTGTAGATTGGACCTTCAGATCTGAAAATTTAAGATGAGAGTTGTTTATCAGAAAGCCTGTATAATATAATATATATATATTTTTTTATTTAATATTTCTGTATAACTAATTTTATTTCAGTTTCAGTAATTTTAGTACTTATTTTCACTTTATTTTCTAAGTTTATTTCTGTTGTATTTTGTTTTATATATGCTTTATTTCATTTCCCCCAAAAGAAAAAAAGTTTACAACAGCACTTGTTTAAAACTGAGGGGCCATAAATAAAGAAAATATACATGTAGTGACATGTGAATTAATTTGTATAGACAAATAGATTTTCATTTCAGCTGCTGCTTTCACTAAAACAAAATAAGAAATGTTTTATTTCTCATCAGCTTTTCACTCAAATGGCTCTGCTGATAATATATTTGTGAT
Organism: Labeo rohita; assembly: GCF_022985175.1. Lineage (NCBI taxonomy): Eukaryota > Metazoa > Chordata > Actinopteri > Cypriniformes > Cyprinidae > Labeo > Labeo rohita. The sequence continues at coordinate 22,191,547 of NC_066882.1, read as the reverse complement.
TTAAATTTTTTTATTAAAGAACAGAAGAATTTTTAGAGGTCTCAGACTTTCTGTGCCCCCACTGTATATTGAAATTACTTTTTTTTATGACTACATCATTAAAATCAAAGCCATTGAAATGTTTTCAATAAACTATCTTCTCTTTTGAGGAAACACTCCCAGGCTTTTTACAGACATTGCCTTCATTTCCATGGCACAGTTTGAGGGTTACACTTTTATCTGTTGCAGTAATTGGCAGAAAATTGCATATGCTGTGGCTGTAGTTTTCTTACCCCCCCTCAAAGAAAAAAGAAATAGCAATTATGGTTTCCCTTATCGAGCTCCTCCCTGGTGTAGGGCCAGCGCTCACCAGAGGAGAAGAACATTTTTTTTTTCATTCCATGAAATTGGCCACATATAGGGCCAAATGGGCTCTTTCTGTACACAGTGGCTTGTGTGTTCATTTTTATCTTGCATTTTAGCTTGAGATCTTCCTGAAAGTCTGTTCATCAAATGCAATATTTAACTAAGTGTGTGTGTGCATGTCTTCTCTAAGGAAGATGTCTGCATGTTAAGCATTCTTCAGATAACGACCCTTTCTTTGTGCTTTCATTCCAAGGATACAAAAGCAATCACAAGTAACCATGGTTACAGATGTACGTCTTCTGAACGTAACAGTGCGTTCGCAGATATGCCATTATATCAAACATTTATGACTTAATTTGTGACTGTAGCAAATTTAATATCATGCAATTGAATCTTATGCTTTAATATGTGCGGCATCCATCGCCTTGCAGGACGTGTTTTGAATCCTCAGCCGCTGAGAGCTTTGCCTGACGGGGTGCATATATAAAGGTCTGTCCTGTGTGGTGTATGAGATTAAGGTGTCGGGATTATGAGCTGTTTCACGGCTAAAGGAAGATGGCTAATCTCTCCTCCACAGGCTCAAGAAAATCTGTTCTAGACTGCTAGACGGGATCATGTTCGTTTCTCCAGCAAAAATCAGACTCTCTTCTGCTGCTCTCACCACAGGCTACAGTGTGAGGAATACAAATAATTGTTGTTTTTTTAACATTTTTGAGTTAGTTACACACATACTTGCTCGTTCAGAGTAAAAAAAATAAATAAACCAGTGAAAAACACCGCCAGCACTTCAAGGTTGAAAATATGGTAGCAACATTTGGTGTTTTACGGGACTGAACTTAAACTTATGGTGTTAAAAAAGATACAATGTAAATGTTATACTATGTTAATATTATATCTAAAGTAATAGAATCTATTTTGTACCTGTATAATAAACTGATAACCACCAACATTAATGGTGACATATCATGAAAATCAGATTTTTTCCATGTTCAAGTGCTAAAATCAGGTCCCCAGTGCATCTGCCAAGCCAAAAAATGTGAAAAAAGACAACCCAGTAAAAGACATGCCCCCTTTAATCCCACCATGGTCCAAACTATCAGTTTACCCTGAACCCTCTGTCTGCCTGGATTTCCCACCCACCCTCCCTCTCTTGCCTCATCCACTCATCCCTGCCTCAGCCACGCCACGTCTGTCTCCTTACAGCCCCTTTGCTCACCCTCAGCCCACCATCTGTGCGGTGGGCTCGCTGCGGGTCTGCCGGTTTCCATCGGCATCGTGACTGGAGGATCCCTCGTTTCCACCTCTAGCCTCCGAGTCCTGGACTCTGCCTCGGCCCTCCGGATCCTCGGTGTCGCCTTGACTCGTCGGTTCTCTGTCTCCGCCTCAGGCTCCACCTCCACTTGCTCCGCTGCCGTCGGTCGCCCCCCCCCAGAGTCATCAGCCCTTCCTCCACCATGGCTCCTCCCTCCGTCTGCTCCGCCGTGGGCTGCCATCATGGCTGTGGCCTGGGTCCTTGGCTCCTCCTGCTCTGGGTTCCTACTGTCTCCACCCTCGCTCCTCCCTCCTTCTGATCCACTCTGGACCATTCTGTCTCCTCCTTGGCTCCTCCCTCCGTTGTCACCACCCTGGACTTTCTTTGTTGTCCTCCTCCCGGGAGTCCATCCTCTGCCGGAGTCTCCTCCTACACTGACTTCCTGTTGCCATCCCACGTCCACTCCTTTGTCGACCTCCTAAGTCCCCTCCGTCTATCCCTGTGTGTTTTTTTTATTTCTTTACGGCGCGAGGTCACGTCTTCCGGGAGCGGGGAGTACTGTCACACCACCGGACTATTTGTATTGGTTTTTCCCTCATGTGCTCATATATCATATTAATCACTTGCAATTCTTTACTCAACTCTTTACTCTTTGCAAACCATTTTGTTTTCGCAAGCAACAATGGTGTACCAGATCTAACGCCATGGCAAAAGTTGGAGCAAAGCATGTTAACTGTTCAGGGGCGGCCATCTTGCATTTCACAATATTCTAAAAATAGTAGATATTGAATTGATGTTTGAACTTATTTGCATGTTTTGTTTTTTTTTTTTTTTTTGTCTATTTATCATCATTCCAAATGATCAGAAAAGCGGAAACCAACAATAGAACAGGAGAAAATACTAAATTATTACTATATTACTATACTACATAGTAGTAAAACAAATGTAAACAGTAGACTACTTTTTGATCAGTTTATCAGTAATATTTGGGAAATAATAGATATTGAATAGATGTTTGAACTTATTTGCATGTTTTTTTTTAAATCCTCATTCCAGATGATCAGAAAAAAAGGAAACCCACAGTTGAACATGAGAAAGTACTAAATTATTACTATATTACTATACTATATAGTAGTAAAACGCATGATGCAGATCACCCCTGCTGCTCTCCCACGCACAGCACAGCCACTCCCACCTCTTTGGGGCGCTGGACCCAGAGTCACTGGATCCAGAGAGCTAGTGCTACTTCCAATCCCACGTTCACCCCTGCAACCCCTCATCCCCGTTGGGCAAAGGGTCGAAATGATCGCTTGTTTGTGCTTCATGAACACTCTTGCATTGCACGGCAGCACCATTGCGCTGCAAAGATGTAGAGAAGCGTGATTATTAGACGACCGATCGTCATTTCCAAAAGGCAAATATTCGCCTTCAGAGTCAAAATCGGCGAATAACATTTGCAACAAAAACTTACACTTGTCATGTGACACACAGCAGCCACGATAGCACTATCTAATATGTGTAAAATATGTCTCAAATATGTGTAAGTAAATGCATTTTGCACCTTTATGGTGTTAGTTGATCTATAATGGGCGATGCCCCCCAGTTTAAATGGGCATGACGCCTCTGGTCTTATGGTTTGGAACGACATGAGGGTACGTAATTAATAACAGAACTTTCAACTTTGGGTGAACTAACCCTTTAAAATGGTTATATTTATTGTGTTTGTTAAATTTTCAATAAACTATCTTCTCTTTTGAGGAAACACTCCCAGGCTTTTTACAGACATTGCCTTCATTTCCATGGCACAGTTTGAGGGTTACACTTTTATCTGTTGCAGTAATTGGCAGAAAATTGCATATGCTGTGTTGTCTAAAGTAGAAATCAGTTTACTAAATAATGTAAACTTGACTGACTGTAGGCTGTGATGTGACCATATGCAAAAGTATCCAAGAAGCAAACTCCTGTGCATCGAAAGGCTGAGTGCCCTAAACCATTAGTACCATTTGCAAAAACTCATTTGCTCTCATTTATATCAACACTGAAAATAATTCAACAATTCAATTTGGATATAACAACAGTGATTATAAGAACTTTATTTTTGACAAGCTACAGCTTAAAACACAAGGCCAGCTCTCTCATTATACCTAGTGAGTGCCAGTGAAGCGTGGCCCAAACGGGGTGTTATTCTTAAGGCGGCAAATTGCCAGTTATAATTATGTCTGTAAGATTGTCAATTCTGTGATGTGGGTTGGGTTGTGAGGTATTGCATGAATTATGGCATAAAAAGACACTCTAAGAAAAGTCTGTGAAAAAAATAGGGCACATTGTACTGTTAAAGGGATCATGAGAAATCAAAATTCCCTTGATTTTTTGACATATAAGAGGTCATTGTGCTATAAAAACATTCTGTAAGTTTCAGATCTCAAAACATTCTCGTTAGTCTAAAACAGCTTATATTGAAGGGGTCCTATTATGCTTTTTCACTTTTTGAATTTTAGTCAGTGTATGGTGTGCATATTTGGGCATAAAAAAGGTCTACAAAGTTACAAATCTCAAAGTCCACTCCAAAATGAGATATTTTGTTGTTAAAAAAATCCCTATTCAAGAACTCAAACGAACAGCTCCTTTGGACTACAGCGTTGTTTTGGGTATTGTGATGTCACAACACGGTCCATTAGAATATCATTAAAATAAGTCCTGCCTACAGAAATTCAAATGGTTGGAGAGTGAGTAAGGACAAAGTGGGGGATTAGCCTAACTTTAGCTATGGAGCACACAGCTTCTGTGACGCTTCAATGGCTGGTACAGACACAACCATTGACTAGAGTGGCCGCGATCAGCTCCGGTGGCCGTGTTGGAGCTGTAACACACCACAGACGTGTGCAGTGTGTGGTAACGCTTCAACGGCTGGTACAAACACAAGCATTGACTAGAGTGTGCGCGATCAGCTCCGGTGGCCATGTTGGAGCTGTAATGCACTGCAGACATGTAGGGGGTTAAAACACGTGCCAAGGTGCGACTGGTATAAACACAAGCATTGACTAGAGGGGCAATCAGCTCCGGTGGCCGCGTCAGAGCTGTAAGGCGCCACAGACATGTGCAGTGTGTGGTAAGAGATTTATTTATCATAGCTTCACTTAAACACAAGTGTTTTTTAAAATGCATAAACTTGCACTAGACTAGGCTAGGCTAATCAGTGATGATGTTCTTTGATAATGTTAATATTCTTTGCTCATTTTCTGTAGCTGCTTTTTGAATAACTAAGGAAATGTAAGCATTATAATTACTAACTTACAATGTTTTTATTCAATTGTTGAATGAAATTCATTCCTCCTTTCAAATTTATTTGCATTGTCCAAACACAAATTTAGAAAAGTGTCACTTAAGTTTTACCGGTGCATTTCTTACTTTCCAAACCACAACCAGAATGCATTTGGCAATGTTACGAACACATTAAGTCCAAACATGATGGGAAAAGATTGAACTGTCATTCATGCATTCATTTGTCCATTTGTGCAAGATGTTGCACTACACGTTGCTGTCACTAGGAATACTTATTTCTCTGAATAAGTATAAGATGTGTGTTTTGTAGTGTGCATTAGTTTTAAGGTTTGAAAACATAGTTATGAATGGATTTGGATGGATCTTTGTGATCTCTGTCTGTTTCACCCACTGCTGCTGCATTTGGAGGTCCTAAGTAATTTTCATGGTCGGTCACAGGCCAAAATCTTAGGAATCAGTCTTCAGGTGGGTGGAGGGCAGAAACATTGCATTTTGACCAATAGGAAGACCTGTCCTTCCCGGGCTTTGTACCAAAGGTCTTGTTCTTGCCCTCTAAGTGGTGTCTGGCTGTTGTCCTGGCATCTTTATCTGATGCCGCTGGACAGTTATGTTAGTCCACCAAGATCCAGTCAAAATGTAGCAAACTTTTGTCCACTATCGTGGTCAGAGAGGGGTCTGCCATAAACTGGGCCCTGGAATGTGCTGTCCACTACAACTATTAACTATAACGGAGCAGACTGCTTTGGCAAGGGGCATGGCAGTATTGAAACACTGTCTAAGCTGTTCACCAATCACAACGCACTGGGACAGCTAACCAATCATAACACATTTCGTTTTCAGAAGGCGGACCTTCATCAAACCCAAAACTAATCAAGCCATTTGGGGCTGGGGAGAAAGGTATTGTAATAATGTAATGTGTTTTTTCTAACCACCAAGCATGAGAGCATGTTCTAGTACACCCCCAAAACAAAATCAAGAGATTTTAAAAGAGCATAATAGAACCCCTTTAAAGCCAATCTGCCAAACCACAGGTTGTGGAATGTGCTATTTTACGATGTAACAGTATGGCTTAACACTGCCTCTCCAGAGGAAGATCAACACCTACTTCTACATCAGTGCCTCTTTAGCCCCGCCCACCAGTTCACAGATAGATAGGGTGACCACCCGTCCCGCTTTGTGTTGTCTGACACAGCATTTTCACTCCTTGTCCCACACTTTCCACACTTTCCTCAGTCTGTTGGCTTTTAATTAAGTCAAGTAATTGTGCGAAAATTACGCTTTGTTAACTGAAACAAAAAGGAATAAAAGGTGTTGGAGTTTTACTACCTCTAGTGTTCATTTCTTTTGGAAACTGCAGTGATATGTACTTATTGGTATGTATTTCGCGTCTCATGGAAAAGGGCCGCCAGGCACGTTTTTGCCATGAGACCAGGTAGTAAGAAAACATCCATGCGTTCTTTTGCCTTTTTAAGAAAGCTTTTGATGTATTCTTTTTACGCCGTAGTTTCCGCGCAAAGGAATTTCGGACCCCATCAAGTGATCTGGCACCACCAACGAAAATGGTCGAGTGCACACGGAAAAACATGATATTCTCTATTAATTTTAACCCTTTTAAAAAAAAAAAAATTGATGCAGCTTTCAGACGTGACTTTCTTGTTATTTTAATAGTTCATTTAAGGCGGTTACTGTGGCGTTTTTTAATGACAAATGTCTAGAGCGAGAAAGCACAAATCTCTTTTCTCGCAGGTGGATTCTCTTTACTCTTATAAAAAAGACACGCTTTCTCTCGCTTGCATGTGCACGCTCAGACACATAAATCAGCGCATATGACAACAGATGTAATTATTTTTTACATAGCATAACAGTAGAAAATGTATCAATCTCACACGTGTCCCACATTGTCCCGCAAAATCACATCTATGTCCCATGACATTATTGTCAGGTGGTCACCCTACAGATAGAGTAGGTAAATAATGAGTGAGACAAACACAGGTCTACGCAGAAACCTAAACTTTATTTGATGAACTTTTAATTTTTTAATTAGTTCCAGACTGTGTCAGTAGGAACTTGGTCCTTTGTTCACTTCATGTTACTGTGGATTCATTTACGAACAAGGCACAATGGGATTTTCACACAAATAACAAACCCTCAAAAGTTTCCTTTAATGCTAACTGGAAATTGGCTGAACAAGAAACGGCTGAAGGAGACCTTTAACATTTAGTGCACAAGCACAATTAAGTTAGCTAAAAAGCTGAGAACAATTGTTGAGAGAACTCAGTGCATCATGTTGCTGTGATATTGTACGTCTTCACAGCTTCCAATTTTGAACAGTGTCTGGTTGCTGTCCCATTCCTCCATATAGCATAACGCACCACATCCATTAGTATTCTTTTCAGTCCCAGAACAAGGTGAGACAACTTGCCATTATTATAAACCCTTTTAACACATTTTGGCAGGCTGCTCTTGGCAATTGTGTGTTGAATTACAAATAGTCCTAATTATGCACATCACAAGTTTACAAGCCACTACACGTGCTCATTTGAACAGATAAGCACGTTGTAGCTATATAATCACTTTAATTATATTACAGCTATTTTTTTTCCTCCATTGTTATCAGTAATCTGGGCACAGATATATCTCAGACCGGGCCAGTAATACTGTAATAGGTTTCACCATGCTTTATGTAACAGGAGCGAGTGATTAAATATTTGATATGGCTGCTGTGCTAACATCCATATCCCCATCTTCACCACAGGGGAACAAAATGACTCTGGAAATCAGTACTTCTGAAGGGCATGACGGGAATTAGTCACGAAACACCTGCTCTGCCTTGATAACACTTTACTTTTGTCTGTCAGAATAACGTCCTGGAACACCAACAATTGAACACGGAACGTTCCTCACCAGCACAAACATATAATTAGAATGAGCAGAACAGGACTATTGCACTAGTGTGATTTTAGACGGCATGTCTCATCGTTTTAGCATGCCAGATATGCCACTGTGAATGCATGTAAGTACCAGTTGTGGTCTAAAGGGTCTACAGCAGGGATGGGCAACTTCGGTCCTAAAGGGTCACACACCTTTCTAGTGATCTTGAAGACATTGATTAGCTTGTTCAGATGTGTTTGATTAGAGTTGGAGCTAAACTCTGCAGGACAGTGGCTCCAGGACCAAAATTGACCATCCCTGGTCTACACGTATGATGATCAACCCAGGCTCAGTGGAAATACATTACTCTTCTTACATTTCTAAAAACTTATGCCCTGGAAAAGTGGAGTTTTGGACAAAATTGGCATGAATCCTTTTTAATGTGTGATAATTCTGCACTGATAAGGGACAACACAAACTACGAAAACATACTACATAAACAGTTTATACATAGAAAAAACTTAAATTTTCGATTCATCAAAATATCCACCATTAGCAGCTATTACAGCTCTGCATAATCTGGGCCACTGTATTGTAAACTTAATTGCTAAAACTTAATTGTATGTATTGCCATTATTATGTATTCAAAATGAAAATTATTATTGCTGGTCTTCAATGATAATGACAAGTTACTTTAATGTATTTGCATCAAAAAATGATAAGGATTTATGCTGATATCATCCAAAACCACAGTTTGCCAGGGGCGTTGCCAAACTTTTGGAGGGCAGTGTATATATGAAGAGGTCAGATGCAAAACCAGCTAAAAGCCATCTTGGTCAAAAATGAGATAATGATACTGAGTGAAAGCTCCTGACACATAGTATATGTCCTCAGCCCAATCAGAAGTACCAGTACTTTCATAGAAACCTATACAAAGTAGCCAGAAAGAAATGCTAATTTTAAAGAAAAACGTCAGATGGATTTAGAGGCTTTTGCATCTGAACTCTTATATACACGCGGGTAAAATGATGACAGCTTTAAGACGCCTTCTGTATGGAGAAACTAGTCGCATGCATTGCTCATGTGTGATTTTGGCCCATTCTTCCACAGAGTCTTGAATTCTTCAAGGTTTCTGTGGGCCTCTTCTATGAACTTTGTTCTTATTTTCTCTTGGACTCAAGTCAGGTGATTGGCTGTGCCATTCTAGCAATTTATTTTCTTTTTCTGAAACCAATTGAGAGTTTCCTTGGCTGTGTTTGGGATCATTGTCTTGCTGAAATGTCCACCCTTCATCTTCATCATCCTGGTACTGTAGGTGTTGGGACTGAACCAGCTAATATTAATTTCCACTGACAAGAGGCAGGATTGCTTTCTAATGACTGATAGATTTCAGCTGGTGTCTTGGCTTTCCATGCCTTTTTTCACCTCCTTTTCGTCATGTGTTTAATACTTTTTCTCTGTGTCATTCAATTTTATTACACATAACATAATTTATGAACTTACTTGTTTTGTTTTCTTTGTATGTATGGATTTACTTGGGTTGTTCCGGCATCTGGTGAAAATTTCAAGTCAACAGCACCTTTGGAAATATATTTACTGAGAAAAATGTTCCTGATAAGAAAAATGTTCCTGATAAGTTAATGAAGTTCTTGAACATGCCACTTTACAAACTAGTCATTTTGTACATAGCTTATTAAAGTTTATGGACGTTGTAATAAGGGAGAACAGGCTGGTCTGACACTTGTGTCAAACTGCTGTGCTAATTGTTTCCTCTTTACCAAACTCATTTATGTTGATAAAAGTGCTTTAAATGAACATTGCAGTGTTCACACTCAAATTACATTCCTACATTTGGAACTATTCAGAGGCAATAGACATTTAATTTCCTTTTATAATTTAGTTTAGCTTGATGTACTAAAATGACTAAAGATCCTTGCACACTGAGTCCAAAATTCTTGTCTGAATATTTAAAATTCACGTTAAAAAATCATTACAACCACATGTTGTCAATCACGTTTGCACAATGCATCCAAAACATTTGTCCGTCATAAAAAAAAAAGACTGGGTTCAATTTTCTGCATTTTTCACATCCGAAAAACCGCATACAAAAATTTCAGACTCAGTGTGCAAGGACCTTAAAACTGAAATCAAATGTAAACAAAAAACAACAACAACAAAAAACAATAACAAAATAACAACATCAAAAATATTGAAATATTAAAATTACACTAAAATATAAAAATAAAAACGTTAATAAACTGTTAATAAAAAATATAATATATTTATAAAAAAATATAATAGTGTCTCAGTGATTCTGAAATGTGCCTGATAAATGCCTGAAGCAACCTGATAAACTGTATACATTATAATGTTCAGATGAGGATTTAAAAGCAAATCTAGCCTAAAATAAAATTAATAAAATAAATCAATAATTAGTCAATAATAGTTAATAAAAATTAGTGCTAGATAAGATAGACTGAACAAATTATATCCACTATTAATCAATACTGATAAATTAAAAAAGATGCAACATCAGTTTAAATTTTTTTATGGGACTTCAAGACAAAAATGTTTAGGTTTACATTTTTAAGTTGACATTTTGTGGACATTAGCAAAACTCTGTTTTTTTTCTTTTCATTATTTATTCTTTCAAATTTATATTCATATTTCTTTCAGATTTTTTAATGGAAAAGTCAAACATGATTTTTTTTTTTTCCCATTGTTTGTTTTTAATTTCACATTCCTTTCTTTGTGACATCATAATCAAGCTGTTAACCCATTCATGTATAAATAGAGCACATAAAGCGAAAAATTCTCCTTTTTTTCCCAAAGACGTGTTTCAGTAGTTGAATTGAACCCTATGGAGAGATTTTGAACACTGATTTTTGTCAGCAGTGCAGATTGAGATCTTATCTGAAGCTCTTGAGGAGACACACTTGAGACTCTATATAATCTCACTGCTGTCTAGAAGAAATGATTTCTATTTTACAGTGATTCTTATTGTGATTTTGTTTCCTGTGGGGGTTAAATAAGATTGTTGTGACAAACTGTCCTCCAAGCAGTTTTGATTTTTTGGGGTATGTTACTCGTTTTAATGTTTTCCTCAAACCTCATGACAATCAATGCCAGAGCATTTCATTGAAATGTACAGTTTGTCATGTGGTCATGTAAGATAATCATGTATCTCATCTTCACATCCTAAAACACTGATTTCACTCTTCTCAAACCTCCCTCTCTCTCTCCCGACTCTCTTTCTCTGGAAGTTTTGACCCAGCAAGGGGTGAGTAAATACATGTATTTCCAAAGTGATTTCACAGGCCTGTGGTCCAAAGAGAGCTCAGTCTGTGCTCGGGATTAGGAAGTCATGATTGACAGCAGCTTGAGTGCTGGACAACACGATTGGCAGGAAAGTGAGGATATCTCAAAATGAGCCAAGACTTTCTTCTTTTTCTCCTCCTACTTCCTCTTCCTCTCGTCTCATTTACTGCTTCTTTGCTTTTACCTTTTATCCTTCCTTCACACAGATTCAAGTTCTCTCTTTTTAACTAAGTTTTTAAATTTTAAGTGTCATATTTTTGATAGAAAAATTTGTTTTAATAAATAAATAAACGGTTATTGGAGTTTACAAGAAAATAATATTTCAGTCTTTCTACTTAAAAAAATTACATTTAATTCAATGTGTTACTTTGCCATTTATTTGTAATTATTTGTGAAATTCAAGTGATTCGTGACACCCGAGGTATACATTTAAGGGTTAATCAAAAGACCACGTAATTTATTAGACTAAAAACTTTTAATCCACTGACAGCCCTACTTTATATATATATTATGTTGTTTACATTAAGTTCTATCTGCATTTTCTACATTTGACATTTTATGTTATTAAGTTAATGTCTATTTCATTGTGTAAGTTTCATTTTCAGCGTCTGATTTTCCGACTAAACAGATTGTTTTTGTAAAGATGTAACAGAAGAATCATTTTTGGTTCCTCAAGGAACATTTCAGTGAACAGAAGCATTTTTTCTTTGTATGAAGAATATTTTATTATAGGAGAAGTCCACTTCCAAAACAAAGATTCCCATATAATGTACTCACCCCCTTGTCATCCAAGATGTTCATGTCTTTCTTTCTTCAGTCGTAAAAGAAAATGTTTTTTGAGGAAAATATTTCAACATTTTTCTGCCTTTTAATGGACTGCTATGGTGCCCCGATTTTGAATTTCCAAAATGCAGTTTAAATGCGGCCTCAAACGATACCAAATGCAGTTGTAAACGATCCCAGCCGTGGAAGAAGGGTCTTATCTAGTGAAACGATCGGTTATTTTCATAAAAATAATATGATACTTTTAATGTCAAATGCTCGTCTTGTCTCACTTTGCCTAGACTGTTTTTCTCCGGTTCATGGCAGTTAGGGTATGTCGAAAAACTCCCATCTCATGTTTTCCCTCAACTTCAAAATCGCCCTATATCGCTGTTTTACCTTTTTTGTTAAGGGTGTTTGATCTTCTTTGCATGTTTACTTTGCAAAGACTGGGTCGGTACTTCTGTAGGCTGATTTTGAAATGATTTTTGAAGTTGAGGGAGAAAATACGATCGATTTTTTCGACATACCCTAACTGGCTTGAGCCACAATACACAGAGTTCAAGGAGAGCAAGGCAAGACAAGCGTTTAAGAATAAATTGTATAATTTTTATGAAAATAACCGAGCGTTTCGCTAGATAAGACCCTTCTTCCTCGACTGGGATCGTTTACAACCGCATTTGGGATCGTTTTAAGCCGCATTTAAACTGCATTTTGGAAGTTCAAAATCGGGGCACCATAGCAGTCCATTAAGCTGAAATGTTTTCCTCAAAAAACATAATTTCTTTACAACTGAAGCAAGAAAGAACATCTTGGATGACAAGGGGTGATTACATTACATGTGAATCTTTGTTTTGGAAGTGGACTTTTTTCACTTTTTTCACTATAAAGAACCTTTTGTGCTTGGATTGAACCATCAATGCCAATACAGAACCTTTACTTTTAAAGTGTGTAGTGTAAATATAACAGTTTTTTACAGTGTATATTCTTTCTTGCCCTTTTTGATTACTGGACAGACTCTTGAATTATTTTCTCTAAAATCTATAATGTTTTCCAGAGAGCCGGTTGTATTTTGTCCTGTACTTGATGCTCATGTTGCAGGTAATTCGTTTATAGCTCAGTTTGTGACTGCTGCATTAAAGTCTCCTCACGAAATTAGATCTGAGTCTAAAACAAAACTTTAGTGCAAAAACAGGCCGTAATTTACCACACTACCCCACAAGTCGCGACAGTGGCAGACTGTTACAATATGATGAGGAAACTGTGCTGAAAATAAAAAAATAGATCCTCTGCACTCAGCAGCCGGACTATTCTTGCTTCGCAAAGACAACTGAATGCTTTCTCCCGCCTATAACTCTATTTTCTCGCTCTCTTCTTTTTTTGTTCTATCTCTCCTGAGTCTCATTGATCAATGCGCAAACGGAGCAATTTCTCATCATCCATCATTTTATGGTCAATAACAGCAGAACACAAGGCAGCAAAATGGAAAATGGTGTGTGAAAATCACGCCTACTGCATGGCCCGATGCATACTGTAATAACTCAGTCAATCATTAACTCCCCATAAACATAACACACGCTGACACACATGCACATGTCACTGTAGCAGCATCACAGCACTCAGCTATCACACACATTTGTGCTTTAAATGATATGAGGCGCCCACACTGATGTCCTGTCACTCTGGTTTCAGCGCTTCTGCATTGTCTCTCATTTAGGTCTGTTATGGCCTCTGGGAAAGCTTAAATCTTTGTTCTTGTTTAATTCTTTTTGTCACAAAAAAGCTTATAAGCGGTAATGGATTATTAAACCATCACCCTTTGTTACTATTTCATTCCGTTTTTTTTTTTTTTACGGTACAGTATAACATTTCTCTGACAGGTCACGGTGTTTTTAAGTCCACATTCTTTTCTTTGTGACATCATAATTGAGCTGTGAACCCACTCAGGTATAAACAGAGCGCATGAAGCGAAAAATTCTCTTTTTCCACGATGACACATTTCAGTAGTTGAATTGAACACTATGGAGTGACTTTGAACACTGATTTTTGTCAGCAGTGCAGATTGAGACCCTGCTGAGATCTTATTTTGAAGCTCTAGAGGAGACACACTTGAGACTCTGTATAATCCCATTGCTGTCTAGAAGAAATGATTCCTATTTTACAGTGATTCTTATTGTGATTTTCTTTCCTGTGGGGATTAAAGGAGATTGTTGTGACAAACTGTCCTCCAAGCAGTTTTTGGGTTTGTGATATAGAGAATTTATATTGCTTTCGTTTGATATTACTAGTTTTGTTACTAGAATAGCTACTGATAAGGATGAGTAAATGATCAGAGACGGTTTGACACAATTAAAAGAGAAGTCCACTTCCAGAACAACAATTTACAAATAATTTACTCACTCAACAATTTACTCATGCCTTTCTTTCTTCAGTCGTAAAGAAATTATGTTTTCTGAGGAAAACATTTCAGGATTTTTCTCCATATAATGGACTGATATGGTGCCCCGATTTTGAACTTCCAAAATGCAGTTTAAATGTGGCTTCAAACGATCCCAAAAGCGGTTGTAAATGATCCCAGTCAAGGAAGAAGGGTCTTATCTAGTGAAACCATCAGTTATTTTCATTTAAAAAATACAATTTAAATACATTTTAATCTCAAACGCTCGTCTTGTCTGACTTATTAACTTCCCCTCCAACTTCAAAATGGTCCGACATCATTGTTTTACCTTTATTTGTAAAGGGTGTTTGACTTTCTTTGCACGTTCTTGTACTTCTGCTTACATTACATGTGACCTTTCCAGCATGACTACGTCATGTGCGATGTCTAGCTAGTACAAGACGAGCATTTGTGGTTAAAAAGTATGTACATTTTCATTGTTTTAAGAAATTACCAATTGTTCCACTAGATAAGACCCTTATTCCTCAGCTGGGATCATGTAGAGTCCTTTGAAACTGCAATTTGGACCTTCAACCCATTGTTTGGCATTGAAGTCCACTATATGGAGAATTATCCTGGAATGTTTTCCTCACAAGCCTTAATTTATTTTCAACTGAAGAAAGAAAGATATGAACATCTTTGACGACATGGGGTGAGTAAATTATCAGGATTTTTTTATTCTGAAAGTGAACTTATCCTTTAACACGTTCACAAATAGGAACTTTCTTAGTTTCCAATTTCTTTCTGAACTTCTTCAGTTAAGGCTAACGTTTCTTTTCAGCCTTTCATTTTGAAAGCAGAGAGATACGGACACAGCTTCATTTCCTATACGGGCACGCTGCCATTCCCGCTCTGGCCTGACTCCAGCGCGCAAGAGAGAGAGTGAGTAAGGGAGGACACTGCTGAGTGTTCAAGGGCACTAGCAAAGACGCACTTCTTTCACCTATATATATAGATACCTCAGCTCAGCGAAAAATAAGGTATAATAAAAGTTCATGACTTTAGCTTTGTTTCAAAACCTAGTGATCTGCTTGCTGCCTACAGACACCACAGGCAGGCGCGTTCTGTGACTGGAACCATTTTCAAACATTCCATTTTAAAATTTCAAATTATTTGAAACTGTTTCTGTTTACTTAGTTTACACGTTTCAGTATTAAATGAATTTTAAGTATATTTAGAATATCTTTTACATTGTCTGCTTGTTGCAATTATGGGAGAGAAAAAAATAGGCATCTTAGCAAGAAGCATAATTAAGTTACATACATTTTAGAAGAGGCTTTATCATCTGAAACACCTCTAATGCCTTAAAGGAAAAGTACACTCATAAATGAAAATTTGCTTTAGATTTACTCACCCTCAAGCCATCCAAGATGTAGATGAGTTTGTTTCATCATCCAAAGAGATTTGGAGAAATGTACCATTACATCAGTTGCTCACAAATGGATTCTCTGCAGTGAATGGGTGCCATCAGAACAAGAAAACAAACAGCTGATAAAAACATCACAATAATCCACAAGTAATCCACACCACTCTAGTCCAGTCTAGTCTTGTGAAGAAAAAAAAATTCTGACGGCACCCATTCACTATAGTGGATCCATTGGTGAGCAGCTGATGTAATGCTAAAATCTGTTCCGATGAAGAAACAACTTGGATGGCCTGAGGGTGAGTAGATTTTAAGGAAATTTTCATTTTGGATGAACTGTTCTTTTAAAATCTGCTTACAGTATGTTTGTGAATTTTGTTTCCCTTACCTTGAAGTCAACAGTAATGCGAATGTGACAATAGTCGCACATCAAATTTTACACCGTAAGCAAACATGAAATCAATTAACGGCACAGTTTGCATGTTTCACTCCGTTCTTTTGAGGTGTTGTGCCTCGGAGCGACATGCCAGCGTAGCTTTTCCATTCATCCCGGGCTCTGAAAGAGTAAATAAACATGCGCGTGGGCCTTTCGGCGTGTGCCGTCTGCAGTCTCCGAGAGCTGTAATCTCTGCTCCCCAAACTCTCTGCCCTTTAACATTTTTACAGTGCTTAGAGGGGCTCCACACTGAGCGTGAAAATGTTAAGTATCGATTGGTGGGGGGACTACAAAGGGCCCAGCAGCTGGGAGAGCAGGATGCTTGAAAACCCTCCCTAATGAAGCTGGCATTTGCAGTCTACAGCAGGACGCATGGGCCGCCCGGCCGGCGTTTGTCATCCTGTTTAGAGCCCCCTCAGGCTTTTTGGATGGGAAAATTTGTGACAAATGCAGAGTGTAACCATTTAGCATCGTAAGTGGAGATTAACTGTCTCTGGTAAGTTAGTAGTGCTTCTTCACGAAATGGTCACTTTTGATGCAGAATGTAAATATGCTGCAAAGACACAGATTCAGTTCTTATATACAGTCTGAGATCACTAGTGAAAATGCTTCTATTTTGCATCACTTTCTAATCTAATAAACCTTCATTTATTTTTTTATTTTTTTTAATTTTTTTGTAACTCAGTATCAGCTTTGAGTGATAATTTGAACATTAGAATATCTTCTGTATTAATTTTATTATCTGTTTTGCTTTGGTAAGAACAAAACCTGATGCTCATGTCTCCAGAATGATTTGTGCATCCACATTACAGTGTTTAAATACTGTTTGTTTGTTTCTTTGTTTGTTTCTTTGTTTTTTATTTTAAATAATAATGTTGGTTTTAAATGTTTTGTTTTTCGTGTTTGAAAATAATGCCTCATGAAGGTTGCATGAAACATTGCATTAAATATTTGATTTGCAAACTATAGTAGTGCGCAGAATTCATCTATTTTTTTTAGATTATTTGCTTTTTCTTTTTCCTATTTTCTTAATTATTAATTTCCATAATATTTTTTATTTATTTTATTTTATTTTAGTTATTTATTTTATTTTATTTTATTTTATTTTATTTTATTTTATTTTTATTTTATTTTATTTTATTTTATTTTATTTTATTTTATTTTATTTCATTTTATTTATTTTTACAGAATTCATCTATTTTCGGTAGATTGTTTGCTTTTCTTTTTTTCTATGCACCTATTTTATTTTTTATTTTATTTTATTTTATGTATGTTTTAATTTTAATTTTATTTATTGGGCAGGATTCATTTATTGTCGTTAGATTGTTTGCTTTTCTTTTTTTCTATACACCTTTTTAAATATATTTTATTTTATTTTACTTTATTTATTTATTTATTTATTTATTATTTTTTTAAATATTATTTTATTTTATTTTATTTTATTTTATTTTATTGTGCAGGATTCATCTATCGTTGTTTGATTATTTGCTTATCTTTTTTTCCTATGCACCTTCTTTTATTTTATTTTTTTATTTGTTTTATTTTATTTTATTGTGCAGGATTTATCTATTTTTGTTAGATTATTTGCTCTTCTTCCTATGCTCCAATTTTATATTTATTTATTTATTTGTTTGTTTGTTTGTTTGTTTGTTCATTTAGATGCACTCAATATAATACACTCCGTCAATTTAAATAGGTTTAAAATCGCTTTTGGCTATAATACATTTAAAATGAGAAACTTGATACATTGTAGATAAACACTTCACATGTCATCAAATGAAAACTTTCTTGAATATAATATATTTGTAGGCGTTTGAATACCCCTAAATGTTGCCAAATATGTCGCTCTTTCTTTCTGGTTGTGCTCGTCACAGACTACAAACACAGGTAGAAATCTTCTCATATAAATCTAACTTGGAGACAGTAAGTGATTGGGAAAGATGAATATGTGCATGCTCTGAGTGCTATAATTACACACTCTTAAGTTGATTGTGACCTGTGATTACAGGAACGGAGCGAGTGCCATCTTGTCTGATTTGGGGGCCGTTTCATGGTCATTAAGGAGCATTCAGCTAATTAGCAGGATGTGTCTTCACTCGCCTAGAGAATCAGCTGTTATTTGCGTCAGATTGTGACATGAGTGGGTCCACCAAGTCTGACTTGTCACGAAATGCAGTTTAACAGTCTCTTTTAGTTTCATAAACTGCTAAATAAACAAACCTTAAGTTCCAACTCTCAGTCTTAAATGACTGCAATTTGTGAATACTCTGCATAATATGAAATAAAACACTTATCCCATAGGTGATAATATAAATGGAAAAAAAAAAACTTTTTACTGCTCCTTTGCCATCTGTAAATATGTTTGGCTGATTATAGATGTTTTAAAAACAACTGGCATACAGTTAGACAGACATTTGACAACTTGCTGTATAATGTGTTTTGTGGCGCTGACATATGCTGCCATTTCTGGGTTTTTAAAAATGCGTTGGAGGTGAAAAAAGTTTCTGCAAATTTTCTGCAAAAATACTGCAAAATTTTTCTGTTGTATGTACTCTCATATGAACACCTGTGCAAATCATTCTTAAAAATGCATGCCTATTTTGTGTCTCTATATTTCTTCCAAAGAGAAAATGTGTTTAATGAAAAATTTCCTGACAGACCTTGAGCTCCTAGCTGAATATATAATATATTTCTCTGTCGAAACCACAATTAAATGTGAATTAAACTTCAAAACAGTACTTGTTACAATGGAAATGAGAGCCGCACCAAATTGCAAACGACTCAATTTACCACTCTGAAACTGTTGTTTTTGTATATATTTTTGTTTATATTTGTAATGTTAACTTAAAGGAGACCTATTATGCCCCTTTTTACAATATGTAGTATAAGTCTCAGGTGTCCCTAAACTAGTACTAAACTAAATTCTCTTTCATGTCTTATTGCACTTAAACTGTCAAACACAAACAAGTTCATGTTAAAAACACAAATGAGTTACAAAAATAGGCACTTATGTCTGTGAAGGTAAACAGCTGGGAAAGAAATTGCATGTTTATATTAGATCTGTGTGGCACCAGCATAATATACAGTAAATAAATAGATAGATCCACTGCTCTCTTGTCTCCTCTGAGGCTGGGACTCTACATAGTGTTCTGTGCTCGTCTGTGCAGCCAAGGACAGAACAGTTAACATGCTTTGCTCAATCTTTGCAATGGCGTTGGAACTGGTTTGAACATGCAGATTAAGGGGCGGTAATATCATAATAAGATCCCTTTCCTGTGTCATGGGGGAAGCGAAACCTGAGCGGCTTGTTTTTTCACATGCTTCCAGAGAAAGGCTTACCAAATAAAAATTCCCTTTGTCCCTTTTCAATTTTGCTGGGTTGGTAGATGCACCAGGGACCCGATTATAGCACTTAAACGTAGAAAAAGGCAGTTTTGGAAGTGTGAATCTTTGTTTTGGGAGTGGACTTCTCCTTTAATAGAAAATCACGAAGAATTTAGGTGTTTCACCAACTACCACACATAATATTTTGGAAAGATTCAGGGAATCCAGAAAAATGTCAGTCTGTGTAGGGCAAGGCAAGACATCTCAGGTGAATGTGCATGACCGTTGATCCCTCAGATGACATTAATAATAATAAGAAACTGTCATGCTGCGGTGTTAAATATAGCCACATGGGCTCAGGAGTACTTCGGAAAACTGCTGTCACTTCACACATTCAGCCACTGCATCAGTAAATACAACTTGAATTTCTGTTACTCTAGCAAGCTGTATAATTCTATACAGTGATACCATGGGGTTCTCTGGGCCAGAGCTCATCTCAGATAGTCAAAAAGACGATGTAAGTGTGTGCTGTGGTCAGACCAGTCCACGTTTCAGCTTGTTTCTGGGAAAAATGGGCATTGAGTTCTCCAAAGACCAAATGGACCATCCAGACTTTCATCAGTGATAGATGCAAATGCAAACGACTGTTATGGTATGGGGGGGCAGCAGAGCAAATGGCATTGGTGACTGGAAAATGAGCGAAGGTTTCATGACCAGTCATTAAAAGAGAATCAGACAATGACAATAACAGACTGCTGAGCATCTGAAGTTTTTTATCAAGCCAGATTGGACTACAATTTTGCTTGCAAAATTTGTAGTATTAGTAAAATTAAAAGTTGGCCACTGAAAACATTGGAAATTTTGTCTTTGTACTTTCGTCAATTAAATAAAGGTTAAAGAGAATGAACAGATAAAATATTCTTGATTTTATGGCATTTCACAAAACGTCCCAACTTTTCTGGAATTGAGGTTCTATAAAATGCAATATACATTAAAGGTGACATATCATGAAAATCAAAGATAAACATCCAAGATGTTCATGTCTTCCTTTCTTCAGTCGTAAAGAAATTTTGTTTTTTGAGGAAAAAAAATCAGCATTTTTCTCCATATAATGGACTGATATGGTGCCCTGATTTTGAACTTCCAAAAAGCAGTTTAAATGCAGCTTTGAATGATCCCAAATGTGGTTGTAAACGATCCCAGCCGAGGAAGAAGGGTCTTATCTAGTGAAACGATCGGTTATTTTTCAATAAAAAAATACAATTTAAATACTTTTTAATCTCAAACGCTCGTCTTGCCTTTCTCTCCCTGAACTCTGTGGAGAGACAGTTAGGGTATGTTGAAAAACTCCAATCATATTTTCTCCCTCAACTTTAAAAATCATTTCAAAATTATCTTACATTAC
This sequence comes from Labeo rohita, assembly GCF_022985175.1. Classification (NCBI taxonomy): domain Eukaryota; kingdom Metazoa; phylum Chordata; class Actinopteri; order Cypriniformes; family Cyprinidae; genus Labeo; species Labeo rohita. The sequence goes on along the minus strand of NC_066882.1, from coordinate 22,170,752 downwards.
TGCAGAAGTTTCAACCCAGTCTTTGGAATGTGAACATGCAAAGAAGATCAAACACCCTTAACAAAAAAGGTAAAACAGCGACATAGGATGATTTCGAAGTTGAGGGAGAACATGAGATGGAAGTTTTTTCGACATACCCTAACTGTCACGAACCGGAACGAAAACAGTCCAAGCAGAGTAAGACAAGACTAGCATTCGGCATTAAAAAGTATATAAATTGTATTTTTTTTAATGAAAATAACCGATCGTTTCGCTAGATAAGACCCTTCTTCCTCGGCTGGGATCGTTTACAACTGCATTTGGGATCGTTTGAAGCCACATTTAAACTGCATTTTGGAAGTTCTATATTTAGGGCACCATATCAGTCCATTATATGGAGAAAAATGCTGAAATGTTTTTCTCAAAAAAACATAATTTCTTTACAACTGAAGAAAGAAAGACATGAACATCTTGGATGACAAGGGGGTGAGTACATTATCTGTAAATTGTTGTTCTGGAAGTGGACTTTTGATCTTTTTTTTTTTTTTTAGGGTCTTTTTTGATTTGCTTGACAATTTTGTGATTAGACTTCGCTTGCAAAGACTGAAATGCTCCTTTGACAGCCAAACATGAAATCACCTAAATCCATTTCACCTGCTTACTGTGAACTGTTTCAAAACAGTTTAATTTGGATAGTTTATAACCTTTTCACTTTTTGGAGTGTGTTGTAGCCATGAAAATCAAAATTTAGTTATATTTTTGCTTTGTACTTTAGTCAATTTAATAAAAGTTAAAGAGAATGAACAGATAACATATTCTTGATATTATGGCATTTCACGAAACATCCTAACTTTTCTGGAATTGGGGTTGTATCTATAATGTATGATTGAAAAAGGAAAAGTTTTGTATTGTACTGTGGTTTATGATTTGATTATGCATTGTTTCAAGCAATATGTAAAAATGAACATACACTCATGTTTGCTCTTTTCTTTAAAAACATGTTTGTATTATTGTTATTCATCTCAGAGCTGGTTGGTTTTGTTCTTACAATTCTTTACTGAAGAATATTTTGAAATCCCTATGAAGAAAATGAATAGGGGGGAAAATACCTCCGGAACCAAGGCCGCTGAAAATCTAGGCGCTCAGTGTTGCACTCTATTTGCAGTCTTTTTGAAGATAAAACTCAGTGTGACAGACTCTCTAATGTGTTTCTTATGGGTAGGTAATGTCTGTTTTTCCACTTCCATTCAAATGAACACATTGTACTGCAGATATAGTTATGCTGACACAATGAGCTGACTACGGTTAATCTGATTAGGAGAACCAATTTTCCACACTTCAATGCTGTTCCCGAAAAAAAAAAAATCATAAAGAGGGAACTCAATTATGTACATTTTAATATTCCACACCGTAATTAATTAGAATAGAAAAGGAGACCGGGAAAGAGAGAGAGAGAACAAATAAGTAGAGGTTAATCTAAAATAATTCTCTTTCTGTATATATAATTCTGTTTCTGTATATATAGAGAGAGAGAGAGAGAGAGAGAGAGAGAGAGAGAAAGAGAGAGAGAGAAAGAATGAAAAAATAAGTTTTTCGTTGTTTTTATTACTGTTTTTTTTTTATCATATTTACTTTTGTCAGCATGAGAGTAAAAAATCATTACCTTCTCTTAGAACTGGTATTTTTGCAGTTTTCTGTTGAGCAAAGAGAATGGCAGAGATTTGATCTTCTAAAATACAAAAGTAAGATGACGAAATATTCTGAGGCACACTGACATATTATATCTGATATTGAAGATGTGAGGCATTCTTGCTTACTTTAACAGATTCATAAATGCTGGCAGATCGTTTGAAGTTGTGGTCCCACACTGAACATCATTAGAAGAAAAAGTTTCTATAGGTCACAGATCACAAAGGTCATCAATGCGTCCAGAACAGCAGCATGAATATTTAGCCATATCTGATTAAAGGAGTAGTTCACTCAAAAATAAAAATTTACCCTCAGGCGATGTAGATGATGTTTCTTCAATAGAGCAGATTTGGAGAAATTTAGCATTACATCACTTGCTCACCAATGGATACTCTGCAGTGAATGGGTGCCATCAGAATGAGAGCTAATAAAAACATCATAATAATCCACAAGCACTCCAATCCATCAAGCAAGAAGCTGTTTGTATAATAAACAAATGCACCAAGACATTTTAACATCAAACTGTTATATGATTGCTTATATGACTGTTTTTTTTATATGAAGTCTTGTCTGAATCAGGAGAGAAATTTGCACAGATTAAGCACTGTTATATATATATATAATGTATGTATGTATAGATACACAGTGCACTGCATAAATGAGTACACCCCCTCTAAAACTTAACAAATTCAGCAATTACTCTTTACTTAAAATACATGTTAGGGTTCTTTGCAGATATAATGTTCCAACAAGCCTGCTTGATCAATTACCAAAGAAGAATGTCAAAATTATTCAGCAAAATATTTTTTTTTATCAAAGTGATAAACTGTTGTGTTGCAAAAATGAGTACACCCTCCTGAAAGTTACTAAATAAAACTAAAAAAAAAAAAAAATTAAAGGCTAGTTTTGATCAACAGGTAAGTGTATTGAATCAAAACTTTTAAAGTAACTTCCTGACAGTTGAAAGTGTTTTATAGCTTACTGAATCATACTCAGACTTAATGCTGTCAACAATGAAACCACTTGGGAGAGAACTGCCAGGTGATTTATTTCTTAGCTTAAAAAAAGAACAATGGTACAAGAGGAATACCAAATTATTGTTTTAAGTGGGAAAATATAGCAGAAGTAGCACCAACATTCAAATACAATGGACTTGTGACAAGGCTGCTGAAATAATCAGGTCTTCACTTTGTTTTCATTTAGTGATGAATTAATTTTTGCTAGAAAAAGAGCTGGGGAAATACCATGCAAGTGTCTCAGAGCCGGCAAAAGCTATGAAAAGAGTGACACTTTATCTCCCAGAGAGCAACGCAGCCTGCAGAAGTGACATGCATGGTTGTTGTCACCACTAGAATTATCTACTGTAGCCAAAGCCCAGTAAACTCATTTAACCTCTTCCAAGGACCATGTTTACAAAGTATAGACTTCTGGAAATCCATGGTCTCAAGAGACTAAGTCAATCATTTTGGATCCAAAAGTATCCAAAATGTTCTGGTGTTGCTAGAGGAGGAGTACAGTGAGAAGTGCCTGGTACCCACAGTGACATCCAGTGGTAGTAGACATGTATTTTTTTTTAACTCAGTCTTAATGCTCTTGAGAGGCTGTGGGGGATTATGGAGAGACGAGCTGCGCAAAATTCTCCAGGAATACAATAATAAAATTATTACCGCAATTTCAATATTTGTAAGGATTAATTTGTAAGTCAGTAATGCTTTTCATATGTTTTAGGTGTTGTCAATATGTCAGTATTGTACTTAAAATGCTAAAAATGTGAATATTGTACGTTTAGATGCTGTAAATTTGTCAGTATATTGTATGTTTTAGAGTCTGTAAAACGTTAAGTAAATGTATGTTTTGTAGAACCACATTTTACATTTCTTTAATGTCTATTGTTATTATGGGACTCTGTAGAACTGTTTTTAAGAAGCTGTCGGCCCATCATGAGTTCTGCTGGATTTTACCCTGGATTTTACGTGTATGTATGCGTGCACATTTCTCCTTCCTGCTTTCCGTCAAGCACCTTTACAGAAGACAAATACACCCAAGTAGCCTCATATCTGTACAGAAACACTCACACACAGTCTTATCTCCTTCTAGACAGACCTCCTCATATCCTAGTGGATTGTGCAAGACCCCCGCTGTTGGGGATTAGATCTTTTAAGAGCGTTGCGTTCTGATGCAGTTCCTGTCTTGGGTTAGCCGTCCTCTGGGACACAGTAACACTTTCACGCTGTGCTCACAGTTGTGCCACTGCCAGGTTAAAATGTTAAGAGAGCATCTGCTGTTGAGGGGAATCTTTGGCATTAAGCCCGTGAGACCAGCGTGAAGATGGACAGCAGATAAAGTTGGATCAATGTAATCTCACCTGTTATGTCACTCTTCTGCTTCTGGAAATGGTTTCTTGGAACAATTGGGCGTGAAAACTTTCTGAGAAGTTTGTAGAGGGTCACAGTTTATGATTTGAGAAATCTCTTTTAAAAATGTCCTTTAGATCCTGCAGGAAATTAATGGTTATGACGGGATGCCCCACAAGATAATCTTGTCCAATTGCGAAGGAGTGCAGCTGAATGGTTTAATTACTTGCCAGTGCTTATCAGCACGGTCCATCTTTTATCGCTCCTTTGTTCATTTCAGCTACCTCATTTAATTTATTGGAGTATCTTGTGTAAATTGGAACTCCAATTATTCAGACCAACTTGGTGATTACTTAAAAGGAAATATGAGGTTTTATTAGAAGATTTAGACTTGAGTAATCTCAGTTTTTTCCTCAGTACAGACCAGGTTGGTCAAAATACAGAATTTATGTAATTTATTTTCTCTTAATAAGCGTCCATCTGTACTGAATTGCCAACACACCCCACAAAATGTTAAAAGGGAACTTGGGTGTTAAGATTTATAAAGCTTAATATAACAAAACCAGCCAACCAACTTGACTGGTTTTAGCTGGGTTTTGTTTGTTTGTTTTGTTTTGTTTTGTTTTTTGTTTTGTTTTTTCAGCAGGGATATGTAAAACCCATGAAAGACTTATATAATGTTATTTAAAAAAATCTAAATTTTAAATATATATATTGGACTATGGGAGGCGCCATTATTTTGTTGATAAAATGGTTGCACTCTGTGAGCTACTGGTGCTACCTGCTATATTTACCGCAACACAATTTAGAAAATAATATACTGATACAATGACCACAGCTACTGAATGAGCTTACAGGGGGCGATGGATATAAGTGTAGGCTTAAAACCAAATGCCATACAATTGTTTTTCCCCACAAGGAGTCTAAACGCGCTAGATATCAGATATCATAAATTTGCACTGAGAAACTTCTTTAGTGGCTGTGGCGTCATGACAAGCATCAGCAAGTTTACATCCTGCCAGGATGGCATCTAGCGTTTCTTGTCTCTGCCATTTGTAAGCTCTTTTAGTAGCTGTGCTCTACTAAAAGCCTCAAAGGCATCAGGGCTAAAGTGGAGAGAACAAAAACGCGGGTTTATAGGACGTTTTAATCGTCCACAGGCATCTTCCCATTCTTTGCTCCTCTTCTTATTGCTAGGAGAGCAGTAAGGATTTACATCACTTCTCTTGCAAAAGCTGCACAATGTGGCATTGCATCAGTATTTCATTTTCCGAGTTGCTTATTCCGAGTTGTGTTTCATTAAAAAGAGCAACCGGTAGCACCAGTAGTTCACCGAGTGCAACCATATGACATAATCAAAATAGTGGCACCCCCCGTAAACCTAAATATGTTCAAACAATGTGGATTTTTTAAATAACCTTAAATCTTTCATGGGTTTTCTATTACATCTTTCAGTAAGAGACATCATTTACTTTATATTAAGCCACACAAATCCTACACTCTTAAAAATAAAGGTGCTTCAAAAGGTTCTTCAAGCAATGCCATAGAAGAACTATTTTTGGTTCCACAAAGAATCATTCAGTCAAAGGTTCTTTAAAGAACCATCTCTTTCTTAACTTTTTGTAATCTGAAGAACCTTCTTTCGCCACAAAGAACCTTTTGTAAAACAGAAAGGTTCTTCACATGTTAAAGGTTCTTTTTGGAACCATTTAGACGAAAAAGGTCTTTCTATATCATCGTGAAGCACCTTTATTTTAGAGTGTAATGCTCCAGGGTTCCTTTAAAGGGGTCATCGGATGCCCATTTTCCACAAGTTGATATGATTCTTTAGGGTCTTAATGAAAAGTCTATAATATACTTTGGTTAAAAATTCTCAATGGTTCTGTAAAACAACACCCTTTTTACCTTGCCAAAATCAGCTCTGCAAAAATCATCTCATTCTGGTGGAGGCTGCTTTAAATGCAAATGAGCTCTGCTCGCCCCGCCCCTCTCTTCTCTCTGTGGAGTGACGAGCCTGTTTACTTTAGCCACATTTAGCCGCGTTTACCTGCTAAACTTGCTAACTAGCACATTATTAGGAAAGATGATCGCAAAGATTCATAAAAAAAAAACCCTTACAGTATACTCACTTCTGCTGTAAGTGAAGCTAGATCAAGAATGATTCGCGCGAACATAGATGTATTTATGTAGATCGGGAGGCGCATTCCCTTCACAAACAAATGTAATCTACTGCATCTTCAGCGGCTCAGATGTCGGGAGTAAATGACAACCACTACGTTCATTTTTACATCCAGCAACACAACACCTCAATCGCTCAGTCGGAAATATTCAAAATATTCAGATTAATCAAAAAGCACTGCATGGATTTTTATCATTATAGGGTAGATTTGTACATACACTGCCAACACACATTAATGTTCAAACAACATGTAAAAGTGAACTTAGCATCTGATGACCCCTTTAAGGAGATGCTTGATCGCTTCTTTGGCCACCAGGACATACAATACTGATACGATCCATCTTCACACTTCTGGAACTTATTTCTTAACTAATATACTATGTTATGTTTACTAATGTATTATAATTAAATGTAATTATTCGTGATCAATAGTTCATATAAATTTGACAAAGAAAACATAAATCATTATTTAGACTAATAGAGCACTGGATCATTTCACTATTTGCACGTTACTTCCAACAGATGGCTCTTTATGGGTGAGTCATTTAAATGATTCGTTCAAAATACTGATTCATTTAAGACCAAAACACCTACAGTTAGGATGTTAGGCCGCTTTGGCTTTGTTTGGAGTTTTTGTCACTGGTTGAGCAAAAACAGACCAAGTAACTGACCGTATAGTGTCTAAAATGTAAGTTACTCAATATTAACTTCCTATTTATGGAACTGTTGCGTAAAAACAAGCAGTAAGTTTTTGACAATTGTGCTGTTGTTTGAATATCAAACACACTCTTGCTCTTGTGATATTACTCAAGTTTAATATTGTCAAAACAGATTTTGATTACTTTAAAATTGTATGCCAATGTGAAGCCATAAATTTAATTGTGCTATAACAATATAAGGGGATTAATCATACCTAACAATAATATCAGAAAAAAATACATCCGTGTGTAAATATTAGAATTCATTAAACAGAAGTTTTGAGAATTTTTAAAAATGTTAGATTTTAGTTCTGTTTTCTTAAAGGGTTAGTTCACCCAAATATGAAAGTTCTGTAATTAATTACTCACCCTCATGTCGTTCCAAATCAGTAAATTAATTTATTTTTGATGAAATCTGAGAGCTTTCTGACCCTGCATAGACAGCAACACAACTGCTACGTTTCAGGCTAGAAAGGTAGTAAGGACATAATTAAAATAGTCCATGTAACATCACTGGTTCAGCCGTAATGTTACAAGGCTACGAGAATACTTTTTGTGTGCAAAGGAAACAAAGATAACAACTTTATTCAACAGTTTCTTCTTTTCTGTGTCAGTCTTCAAAGGTCTTACAGGTTTGGAATGACATGAGGGTGAGTAATTAATGACAATGTGTAAAATCAAAGTGTAATGTATAATGGACTCCTATGGTGTCCTGATTTTGACCTTCCAAAATGCAGTTTGAATGCAGCTTCAAACAATCCCAAATGCGGTTGTAAACGATCCCAGCGGAGGAAGAAGGGTCTTATCTAGCGAAACGATTGGTAATTTTCATTAAAAAAAAAATTCAGTTTAAATACTTTTTAATCTTAAATGCTCGTCTTGCCTTTCTCTCCCTGAACTCTGTGTATTCTGACTCAAGACAGTTACGGTATGTCGAAAAACTCGTATTTGTATCATATTTTCTCCCTCAACTTCAAAAATTATTTCAAAATCATCCTACATCATTGCAGAAGTACCGACCCAGTCTTTACAAAGTGAACATACAAAGAAGATTAAACACCCTTAACAAAAAAGGTAAAACAGCGACTGTCACGAACCGGAAAAAAAAACAAACAGTCCAGGCAGAATAATACAAGGCGAGCGTTTGGCATTAAAAAGTATATAAATTGTATTATTTTTTATTAAAATAATCAATCGTTATGCTAGATAAGACCCTTTTTTCTCAGCTGGGAGCATTTACAATCACATTTGGGATCGTTTGAAGCCGCATTTAAACTGCATTTTGGAAGTTCAAAATCAGGGCACCATATCAGTCCATTATATGGAGAACAACCCTGAAATGTTTTCCTCAAAAAACATAATTTCTTTATGACTGAAGACAGAAAGACATGAACATCTTGGATGACAAGGAGGTGAGTGAATTATTTGTAAATTGTTGTTCTGGAAGTGGACTTCTCCTTTAAGTCACTTTGGATGAAAGCATCTGTCAAATGCATAAACATAAATGCATCTTTTTTGCTCCTTAAAACTCAAGAATTGAATTAGTATTCAATTAAATTTTAAATTGCCTAGAACATACACATCATGTACAACATGCACATCTCCCTGGTATTTGACAGCACTAAAATAAAGACTTTCTCCTGTGACTAAGGAATGGTTACAAATTATGATTGATCAACCTCAAAGCCCTCCATTTTCTAACCTATTGAGTTTGATTTGCATCGCCCAGCTTTCATTCACAGCTGTGACCCATGTGGAAATGAGTGGATCAGCGATTAGCCAAGCGTCCACGGGCAGTGGCCAGCAGGCACGGCAGAGAGGATGCTATGGGTGAGTTTTTTGGGTTTGTTCAATGCATTGCCATTCATCACCTCTCATTACAGGGCCTAGCGGCTGGTGACCCAGCGATTCAGTGCCATAGATACAGAACTCTTCATCCACCCCCATCTGTTCCAGTCCATTAGCCTGGAAGATGGGCCTGAGCCTGCGGTAAATGCTTTCCAGAACATTCTAATCCCACTCATCTCTGTGTCTCTCGTTGCAACGTACCAGATACACCACAGAGATCCATTCCATCCCCATGACAACAGTGACAACATCCCCGCTTCCCGGTTCCAGAGTCGGGTCTGTTCACACATACTGTCATGAATGGGGTGTTTAAAAAGATGTGAAAACTGCAACTTGAAAGCTGCACGCAAAACAGCACGAATTCATAATTATTCTGCAAAAGACCGTGACACGATATGTGACACCGTGGCTAAATCACTGCAGACTAATAAGTGGTATTTTCTAATGGGAGCATTGCTATTTTTGTTGCTCATACTTATGTTAGGGGTTCAAGTATTACAGTTTTAGCAGATAATGCGTCTTGCACAATTTTTGCAAAAGACATGTCTGACTTTAAAAGCTATTAGCAACTGTAAAAATGTTAATAATTAAAATTGTATTAAAATGTAATAATTACAATTTTATTTTAGTAATTTATAATTTAACACAATAGTTTAAAAAAATTAATAAGTTAATTTTTTTTTTATTTAGATGTTTTGTCATATAACAATGACGTATGAGTTTAGACATTGTTCAAAGAATTATACATTGTCTAAAATATATAAAATAAAATGAGAAGTTAAATTGATTTTAATTCAAGCATGGTTATTTCTGCTGCTCATGCCTATGATTATGGGTTTAAGTATTAAATTTTGGTGAATAGTTTGTCCTGCAGCATTTTTATGACACATGACTGACACATCATGCGTTTGCAATTAAAAATGTACAGTATTTTTAGCAGCTGTAAGAAATTAATTCAACACAATATTTAGAAAAAAAAATCTATTAATAATTGAAAATTATAATATTTATCTATGGTCTATGGTTGATTTTGATGTTTTTTTAATAACAGACATGAGTGTCTAAACATTTTTATTTATTTATATTTATATTTATTTATATATAGTATAAATAAATACTATATATATAACAAATATTTCTATAAATAATTGAAAACTAATAAACTTTTCAATTCTAATGTTTATTATGATTTTTTTTAATATAACAAATACATAAGTGTCTCAACGTCATTTTTATGTTTTGAAAAATCTAATTAAATAGTTGAATACAAAATTATGGTATTCTATTATTAAAAGATTATATTATTTATATTTATTATGTATTATAATATCATATATTACTATGTCATTGTATGTTATATATTATTATATTATATATTACTGTATTATTTAATATTAATAAAACTTTTTATTATTGTCCAATAATATAAAAGAGTCTGTTACTAATAATAGTGTCATAAAGTCTTAAGTGTCTAAACTTGTCATTTTTTGATAAAAACATCTAATTAAATAGTTTCATTAAAAAATATTGTTGTTTAATTATTAATAGATTTTTTTAATACTAATTAATACTAATTGAATATAATAATTAAAAACCACATATATTTCCAATTCTGCTGGTTATTTAAATGTTTTTTATATATATATATATAACAAAGACATAATTGTCTAAACTTATGTCATTTTTATATACATTTAAAAAAATTATGGCGTTTAATTATTAATAGATTTATTATAGTATATATATATATAAATTACTTGATATTATTATATCATGGTATATTATATGTTATGTTGTAAATTACTATATAATTTTATATTACTTGTAAGTTGTTATTGTCCAATAATATGTAAAAAAAAAATATATATATATATATATATTAATAATTGAACACATTTCAAAATTCATTGTCTTTTATATATAAAAATGACATACGTTAAGACGTTGCCAAACAATGGTACATTGTAAGAAATGTCTAAAATATTTTTCAATATAACAATACAATACAAATAAATATAAACAGTACTAGTAATGTTATTATAGCTTAAATAATTTATGCTGTAAAGATAATTATTTATTGTATATTAATTGTTCAGACATTTAGTCAATAACTATTAAGATACACAGGTAGAGGCATCATTGTTATATCTGTTTTATCTCTATTTTGTCTGTCCTCAGTTGCCTCTGCAAGGATACATTTTGTCGTCCTCTGAGGAACATGCTGGATGATTCATCTCCCCTCATGTAAGGTAAAACTCCTCAAATACATTCACACGCTTTTATCTATTAACCGAGAGCAGGTTTGGCATTTTCAATAGGCTGTGGCCGTTAATGACACCATTAAGACAGCAAATCTGCTCAGCCCACACTAATTTATTCATGAGCACACCAGGAACTCATCCTTTGAAATGTGCAATTGACCTTTCCACTGGCTTTCAGTACTAAAACAGCCGTTGTTCGACCACGGTCAAGCTTATTACATGTTTTAACACATTGGCTGCTGTTGTTTGGTAAGTGTTCATTCATCATGTGACCGAGCCCTCGCCAGGACCGTGACTAGCAGAATATGCCTGGGAAGGGAGTGGAAAATGATCTGGATGATCTGACTGCAGGCTTACAGATGAACTTTTTGAACAATGAACAACATGAGCACCCTAATGATGCTTTCAGATTGTGTTTGTGAGCAGAATACTTCCACTCAGCCACCCTCTCTCTTCCTGTTTAATCAAGGAGCCAAGTGAGGTGTGCACTTCCCTTTTTAATCTGCCTTCTACCCCAGATAACTCATTTGACTCCCTGCAGACCTTGTGTAGTTTTAGTATGAGCACTGAGAGTAGATTGAGCACATGGTCCCAGCTGGATAAATGCGTGTTGGCTTCTGTTTAAATAGTGTATTGATCATTTAGAGGCATTTTCATGGTTTTTTATCTAGGCGCTGTTTCAAAATCACTCTTCCAAAAGTAATTAGAAAAATATGGAAAAATGTGGTATGTTAATTTAAAACATAATAACTTTAGATTAGAGTTAGGTAGTGTGTAATAGTGCATTGCATTTGTTTAAGATTAGCTGTAGTTTATAGCGCTAAATATAGATAACAATGAGTGCTTCATTTTATGCTCAGTTTAATCAGGGCAATGTAAATGTGTACAGTGTTTGTGTTGCTTTAAAGGATTAGTTCACTTCCAGAACAAAAATTTTCAGATAATTTACTTACCCCCTTGTCATCCAAGTTGTTCAAGTCTTTCTTTCTTCAGTTGTAAAGAAATTGTTTTTTTGAGGAAAACATTTCAGGATTTCTCTCCATGTGGTGGACTTCTCACCCTCAGGCCATCACTTGCTCACCAATGGATCCTTTGCCGTAAATGGGTGCCATCAGAATAAGCCTACAAACAGATGATAAAAACATCACAATAATTTATAAGTAATCTACACCACACCAGTCCATCAGTTAACAGTTATATCAGTTCATAATCCATAAAAATGCTTCCTCCAGAGAAAAGATTCATCCCTTGTTGCCCTCTCACATCAAAATCCATACAACATATTTGTTTAAAAGAGAAGTCCACTTCCAAAACAAAGATTCACATATAATGTACTCACCCCCAAATGCGGTTGTAAATGATCCCAGCCGAGGAAGAAGGGTCTTATCTAACGTAACAATCTGTTATTTTCATAAAAATAATACAAATTATAAACTTTTTAATGTCAAACGCTCGTCTTGTCTCACTCTGCCTGAACTGTTTTTTTCCGGTTCATGACAGTTAGGGTATGTCGAAAAACTCCCATCTCATGTTCTACCTCAACTTTGAAATTGTTGAAGGGTGTTTGACCTTGTTTGCATGTTCACTTTGCAAAGTACTTCGGTACTTCTGCACTGATGTAGGATGATTTTGAAATGATTTTTATAGTTGAGGGAGAATATACGATTCGAGTTTTTCGACATACCTTAACTGTCTTGAGCCAGAATACACAGATTTCAGAGAGATAAAGGCAAGACGTGCGTTTGAGATTAAAAGTATTTAAATTGTATTTTTTAAAAAATGAAAATAACTGATCGTTTTGCTAGATAAGACCCTTCTTCCTCAGCTGGGATCGTTTGAAGCCGCATTTAAACTGCATTTTGGAAGTTCAAAATCAGGGCACCATATCAGTTCATTATATGAAGAAAAATGCTGAAATGTTTTCCTCAAAAAACATAATTTCTTTACAGCTGAAGAAAGAAAGACATGAACATCTTGGATGACAAGGGGGTGAGTACATTAAATGTGAATCTTTGTTTTGGAAGTGGACTTCTCCTTTAAAACTGTTTTGGATGATTTATGCTTGTAAATGGTGCATTTCTATGCATTCTGATCTGTACATATTTCTCTCCTGATTCAGGCAAAATGACTGTATTTTAACTGGAAGTGCCTGTTTGGAGTTAAAATATCTTGATCAATTTGTGATGTAATGTTACATTTCTCCAAATCTGTTTTGGAGATTGATGATGAGAAACAAACTCATCCTGGATGCCCTGAGGGTGAGTACTTCAGTAAATTTTCTTTTTTGGATCAATTATTCCTTTCATCAAAAATGTCCTGACTTGCTCTAAAATGACTTTCCTTATTGTTTGATGTACAGCATGGGTGGAGAAATTAGTCCAACATGTTTCAGGCACTCCTCTCCAGCCACCTGTCTTCTGTGAGCAGTAAGCGCCACATGGAGGTATGTATTTGGCTGTTTTCCTTCTAAACACGTTGTAGAGGTGTAATTATGAGAGAGGTTTCAGTTGTGTGCAGGGTATTTCAAATTTTGGAATCATTCAGGAACGAAGAAACATGAAAGGCAGTGTTCTGAAGCTCTGTGCTTAAAGGATTAGTTCACTCCAGAATTAAAATTTCTTGATCATTTACTCAGCTCTGTGTCATCCAAGATGTTCGTGTCTTTCTTTCTCCAGTCGAAAAGAAATTAAGATGTTTGAGGAAAACTTTCCAGGATTTTTCTCCATATAGTGGACTTCAGTTGGAATCAACGGGTTGAAGGTCCAAATTGCTGTATCAATGCAACTTCAAAGGGCTCTACACAATCCCAGCAGAGGCATAAAGATCTTATCTAGCGAAACAATTGGTCATTTTCTGAAACAGTAAAATGTTTTAAAATGTAAAAAAAAAAAAAAAAAAATGTCATTTTGTCTGCGTTGTCCATGAAATTAGTCATAGCCCACAGCTCCGCAGTGGACATGGAGTGGAGATTTATTTAAGATGAAAATAAGATCAACACTCTCGATCATGTCATGATCTATTCTGTCATGCAGCACTCAAAACTGTGGACAACCTAAGTCAGTTCCACCATAAAATAACTTCTGAATTGTTTTTGAACTGGTTAAAACAATATCGTTTTAACAAACCAGTTCAAAAAACCTTGTAGTGGAAACGAATCAGACTTTTAATCACTAGCGGGTGCATTCTCAAATGTAATGCTGCACCCTCAAACTCAGACGAGCTCAGTACAGACTCGTTTTCATTCATTTTATTTTAGTGAATCGACGTTCAGAGACATTTGTTGATTTAGCAGCCGTGTAGAGCCCTTTGAAGCTGCATTGAAACTGAAATTTGGATCTTCAGCCCGTTAATCCCCATTGAAGTCCACTATATGGAGAAAAATCCAGGAATGCTTTCCTTAAAAAACTTAATTTCTTTTTGACTGAAGAAAGAAAGACATGAACATCTTGGATGACATAGGGGTGTGTAAATTATCAGGAAATTTTAATTCTGGAGTAAACTAATCATTTGAAGTAAATATGAAATCAAGTGGCACTGTTTTAATGCAAATTCTTGATCATATTGTGCATGATTCACTGGTGCATGATATTCCAAATAGAAAAATTGTAATCTTTGTAATCTGTATTGAAAATATTATAACTTGCTCTACCTCTTAAATAACTTTCATTTTTGTTTGACTTCTTGCTTTTCAACACTTTATGATCCATTCATTTCTTAGTGATGTATATAGTAAAAATGTATTGTAGAAAAACAAATGAAGATACATGCCATAGGCTTTTTGTTTTTTTGTTCATGAATTTTACATTGACATTATATTTTTAGTAGGGCTGTCAAATGATTAATCGCAATTAATCGCATACAAAATAAAAGTTTGAGTTTGCCTAATATATGTGTGTGTACTGTGTGTAATTATGATGTATATATAAATACACACAAATTAATGTATATATTTAAGAGAAATATGTTATGTACAAAGTATTTTATTTATATATAATTTTATAAAAATTATAATAAATACATATACTTGTAAATATATACATGAATGTGCTTATATTTATATATACATAATAATTACACACAGTACACATAAGGAATAAAAACGTTAAAGGAGAAGTCCACTTCCAGACCAAAGATTTACAGATGATGTACTCACCCCCTTGTCATCCAAGATGTTCATGTCATTCTTTCTTCAGTTGTAAAGTAAAGTTGTTTTTTAAGGAAAACATTTCAGCATTTTTTCTCCATATAGTGGACTTCTATGGTGCCCCGAGTTTGAACTTTCAAAATGCAGTTTAAATGCGTCTTCAAACGATCCCAAATGCGATTGTAAATGATCCCAGCCGAGAAAGAAGGGTCTTATCTAGCGAAAAAATTGGTTATTTTCATAAAAATAATACAATTTATATACTTTTTAATGTCAAACGCTCATTTTGTCTTACTCTCCTTGAACTCTGTTTTTGTCCCGGTTCGTGACAGTTAGGGTATGTCGAAAAACTCCCATCTCATGTTCTCCCTCAACTTCAAAATCGTTCTATGTCACTGTTTTACCTGTTATGTTAAGGGTATTTGATCTTCGTTGCATGTTCACTTTGCAAACACTGGGTCGGTGCTTCTGCAGCGATGTAGGATGATTTTGAAATGATTTTTGAAATTGAGGGAGAAAATACGATTGGAGTTTTTCAACATACCCTAACTGTCTTGAGCCAGAATACACAGAGTTCAGGCAGAGCAATTAAAGACGAGCGTTTGAGATTAAAAAGTACATAAACTGTATTATTTTTATGAAAATCTGTCATTTCTCTAGATAAGACCCTTCTTTCTTGGCTGGACTCGTTTACAACTGCATTTGGGATCGTTTGAAGCCGCATTTAAACTGCTTTTTGGAAGTTCTAATTCAGGGCAACATATCAGTCCATTATATGGAGAAAAATCCTGAAATGTTTTCCTCAAAAAACGCAATTTCTTTACGACTGAAAAAAGAAAGACATGAACATCTTGGATGACAAGGGGGTGAGTACATTATCTGTACATTTTTGTTCTGGAAGTGGATTTCTCCTTTAAGGGCCAGATTTACTAAACAGGGCAAATTAGCATTAGAGCACAATTCCACGTTAGTAAACGTTAGTAAATCGCATTGCGTGATTCATTTTAATACTCGTAAATTTTGTGTCTGAAAGGGAAACTCCTACAAATGCATATTCAGTAAGGTCACGTGCAAAAATAACTCTGTCCACACCTTTTCAGCACTAATTCTTCACTGCATGTCTAGTAAATCTGCCCGTATGTGTGTAGGTACAATGCATATGCATATGTAAAATTGTTAAAATATCTAGTTTAAAAACAGATCTGTTTAAACACAAGCTGTTCCCTGGTGAAAAAAAACAGCATATGCTGGTAGGTATGTTTTGATGCTGGCTTAAGCTGGTCCTTAGCTGGTTAAAGCTGGTCCTTTGCTGGTTTAATGCTGGTCATGTTGCTAGTCAAGGACCAGCATAAACCAGCAAAGGACCAGCTTAAACCAGCATCAAAACATACCTACCAGCATATGCTGTTTTTTTCACCAGGGTTGTGAAAACAATGTGTTTATGTGGATTTCTTGACAAATTACACCACAGTGGTCAGCAAAGTTTGTAATCAATATTGTATAATTTCAGCAAAAACATTACCTGTCATAATTTTTAAAGCTCTGCTTTTTATCAATTCAATCAAAATTTCACCATATTAGACAGTGTAATCAAGCAACAAATTTCATATTAGAAATGATGCTGAATTCCATTTGTGTGAAGAGAGCAAAAGGGATTAGCATGTGCTAATGAGCGTTTGATGAGCCAAACAGGAAGAACTCAGGCCAAATCATTTGTGCTTGGCATTGGACACGGACGCCAAGCATTAAAACTTAGACGCATATCATTCTAAAACAAGTACAAACGGCCAGTTATGCCATCAGGTCTACTAAAGAGAGCAGAAGAGACAGACTCAGAGGACCCTATAAAATAATAAGTGCTACATGAGTACAGTACATGCCGCAAAATAATATCAGTATCTCCTCTTCAAGGTTTAGTGCTGCTTTGAAGGAGTCCAATCACTCACTCGCTCAGACTGCAACATCAGCTCGTCTATAGGACGACTTCTGAAGGATCAGATGAGAGACAGTCCTTCAGGGTTTGAATGAAGAGAGCGAGAGAGAGAGTGCAATCTGCCCCACCGCTGGTATCAAATGACCTTCACTGCGCAAACATATCCATCTGTTGTGTCTGCAAAGACGATGACAGACAGCCAAATAGTGCCGTATAATTAAGTAAAAATGAAGCAGACATCAAACACTTAACGATCCATCTCCATTAATGTCTGTGCAGGCATTTACAGGATTTTACTAGCAAAAGCTCTTGAAGGACAGACACCCAGCCAAACATCTTTGAGCATTAATAATGTATTGATTGTTTTTTAAAACAAGCCAAAGTACAAGGTGATGTTTATAATGATATATTGGCATGTTTACTATCACAAATGATGAATACAGTAATCTTTTCACATTCTAGCTGACAGTCATAAGAGACACTTTTTGAATAAAAGATTTTGACAAACGATTTCTATAAACAGAAATTCAACAGAATTACAGTTTCTCAGTTCAGCAGAGCTGTCCGTCAAAGTTTAATACAAAGTGAATTGTCTTGGCAAGCTTGAAAAGTCTTTTTGCTTTCACTAATTAGCCAAAAAAATATTGGTGCGGCATGCATTGGCTGATTGAAGTATTTTGATGTTTTTACACAACGATAAAAACACCAAAGAACAAGAACAATTGGCAGTAATTGCCAGGAAAATGAAAGCCACGCTCATGCTGTCAGGAAAGGTTTCACTGTCATTAGGTGGACGTGATGGACGCTCCAGTCAGAGTTGGCAGGGCATTTTATGAAACATGACATATGACCTTTAAATGGGAGCGTGTATTAATCAGAGGCTGAATGAATGCATGTAAACTCATTAACAACGTTTGGCCATAGCTACATATCTGATCCCTGAGCTATTTCTTCTCATATCCATAGGGGCGACGTGTAAACATTAGAAGAATAAATTTGTATAATTAATACCAAATGCACAGCAGTAGATTTTAATGTAGATTAAAGCAGAGAGTATAAGCACAACTCTCTGCATGATTCTAGAGTAGTTGCTAGGGTGTTTTGCCGTTTCTTAAAGGGAAATGAAAATTATGTCATTAATGTCATTAATTACTCACCCTCATGTCATTCCAAACCCGTAAGACCTTAGATCATCTTCGGAAAATTAAATTAAACAAATTAAAATATTTTTGATGAAATCTGAGAAACCCTTTCTGACCCTGCATAGACAGCAACGCAACTACCACATTCAAGGCCCAGAAAAGTAGTAAGGACGTTGTTGATATAGTCCATGTGACATCAGTGGTTCAACCTTAATTTTACAGAGTTATGATTTTTTTTTATAATACTTTTTTTATAATACTTTTTGTGTGCAACGAAAAGAAAAAATTACCGGGTTTCAAGTGCTTTAAGGCATTTAAGCAAATATGGAATAAGAATTATATTGATTAGCAAGTCTGTAACCACCTAAATCAATGATTTAAAGAAAGCTTTTTTGGCAAATACAGGTAATTTGCCATAGAAATATGATGGGTTTTTTATGTTTATGACTGTTATAGTGCCAGCTGTGGTCTGATCTCCTTAAAACTTTACATGCTTGTTGAGAATCACCTGTTACAAGTGCTCACCAGGCTTTGTGAAGTTTTGAGTTTTCCTTTTAATTATTTGTATTCACTCTCCAGAGAATCTTTCTGCACTGGTTTGGTTCCGATCGGATGAAAAACCTAGGAATAGTTCACAAAAGTAGATTTTTCCAAAAAAATGTGAAGTACCCGAAAATTTCACCAGGCTCACAGTCAAGTCTGAGACATGCATTTTGTCCGGTATGAGCCAAGTATTTCGACAACATAAGACACTAGAGCCTGTGACTGACAGTTAAGGAATTTTGAGTGATTTCGTACTTTTGATTGCTGTAGCGCCCCCGTTAGGCCGGGTGAGCCATGGTCACGTTGTAGACGGTGTGAGTAGTACCGTGCTTCCAAGTTTCAAGTGTCTACGACTTTCTTTGTTTGCTCTGCACAATCAGTTTTATGCGGAGATCGCTGATCCATGACCATTCTAAAAATTACAATAGAGTTTCAATGCTACGCGCTTGAACCCCTAATAAGATGTAGAACCCAGATGTGCCTTGTTTACCAGCAGAGGAATGCACACGCATACATTGTGGTACTCTCGTGAATGCACCGTGAAGACTGACATGGAAAAGAAGAAATTTTTGAATAAAGTGAATAGGTGTAGCGCTGAAACCCAATTGTAATTGTTAGAATGCAAACTCCACATTAAACTGATCGGGCAGATCAAACCTTAGTCATAGTGACTTGAAACTTGGAGGGATGGTAGTACTTACACCATGGGTGTCAAACTCCAGTCCTGGAGGGCCGCAGGCCTGCAGAGTTTAGATGCAACCCTAATAAAACACACCTGATCCAACTAATCAAGTCCTTCAGGCTTAATTGAAAACTGTATAGTATGTGTGTTGGAGCAGGGTTGGAACAAAACTCTGCAGGGCTGCGGCCCTCCAGGAACTGAGTTTGACACCCCTGACTTACACCATCTACAACAGGGGTGCCCAAGCCTGTTCCTGGCAATCAACTTTCCTGCAGAGTTTAGTTCCAACCCTAATCAAACACACCTGTCTGTAATTATCATGTGCTCCTTCAGATCCTAATTAGCTGGTTCAGGTGTGTTTGGTCAGGGTTGGAGCTGAACTCTGCAGGAAAGTCAATCTCCAGGACCAGGGTTGAGCACTCCTGATCTACAACGTCACCAATGCTTGCCCCAGTCGGCTTGAACAGGGTGCTACTGTGATCAAAAGTATACGAAATCGCTCATAACTATGAGGACATTTGCATATCACAAAAAACATTGCGGTCATAGGCCGATGAACTTTGAGCACCTATTAGACAATATTAACAGAGGTTAATCAGAATGAAGCTTGGTGGGCCTGTTTGACTTACAGCCCTAAAGGTCTGTGAGAAATTTAAGAGAAATCAGCCACTAGGGGGCGATATTGCATTTTTCAAGGGATTAAACCAGGGGTGTCAAACTCAGTTCCTGGAGGGCCTCTGCCCTTTACAGTTTAACTTCAATCCTAATTAAACACATCTGATCCAGCTAATCAAGTCCTTTAGGCTTAATTTGAAAACTAAATGGTTAGATAGATACGACAGACCTCTGAACAGCTTTGCCTCTAGAACCACTGCTGTCAATTAAAACTCTTTGTTAAATGAGTGAGAAAATGTAAAAAACTTTTGCGAACTAGTCCTATAGGTTTTTCGCTCAATGTGGGGAAAAAACACTGCAGTGCAATTCTGTGGACTCTCTCGACTCAAAATTATCAAAAAAATGTTGAAATTTACCCTTTGGGAGTCATTTAGAAAAGTGACCTGTCCAAAAATACCAAAAAGCCCATAAAGCCTAAATGAAAACTTGCTGGCGCTTATAACAGTCATAAACATTAAAAACATTCTTTCTGGGCCATCCTTTCTGGACCTTTGATTGTGGTAGTTTCGTTGCTGTCTATGCAGGGTCAGAAAGCTCTGAAAGCTCATCATAGATATCTTAATTTGTGTTCTGAAGATGAAGGTTTTATGGGTTTGGAATGACATGAGGTTGAGTAATTAATGACAGAACTTTCATTTTTGGTGAAGTATCCCTGGATATGAAGCCATTTAAGGTATATTTTCTAGACCTTCAGTCAACTTTGGAACCCATTCACTTTTATTGTATGGACATAAAAACGATTGAGACACTATTATTAAAACTATATTCTTTTGTCTTCCACAGAAGGAAGTCATACAGGTTCTGAACAACATGAAGGTGAGTAAATGGTGAATTTTATTTTTTATATATATATATTATGTATTATTTTATATATATATATTATGTATTATTAGTAGTCACAATAAGTGAATCCTATTAGATCAGATACAGAAGAGCGAATCTGCCAGCTCGTAATTTAGTAGATAAATCTACAGGTTTATTCCCCATAGCTGAAATGGTCTTCCTGATGCTTTGCATGAAATATATTTGGTTTGAATAAAGACTGAGCTGCTGGGCTCAACACTTATCCAGAATGATTGACAGCTGTGTTAGCACTGCCCACCCGTCATTTACATTTATTCACTCCCATTATGCATGCCTGTCACTATGCATCAGGCTACAATCAATGCTGTGTGTATGTGTGTGTTTGTTTGTGAGTGAGATTATTATGTGCAAGTATGCATGCATGCATTTACGTGTGTGTTTGTGAATGTGTGCGCACATAGACACTACTTCATCATCGCACAAAAGAGCAACGGATGACTTCTTTATTCAGTGGGAATAACCCAAGACTTGACATGATGTCATCCATCTGCAGGTGGGCGGCATTGCGTCGTTCTTTAAGGCTGTAGATTCACGTCTTCTCCTGTTATTGTCATTAATCCAGCACGGTGCACCGAGCCAAGCTTGCAAAGGCAGAAAACGCGTGTGTGTCTTTGTCTGAGCGTGTGAGTCAGAGCATGTGAGTGTGTCGAGACCATTCTAACCGGCAGATGGCCACCAGGAAGGGCTTCATCTCTGGCCTCATTGGCTGTTCACATCACAGGCATGCTGGGATATAAACACACCTGAGCCAAGATTCTCTCCCCCAGACTGTAGCGAGAACAATTATTGTTTTGCAAACCGCGTTTTTGTGTCAGTATTAGTATTTCTAATGCGCGCGCTTCACGGAATAACAACAAATAAACCCAGTAATCCAGTTAGATTTCTCGTATGAGGTTCGTGTACGTAATAAAAGCTCTAATCACAGATCAGTGGGATAAATAAAAAACCTAGAAATACCCAGGCATATGGTGTTGGCCCGATGTTTATTAGACTGGATCTGCTTGCCTATAATTCTCCTGGAGTTTACAGCACCTTGTTTTGCCTCCCAGACTTATTGTTGAGTATGGAAAGCCTGGTGACACCTGGTCTGGGTGTTTGCTCGCTGGGGCAGAAATAATCAGCATGTTGTCAAGCTGAAGCAGGACTCAGCAGAAAGATCAACATCTTTGGTGTCAGACAGGCGACGAGATACATGCTGTTCCCTTTAATTTGCTTTGTCTAGGGATCTTCTCGGTCTGAAAACCCCTCTAAAAAAAAGAAAAAGTAATCATATTTAATGTTTTATATTGTATTTAACATGACAAATATGTCAGATTTAGCCAAAGTGGCTAATTTCGATCGATAGTTTTGCTCTTTTGATTAATTTGAAATGTTTTTCTGTCTATATACTTTTTTTTTTTTATATATGTCACCCTGGACCACAAAACCAGCCATAAGGGTCAGTTTTTTTGAAATTGAGATTTATGCATCATCTGAAAGCTGAATAAATAAGCCTTTTATTTATGTTGGTAGGATAGGACAATATTTACAGAGAATCTGGAATCTGAGGGTGCAAAAAATCAAAATATTGAGAAAATCGCCTTTTGTCCAAATTAAGTTCTTAGCGATGCGTATTAATGATCAGAAATTAAGTCTTGATATATTTACGGTAGGAAATTTACAAAATATCTTCATGGAACATGATCTTTACTTAAAATCCTAATGATTTTTGGCATAAAAGAAAAATTAATAATTTTGACCCATACAATGTATTTTTGATTATTGCTACAAATATAAACTGCTTAAGACTGGTGTTGTGGTCAAGGGTCGCATATTGTTATATATATAATTAGCAAATTAATTCTGGTTGGATTCTGCAAAATAATTAATATAAAAATGACTACTAATTTGTAGCATCATACAGTATATGCATTTTTGAGATGAAACATTATTAATGATTTTTTGTAAGAAGTCTATTATGATTGCTAAGGCTGCATTTATTAGATCACAAATACAGTACAAAAAAAAATATGTAAAAAAAATGTAATGACTTTACAATTTTAAAATATCTGTTTATTATTTGAATATATTTTAAAGTGAATTTCTGTGATGCAAAGCTGTATTTCAGCATCATTACTCCAGTCTACAGTGTCACATGAGCCTTAAAAAATCATTTAGTTATGCTGATTTGCTGCTCAGAAACATTTCTTAGTATTATCAAAGTTGAAACAGTAGAGCTGCTGTTTAATATGATAGTTTTTTTTATGGATTCTTTGATGAATAGAACACCATTTATTAGAAATAGAATTCTTTTGTAACCTTTTAAATGCCTTTACTGTCACTTTTGATCCGTTTAATGCATTCTTGCTTGTGTTCATCTTTCAAAAAACAAAGTTCTGAACACTAGTGTGCCTTAAAAATGTAAATTAAAAGTTAACCCTAAATAATCTAAGCTTTGGGTTTCCATTTAATCCTTTTTTAAATAAATGCCCTTGTAGACCTGTTCTGTGTGCACACAATTTAATTATGTATTAATAAATATGATTTTAATTGCACTTTAAAAGTGTAAGTCTTTTGTTTAAAGTGCCCCTATTACGGATCATGAAAGGTTCATATTTTGGTTTTGGGAGTCCCTAACAACAAGTTGACATGCAGAAAAACACTTTCATTGTCTTATGATACGCATTTATTTTTACCTTATTTGCTCAACGACTCCCAAACGATTTGCTCAAAGGTTAATTTTTCCAAACCTTTCCTTTGCTTGACGCTAATCTGCAGTGATTGGTCCGATGACCCAGTCTGTTGTGATTGGTCTACTGCATGCAGCGCATGTCGGAAAACAGAACGCCCATCACCATTACATTAAACATCCAAACAGCCATGGTATATGGTATATGTGTTAGCCCAACGCAGAAACATATTGATAAAGCACTGCAGTTTGTACTCCAATGTATTGCTCTAATCTTTCTCATAACTCCAAGTAATAACAACAACAAACATTTAGTATTCATCGACACATTTCTAGACAAACAGATATTGCTGTTAGCCAGGTTAGTCAGAGACCTACAAGCTGCACGGAGCGAACAGAACACACACAACTAAATATGTGTTCTGCATGCTGAAAATTTACTCACCCCCATGTCATCCAAAATATTCATGTCTTTCTTTCTTCAGTCACAAAGTAATTACGTTTTTTGAGGAAAACAAAGGATTTTTCTCCATATAGTGGATTTCAATGGTGCTCAATGGAATGAAGGTTAAAATGCAGTTTCAATGCTGCTTCAAATTAGTCATATTAGTCTAGAATTAGTCTTCCCACAATAATAAGGATATCATATCACAGAAAGTGGCTGAAATCATACCATTTTATAGTATTATAAAAGCTATGTCGATTAGCATTGTATTATAAATATACTTTATCCTTATAAAAATACCCAAGATTGCTTGAAGAACAAGGACAAACCATATATTGTAGCAATCGTATGTTTGTTGTCTTTAAGTTTCCTCAGTTAATATTTCTAAAAATAGGAAAGATAATACTTTTCTCTAAAGAAACAGGGTTTTCCTGAATTATCGTCATTGATATCATTATCACAGTAAACACCAGAAATTGTCGTGATACATTTTTAAGCCCATATCGCCCATTCCTATTATCTAGCGAAACGATCTGTAAATTTATTTTTAAAAAATTATTCTTATTCTTATATAGTTTTGTCAGGCATTCACCACAGCCACCCTCATCTGACACACACCCGGTAGCTCCACCCACGCGTTCACAATCACCCGAATTCTAATCCTTATCACCTGTTGCTCGTTGAGCCACGCCCTATAAAACAGGACTCTCTGCCATTGTCACATTGTCTGGTCTACCGTTCACAAGCCTTGTTGCTCTCTCTGTCGATGCTGTGGCGTGGCTCAACTACTGGACTTTGGGACTACTACATCTGCCAAAACCACTCAGTTAAGAGCCTCATTACTTGTTCGATGCTGTTGTCTTTTTTAAAGACGTTGTTAAATAAATGGTTGAATAGTATTGCTACTCATCTCTCGTCTCTTCCATCCCCTTGTGTGTGCGTGAGTGTGACAAGTTTTTATTAAAGTTTCTGCGCATGCAACAAGTGGGCATGAAATATGCTAATGTTTCATGTTGACATCAACATGAAACAGCTTGGGATTTGTTTTAGAAACGACTCGTTTAAATGATTCAGTGAACTCTTTCTTTTGAGAGACAATACCTTTATGCACGGTGCACTTTCAGATTTAAAACTTTGCGGGATGTTTTTATTCACTTAGAGCTGTGTTACACACTGCATGAAAAGTAATTTTCAAAAATCCATAATAGGGGCACTTTAAGAATCCTAAAGAGCCTGTCAATCAGTGTTTCCAACACTCTGTTCTATTGCACATTTTGAAATATTGCATAAGAAACTAACGGTGGAAACGCCATATTTCAAAAGAAAATCCCTTTATTCGCAACAAGTTTTTGTGCTTGCTTGAGGTGGTTTTTGACTTGTGTGAAAAAGAGTTAATGCGAATAATGGGAGATGGAAACGCATTTACCGAATAAATTCCTCCATGTGCATCAAAAAAGTAATTTGGCTTTGCGCTAGGGGATGGCACAACCTACTAACCAGTGGACTGGTCTCGTTGCACAGCATCTGAAATGTTATGGTCATTCTGAAATGTCTGAGCAAAGTCTGCCGTCAAAGTATATTTGTATAATTGCCTCCCAAAACTGTCTTACATGACTGCGTTCCCACACAGCAGGCATCCACCTCCGAATGACCGCATTTATTGTTTCATCTGTTCTCTCTGAGGAACTTATTATATATAAAAATAATTGTATTCAGTGGCTTCCCCTACTTTTCTTAGTGATATTTATTGCCAGTTTTTGGAAGTGATGATTTTGTTCTCTTTGACTTGTTGGATGGAAACGGTGTTTATTCGTAAATGTTTTCTGCAATATTCCTGGCAGGACTATTTGTTTGGCTGACCAGTGGCAGACTAGTTAGTGCTTGAAATTATTGCAAATCCATTTGAAGCCACTAATGGCAAAAACACAAAATGCGCTTCATCTTTACAGAACACTCCTGTTGAAAGTCCTTTGGTAACGAGAGCAATTGAAGGTTTTGAAAGGCCCAGGTAAGGTCTTATGTAAATGACCTGGCAAGAAATTGCCACCCTGATTCAAACTGATCAGAAATGGCGAAATTACCTCCTTAGGCCCAAAACATACTCTATGCAAGTACGTGAGCGCGAATGCTTCTAGCTATGCAAGCTCAATTTCATGCACCATTGAGTTCTGAAATGTGTCAGAACGCAGTTTATAATGCAACACAAGTACACGTTGCATTCACAGCTTTGCCTCAAAGGTGGCTATTGTGCCGTTTAGCATTTGCGTAAACCGCCTGCTGCTATGGTCAGATTTCTCTTTCAAGAACAAAGTACATTTTAAGTACATAGGATAAGTGAGCTGGCAATACTTCGGGCATGCATTCACGTCTGTGTTTGCTTGAGTGCTTCCTTGCATTTGTGACCCTTCTGATAGCGTTCCCTTCATACAGTGTCCTCCAAGTGCAAGAAAATGATAAAGATACTGGGATTTTGAAATGCAGTGCATTCAGAACAGTAATTGAGCAGATAAAATGACAAAATAACATGTTTTTGCAGGGATTTGAACACACTTTGTTCCCCAGTGTCACGACAGCACAACTGTCAGACAAGGGCTGGTTAATACAGAGGACGGACAGGAGAGAGAGACGGATAGAGAGAGATTATGAGGCGTGGTAAAGAGAGTAGAGGTCACTGATGGCTTTATTACTGTAGTGTAATAAGAAATCACCCGGATGGAAAGAGGACACCTGCCATGGTCTCGTATAAAACCTTCACAAATGCTCCTAAATTACAGTAGTGAATCCAATGCAATGTTGCTGGAAAGAACTTTTGAATAGATTATTTATTTTTTAATTTAAAGAGCCAGTTAAATTAAGTTTATCTGTACTGCATGAAGAATTCGCTGTATCTGTTTTCCAAATGTATGTTATAGATATTGTTGTGAATGATTCATCCATGCATATTGTGTTTCTAAATTTAAATGACCTCATAGAGTTTAATCAGAATGTCATAGCTGGACCTTCTGGTGAAAACAAGCTAGCTTGTTTAATCATTTAGGTCGCTCCTTAAAGGGATAGTTCAACCAAAAATGAAATTACACTATGATTTATTCACCCTCAAGCCATTTTAGGTGTGTATGATTTTCTTCTTTCAGACAAATACAATCAGAATTTTATTCAAAAATGTCCTGCCTCTTTAAAGATTTATAATGTCAGCGAATGGCTGTTGAAGTCCAATAAAGTGCATCCATCCATCATATAAAGTGCTCCACACGGCTCCGAGAGGTTAATAAATGCCTTCTGAAGTGAATTAATGCATTTGTGTAAGAAAAATATCTAATATATCTCTCTATATCGCTCTATAAAATATCTATAATATATATCTCATGAATGTGGGTACGGTAGTTAGCGTAAGCTAGAGATAACGGTATCTAAAGTTGTAAATATGGATATTGTTTTTACGCAAATGCATCGCTTCAGTTCAAAAGGCCTGTATTAACCCCCTGGAGCCATGTGGAGTACTTTTTATGATGGACTGATGGACTTTATTGGACTTCAAAATAGGGCTGTGCGATTTTTTTTTTTCCGATTTTATTGATTCATTCGAATGTAATGCTTTGCCACAGTTTCGCAATTTTGAATAGAAAAATTACCAAACGTTAGAATTAGACACTTCCACAATATTCCAATGATGACAGTAAAGAGAAAAGAATGATTCAACCGCATGTCAGTGCACGTGATTAACTGCTCACGTGTGTCGTGCTCATATCGTTAGGCATGTGCAGTGCGCTTTTGTGTTGACAAAGATGTGATGCAGGCAGTGAAATAGGAAAAACATTCAAGGAGATTGGGAGTGAACTTCGTTTTACTTGAGCGTCGCGTTTTTATAATGCCGTTTCATGCGTGAGACGCTGCAAGAGACGCGAGTGCAACAGTCAGAGGTGTCCATGTTTACATAGAAAAAAATGGAAAAGCAGCACAATTGATTAAAAAAAACCTGTGAAGAACTACTACTGTATGTCTGATATTTCATGTTTGCATCATAGTGACAGTCTAATTGCAGCTGTTCATTGTTTTACAGGAGATTTATAGTTAATAATAGTCTACTGTTCTTATACCTTCAGTCATTTTGAATTTGAATTACCTTGACTTTTAAGATTTTTTTTAAAAGCATTTTCCTTGTATTATTTCTTAACATGTAATGTGTATAAGACAGGTTGTACAAGATGTAGTTGTTCATGCATCTTTTCTGCAAAGATATTTAACAAGTGATTTGTTTAACATTTACATCATTTTGACAACTTGTGGGTTAATAAAGAAAAAGTTACTTCAATCATGTTGTAGTTACATTTTCAAGTTGACTATTTAAAAATTGTAAAGAAAAAAAAAAAACCTTCTGAAAAAAAATCAAGATTTTAATTTTTTGCCATATCGCCCAGCACCTACTGCAAAATCTCAACAGCCATTCACTGCCATTATAAAGCTTGGAAGAGCCAGAACATTTTTAATATAACTGCAATTGTATTTGTAAGTCATATACACCTTGGATGGCTTGAGGGTGAGTAAATCATTGGGTAATTTTCATTTTTGGGTGAACTATCCCTTTAAAATCATATACTTTCATATTCACTTCATATTCATTCATATACTTCAATCACATACGTCACCCCTGCATATTCACATTCATCTACATACATTTTTTATGTGCAGTGCTGACATCTCACAATCCAGCTAAACATTGATGCATAGAACAAAGACTTTTTCAAAAAACGGTTCACTCTGATGTACTCAAAAAAAAAAAAAAAACCCACAATTTGTACAAAAAAAAATACAATTTGTTGAGTCAACATAAAATAATTTGTTACCCTGCAGCCTTAATTTTATGTTCAGTCAGTTTAGTCAGCTTGACATGGTAAGTTGTACTAAGAGAAAACTTAGATATTTGAGTTGACTAAACAACAGTTTGGTTTGTCAAACTTAAAAGCTTGGCTTGTTACCCAGCTGCCTTAAAATTTTAGGTTGAATGAACTCAAATATCTAAGTTGTCACTTAGTAACTTAACATTTCTAATAGACTAAACTTTTTTGAGATGAGTGAACTTAAAATCTTAAGGCATCTAAATAAATTATTTTAAGTTGACTCAACAATTTTTTTTTTTTTACAGTGTAGCCTTCATCTAAATACAGAACAAAAGGTCTGTTTCATTGTGATTTTAAAAATATAAAAATTTATCTTGTTGATTTTTTTAATTGCAGAAAGACATCAAAAAAGAACACTGCATTTGTGAAGTATTACCTGTGCTTTTTGAATTTCATTGTGAAAATTTTGGGTGTAACAGAGACCTCTACAGGTTAATAGAAGTAAAATACATCTGCTTTGTTATAATGACTTTCAAATGAAGGGAGACAGATGCCTATTTTTAACATCTGAGTGCATCAAGGGTGAGATCAAACAGGAGGTACGCTTTGGGTGAAAAGAGTTAGCTAAAACTGATAACAGCGCAGACACCTGTCAATCAAAGGGTCAGATCCACATGTGCGGAGAACACCTGCAGCCGCTACCCTTCAGTTCATCTGAGCAGAACTGTGGCTCTGTTCTAACACCTAGCTGTCTAATGCTTGTAGGCAGCTACTTTATAAGGCAGGATCCTAACCATTTGTTGCTGAGATAATAATGCACTCTAATAGACATTTAAAGGTCGACGTTAAATGGAAAATGCAGTTACCTTGTCTTCCCTATTGTGATGTATGTTTAAGTTTTGAAACAAGAAAATTTGTAAGTTGAGACTTGATTCATAACTGTACAAAAATAATATGAAAATGTTACTTTGCTCATTTTTTATGGATACCTTAAAGGAGAACTACACTTCCAGAACAACAATTTACAGATACTGTACTCACCCCCTTGTCATCCAAGATGTTCATGTCTTTCTTTCTTCAGTCGTAAAGAAAGTATGCTTTTTGAGGAAAATATTTCAGGATTTTTTTCCATATAATGGACTGATATGGTGCCCCGAGTTTGAACTTCCAAAATGCAGTTTAAATGTGGCTTCAAACGAGCCCAAATGCGGTTTTAAATGATCCCAGCTGAGGAAGAATGGTCTTATCTAGCGAAACGATTGGTTATTTTCATAAAAATAATATAACTTTTTAATGTCAAACGCTTATCTTGTCTTGCTCTTCCTGACCTCTGTTTTGTTCCAGTTCATGACAGTTAGGGTATGTCGAAAAACTCCCATTTCATGTTCTCCCTCAACTTCAAAATCGTCCTATATCACTATTTTACCTTTTTTGTTAAGGGTTTTGATCTTCTTTGCATGTTCACTTTGCAAAGACTGTGTCGGTACTTCTGCAGTGATGTTGGATGATTATGAAATAATTTTTGAAGTTGAGGGAGAAAATACAATCAGAGTTTTTTGACATACTTGAGCCAGAATACACAGAGTTCAGGCAGAGCAAGACAAGACGAGCATTTGAGATGACAAGGGGGTGAGTACATTATCTGTAAATTGTTGTTCTGGAAGTGGACTTCTCCTTTAAGACAGTGGTTCTTAACTCCAGTCCTCGGGGCCCACTGAATCTGACACGCTCGGTTCAGTTAATAGATGTTCCTCCTAATGAGCTGATGATCTGAATCAGGTGTGTTAAATGAGGGAGACATACAGAGCAGTGGGCCTCGAGGACTGGAGTTGAGAACCACTGCCTTAAGGTATTAAAATGAAATAGTTATAATAGACATTTCTCTCACTACTTCCTTAAAATCTGTTCAACTGTTTTCTGGAACAGCCTTTGCATCGGTAGTGCACTTAATTTCCCTTAAAATGGTGCCTATGAAGACAGATCACAGTGTGTTTTTCTCCGTTTGAGAATCTGTTACGTGATACCACGAACATTTTGGATCAGAAAAATGCTGCGAGTTTCCTTCATTTCTCAGTCTGAGGGAAGGTTTTTGACATTTTACTGTTACTTTGGCATTTGAGATCTTTGTTAGGCCCAAGACCTTTTTTTCCACCGTGCTGATATTTGAATCAGGCCTATGTTGACTGATGGGAAAACAGAACATGTTCGGCCTTGTTTCTACATGACCTAAAGCGGCTTTGCTGTGCTACCTAGATCTGACATGAATGTATATTGTGTGTCTCTCATAGCTAGATAACAAATTAAAGGCATAGTTCACCCAAAAATGTTCGATCATTAATTACTCACCCTCATGTTGTTCCAAACCCGTAAGACCTTCATTCATCTTCGGAACACAAATGAAGATATTTTTGATGAAATCCGAGAGCTTTCTGACCCTGCATAGACAGCAACGCAACATTCAAGGCCCAAAAAGGTAGAAAGGACGTTGTTAAAATAGTCCTTGTGACATCAGTGGTTCAACTACTGTGCAAAACACAAAAATAATGACTTTATTCAACATTTTCTTTGCCCGAGTCAGTCTGCCTCCACATGTCACATGTACTTGTACGTTCTTACCACATTTCTGTGCCTTGACCATGGTGGGACCCTTGCTGTCTATAGAGGGTCAGAAAGCTCTCAAAATATTGTAAATTGTGTGTAATTTGATCTTACGGGTTTAGAACGACGCGAAGGTGAGTATTTTTATGCCCTTAAAGGCATAGTTCACCCAAAAATGAAAACTTCACCTTCAAAACCAAAACTCACCTTCAGGATATCTAAGATGTAGATGTTGTTTCTTCATCTGAACAGATTTGGAGAAATGTAACATTACATCATTTGCTTATCAATGGATCATCTGCTGTGAATGAATGGGTGCCATCAGAACAGCTGATAGAAACATTAATCCACACAACTCCATTCCATCAATTAACGTCTTGTGAAGTGGGTGGGTTTGTAAGAAACAAATCCATCGAGACATCTTTAAGATTGGAGTATTTTTTTCCCCCAGCTAAAATATCAGACCTCTGTCCACAAATATTGCTTTCTCCAGTGGAAAAGTCATCTCATCTGAATCAGGAGAGAAATATGCACAGATCAAGCACTGTTTACAAGCCCAAAACACATGTGAGTGGACAACAGGGGATGGATTTTTCACTGGTGGAAGCTTTATTATGGATTATTTTGGCCAGGAGCGACGGTTTAAAGTTGTAATACCATAAAGACTGATTCCTTTTATATATAAACAGAGCTTTTCACTTCACAACATGTTAATTGATGGACTGAAGTCGTGTGGATTACTTGTAGATTATTGTGATGTTTTAATCAGCAGTTTGGACTCTCATTCTGACGGCACCCATTCACTGGTGAGCAAGTGATGTAATGCCACAGAGAAACAAACTCATCTACATCTTAGATGGCCTTAGAATGAGTACATTTTCAGCAAAACATATTTTTTTGGGTGGAATATAGCTTTAAGGTAGTCACTTACTGGGCTTTGCCCTTTTGGAGCTTTTTGTACAAATACAAGTGACCTTTTATTAAATGGTCAAAAGCAGCATGAACAATCTTTCTGGCATCTTCTGTTGTTGGTCAGTTCAAATTTCAAACACAACATTTACAATGCAATGACTGACCAGTCAGAATCAAGTAAGAATGATCCATAGAATGACAGTGATAGAACAACGTAATTTCTGTAGTGTAGCAGTAACAGTGCAGCAGCATACTATAGATTTACATAGCTTTAGCACAGCGTATGATTTGCAAATGAGTCATACCAGCATGAGGGAAGGAGGAGGGGATGAAGAACCCTCATCTGCAGTCCAGTTCAGCTACACCTCACTCTATTTTTACAAATTTAATTCCATCTCCATTTAAGTTTCGAGGAGTCATGCTTTAAATTTATCTCGCTTTATCATTCCATCAGAACAAAAGCACTATTCCACTTGCTGAAACAATTTGATTCACCTGCGAGATCCTTTTTTAAATATGTATGTAGGCCAGCAGTCTCTCTTTGGCAGGTCATTCGAAATCATCCACAAAATTTCTATCATCTCTCGCTCTTTCTCTGGCATGTGAAAAATCAATCCAAACATGGCACCTTTTCAAGTGCTCCTCATTTTAGAGAAAAACACTTGCTTTAGGGAAAAAAATACAGACATTTGATACCAGCGTTCATGCTGCTGATGGTAATATAAACTACTACAGTAGATTTTTATATTTTCTGAAGGAAATGCAAGTGCTGTTTGCCATGCAAAACTCACCGCCACAATGCTAGAATGTTGTGAGAGGTTGCTATGACATTGCATTGCAGTTGCTAAGGTGTTTTCGCTTTGTTGCTAGGTAGTTATTTACTGTTCCTAAGTTAAAAGAGCCAATTTTAGGTCTCAATGATGTAGCTTGTGTCCTTGCTTCAATAGCAGACATCACAAATGTATTCCATTTGTCATGATAGCAACGCCACTTTTACTAAAACCAAAAAAAAAGCTTATTTAAATAATAAATTACAATAAAATCTTTCACCATGAACTCTTAATGAAGCTGCTTTACTGTAATACAGTTTGAGTTTGCTCACAAATGCTACTGAAAGGGTATTTAGTGCCATCTAGTGGAAATAGTCACATTACAAAAACATTTAATGGCGACAACAGAGGGCTGTGAACAAAATCTCCTTTATGTTTTTACTTTTGTGTGCAGATATAGGAGTAATTATGTGGGATAAGTTCAACTGAGCTGTAAACCTAAGTCTCATAATAACATGGTGCGTGTGTGTCCTCAAACAGCTAATTGCCTGCAATTTTAAGCATTTATTAAAAACTTTCATTGCCTCGCATTGACCTCGGCTATATGTTCAGCAGCTTCTAAAGTCGCATGTGTCTTGTGTGCATCCAATGGATTTGTGGTTGAAGTGGTTGTTGTGTATACGGCCTTGCAAACCAGTTACATGCATGTGATTCTCACAAAATGATTGTGAGACAACTGTTTTTGCTTGGTTTTATAGCTGTTGCTAATCATGCTGCATTCTGTTTAAGGTCATCCAGACTGAAGATAGAATGATTTGTCTTGGATATTTCATACCCTTTGTATTTCCCAACAGCATTCCTTGTCCTGTTGCCTCACATGCTGGTCATGAGTCCCAGCGTCGTCCCACTGGGGTCCAGCTGTTTCTTTGGACTGGCCGTTTTTTCCAGGAACTGACATTGTCACAGTCCATTACTGCAGAAAGATTCATTAAAAAGGGCTTTTTCATTGATTCAGAACATTTTAGATGAATCAACGTCAGACATCAGTGCTTCAAGGGCAGAGGAAGAAACTCACTCCAAAATTGAAAGATGAGGTTGTGAGAAATTGGCAGCATTTTTATGAGGAATGAGGGAGGTTTGGGTTATTGTGTAGATAAAACAAAGACACCAACGAGAGCTGAAGGAGAACGAGAATAGGCTGTTGAGAAAGACTCTTCTGAAATAGCAGCGCAAGAACACTGGACTGCTTGGAAGAAATAAATCTCAGTAATCATGCAGAGCACAATGGAAGATTTTGATTCGGAGGATTGTGGTGTTCAAGATGTGGGACCTCAAATTTGCGGGCTGGTGGTCCAGATCCTGGAGACGATGGCAGCGCTGCTGGTGCGGGTCAGACAGAAGCTTCTGGAAATGGCGATTCTGATCTGTGTGATTCTGCTGGTGTTCTGGGTGTCTTTATTCCTCTATGGCAGTTTCTATTATTCCTTCATGCCCACAGCCAATTTTATTACACCTGTCCACTTCTTCTACAGGTAAAGTGTTTACAGGTAGCCAACAGAATATGCTACCTTAATCATTTCCTTTTTTTCATTTTTAAACAAGCCTTTCTGAAAAGCATAATTGTGTTTTTTAAAGCATAAACCTCATTAAATTCTTAAATTAATCTTCTTAAACTGAGAAAACTCATTTTTCTTGCCCCATTCACAGAATCTTAATTTATGACTTAAGCTGAACCGCATTATTTATGCGTCAAACAAAAATATATATATTCTTAAACAGAGCTGGGTAGATTACTTACAAATTGTAATTTGTAAGTAATTCCTGTTACTGATTCCAACAGGGTTGCCAGGTTGCCAACAAAACCTGCCCAGTTGCTATTCAAAACTAGCCCAAAGTAGCCCAATTGTGTTTCGAGGGGGGTCCCCTGGGAAAAATTGCTTGCCAGGGGTAAAATACATGTTTTTTTGGCAGGATTTCCCTGGAAAAATTAGCATTGCAGGGGCTAAATATTACATTATTGAGGACCCGCAATTCTTGGGACTTGGCAACACTGGATTCCAAGTTGACAAAAATTGTAGTTAGTAAAGTAATCCATTACATTACACATTTTAGGTAATATAATCAGGCTAATTTTGACTACTTTTTTACTTTTTGTGACCATTACCAACGTCAGAGAACCAATGAACATGCAAATGTGATGCTTAATTATTAAAATATTATTACTTCGAGTAAATATAGGTGAAAGAGGGTCAGATGACAAAAAAGTTTGTGAATTTGTGCATTTTAATGTGTTTGAAAGACAAAAGCCTTCCAATGACATAGAAATACAGGGTTAAATAACCTGATAATTCAAATTAAAATGTATGTTCATCAGCAGTTGATGCAATGTTGAAACACTTCTTAAACCTTAAATGATTTTTGTAAGTCAGTGGTTAAATGCTAAAGACTGATCTTTGTGTGAATGTCCACAAAACTGGAACACTTTCTGAATAGGCAGTACACTCTTAAAAATAAAGGTGCTTCACGATGCCATAGAAGAACCTTTTGTGTTCAAATGGTTCAAATAATCAATCAATTATAAATAATTGTTATTTTGTGAACATGTAATCATGTAATCCTTAAAAAGTAACTGTAGTCTAATTATGAGTATTTTAAAATGTAATCAAATTACAAGTACTTAATTTTTGTAATCTGATTATGTAATCTATTTTACATGTAATCAGTTACTACCCAGCTCTGTTTTTAAAAACACCCGTTGCCTTTTTCCCTATCATGTTTTAGAAATCATAAGAAATTATATATCAGTTCAAAGCTTAAAATCTCAAAATTCATCCTTTGAAAGGCATTTTAAAATCAGACATTGCATTACCACGGAAAATGTACATTAAATTCATATTACAAAATGTTTTCATTTATGAATTATAAAAATTTAAATCTGGATAGTGCATTTTTATGTCTGTGGGAGTGACAGTTAATAGGTTAAACCAGTAAATCGGTCACAAAAATCTTTTTTTTTTTTAAATAGATTAATTTATTGAAACATGAGACATAAGGATTTGCATATGTGTTTTTTGTTGTTGAGCATTTATTTTAAACTTTTTATACTTTTATAGGTAAGATTACATTTAAATGTTATTTTTATTACTTAGATTTTTATGATTTTAAGCACTACATTTTATTGTAGGGCAAAACATATATACTGTAATGCAATACAGCAATGATTAAGAAATGAACAAATAAAAATTCCTCAAAATCCTGATGGATCATATTTGATATTAATATTGTCTTAGAAAAAAAATAGTATTTAAGTAATTTTTTGAATTATACTAAAAAGCCTTTTACTTGCTAAAAACTATCAATCAGATGACAGAAGGCATGTAGCAGATTGTGTAAAACAGTTTTTCAGCAACTTTTTGTTCATGTTGATAATTTGCATGCTTAAATACAGTTAAACTGAGAATCATTGTTAAAAGACATTAGACTTAGATGGTAACAAGATGTAAAATATTAGGACTAATATCACAGAATCAGTCTACGTTCATGAGAGGTTTGACTGAGGTAGTTCTTGCTGTTTGTCACCTGCTTGTTCATGCTGAATGTGTTTCTGACCAGCAGGACTGATTGTCCATCTCCTCATCACTCTATGTGTTCTTTCCTTGTGGCTAATGTCTCTCTACTGAAAAATGGAAAACATCAGGTGACCATCTTTGATCTCATTCTTGCTTAGTTCCTTAACTGAAATTTTCTTTGAAAGAAAGTTTTTTTCACAAGGAAGTTGTCACAAGAACTCACTACATGGCATGTTTATTTCTGCAATTGGTGTCAGTTCTGTTATTAACAAATACATATTTATTTAGCATCTATCCAATTGTTGATGGTCTGATCAAACAATTTTGGAAAAAAAAGATGCTACAAATCTAGGTTGACATCTCTTAGTGTTCTACATTGAGGCATACATATTGTGCAGTCAACAGAATATTTATGTTTAAACAAAGAATATTTGCATACTATGCACAGTGGACATACTTGGTTCAGTAGTATATTATTGCAAGTGCACCCATGCTGTTTTTTTGCTTTTCTCTTTCCTGCCTACTACAGGTAATGACATACGGTCAGCCCTATCAGATCTCACTAGAGCTGGAAATGCCCGAGTCTCCAGCCAATCAGGAGCTGGGAATGTTCCTAGTAAAAATGACTCCCTATTCTAAAGCTGGTCAGACTGTTGACGCATCGTCACGTTCTGTAAGTACACAAATGAGGAGGCAGATACACATAAAAAGCATTTTATGTTAAAAGTGTACCTCAAATGTTTATTTGTATCTGAAATAAGTTATTCAAACAGTTTTCAACCATTTTTTCCTCCAACTTTAAAATCACCCTATATCGCTGTTTTACCTTTTTTTGTAAAGGACGTTTGATCTTCGGTGCATGTGCACTTTGTAAACACTGGGTCGGTACTTCTGCAGCGATGTAGGATGATTTTGAAGTTGGAGGAGAACATGAGATGGGAGTTTTTCGACCTACCCTAACTGTTTTGAACCGAAATATACAGAGTACACGCAGAGCTAGACAAGATGAGCATTTGAGGTTAAAAAGTACATAAATTGTCAACATTTTTTAAAAACTAGATAAGACCCTTATTCCTCGTCTGGGATTGTTTAGAGTCCTCTGAATCTGCGTTTAAACTAACTTTAATTATGTTCAAGTTCAAACTCAGGAGAACCATGGAAGTCCATTATATGGAGAGAAATCCTGAAATGTTTTCCTCAAAAAACATCAATTCTTTACGACTGAAGAAAGAAAGACATGAACATCTTGGATGACAAGGTGGCGAGTAAATTACCTGTAAAATTTTGTTCCGGAAGTGAACTTCGCCTTTAAGTTACAAAGAATAGTTCACCCCAAAATGACATTTCTGTTAGCATATACTCACTTGTACTCACATTATTTATATTAAATTGCTTCAGGAGACTTGGAATATAGCACAAGTCAAATAATCCACTTTTATGGTGCTTTTCCATACAGAAGCAAGTCACAAGTTTTGAATCACATAATAGATTTTTCATTTTCAGACTGCCTATCCTATTAAGTAACTGTTGCAAAATGTAGGTTCACAGAGGCGAGCTTTGTTATCTTTCTGAACTCGTTTAGAACATTTTGTTTTCACAATGCAGCTGCTGTATCTTGTCAGATCAACTCTCTTTCTCTCTCTCTCTCTCTGTCTCTCTCTATCTCTTATTATCTCTCAGGCAATGCTCCATTATCGCTCCTCTCTTCTTCAGGCTCTGGGCACAGTGGTCTTCTCCCCCATGCTGTTAACAGGAGCGTCGGAGCAGAAGCAGTCAGTCATAGTGGAGTTGTACTCTGAATTCAAAGATGATTCTGTGAGTGATGATTCTGAACACCCTAGCAACCACATAGCAACACAGTAAAACA
Organism: Labeo rohita; assembly: GCF_022985175.1. NCBI lineage: Eukaryota > Metazoa > Chordata > Actinopteri > Cypriniformes > Cyprinidae > Labeo > Labeo rohita. The sequence continues at coordinate 22,132,094 of NC_066882.1, read as the reverse complement.
CCCTAGCAACTGCACAGAAACTCTATGAAATCCACACAGAACATCTTTAGCAGCCTCATCTACAGTATATGAGCATTTAGACAAAATTTTGGAGCTCAGTTAGCATTATTGTCTCTCTCCATTCTGTGTTCAGTACAAACCCAGTATTGGAGCCATCATTGAGATCCATTCCCAGCATATTCAGATCTATAGAGCTCATCTCTACATCTTTGCTCACTTTACTGGCATCAGGTTTGTGTGTATTCCTTTCTTTTTGCTGTTTCCATATTTGTTCACATATAATGTACTCACCCCCTTGTCATCGAAGAAAACATTTCAGCATTTTTCTCCATATAGTTGATTTCAATGGTGCCCCCAAGTTTGAACTTCCAAAATGCGGTTGTAAACAATCCCAGCCGAGGAAGAAGGGTCTTATCTAGCGAAACAACCGGTTATTTTCATAAAAATAATACACTTTCTATACTTTTTAATGTCAAATGCTCATCTTGTCTCACTCTGCCTGGACTGTTTTTTCTGGTTCATGACAGTTAGGGTATGTCGAAAAACTCCCATCTCATGTTCTCCCTCAGTTTCAAAATAGTCCTATTTCGCTGTTTTATCTTTATTGTTAAGGCTGTTTGATCTTCTTTGCATGCTCACTTTGCAAAGACTGTGTCGGTACTTCTGCAGTGATGTAGGATGATTTTGAAATGATTTTTGAAGTTGAGGGAGAAAATACGATTGAAGTTTTTCGACATACCCTAATTTTTTGACATACCCTAACTGTCTTGAGTCAGAATACACAGAGTTCATGGAGAGCAAGACAAGACGAGTGTTTGAGATTAAAAAGTATATATTGTATTTTTTAATGAAAATAACCGATCGTTTTACTAGATAAGACCCTTCTTCCTCGGCTGGACTCATTTACAACCGCATCTGCGATCGTTTAAAGCTGCATTTAAACTGCATTTTGGAAGTTCAAAATCGTGGCACCATATCAGTCCATTATATGGAGAAAAATGCAGAAATGTTTTCCTCAAAAAACATAATTTCTTTACAACTGAAGAAAGAAAGACATGAACATCTTGGATGACAAGGAGGTGACTACATTATATGTGAATCTTTGTTTTGGAAGTGGACTTCTCCTTTAATAATGTGCTCTCTGTTTGAGATAATCAGCCCACTCAAACATTCATCAAATTTCTCTGATCTGCACAGGTACCTGCTGTATCACTTCCCCCTGATATCAGCACTGACCGGGGTGTTGAGTAACTTTACTTTCCTCAGTTTGATCATCGTTCTCAGCTTCCTGCAGTTTAATCTAAGCCGTCGCACGACTCTTGGAAAGGTGTGCTACTCTAAAATTGAGCATTTAATATTCAATATACAAGACACTGGCTAAGGACATACACTGCAAAAATACACGCACATATGAATGCTTGTAAATACATAATGCATTAATAATTAATTAAGCAATTTAAACCTCCGTACTAGAGTATATATGAAAGCTTGTTTCTGCCACAGGATAAAAAAATTATAATTGTTATTTTTATCTCATAATTCGAACTTTGTTCTCTCAATTCAGACTTTTTTAATATAAACTCAGAACACTGAGATATAAACTTGCGAGATTTTAAATTGCAAGATAAAAACCTACCATTACATTTTTATTCCATGGCAGAAACAAAAAACAGAATTGTAAGATCTAAGTTGCTATTACCATTTTTATTTTTTCATTCTGTGGTGGAAACAAGTGTCCATACAAATGCCGGTACCAATAAGATGTGTTATTATTTAGGCTGATATCCAGTTGACTTGTTGTTGTCAAACTCTTGCTCTGCCATTACAGATGTTGAGCTGAAAAAGAAAACTGACAATTATATTCTAATGCATTATATTCACACCTTTATAAACACTGATAAAATGTAACACGCATTTGCTTTGTCTTACGAAATTACACTAGCAAATATATGGATTGCACTGTGTGAAATCTAGCTTGTGTATTTGCGTTCACAAGTATGCTTTAGCCGTTCTAGTTTTGAAATAGTGGCTTTGTGTTTCTTCTGCGGCTATATAACTACATTTTTCATACTGTACAGTGCTTTCCTTGTTTCAGGCTGTCATGCAACAAGAGGAGAATAATGAACCAGATGACCTGAGTGATCAGTCTGAACCCCAGGATGAAGACAAGGCAACAGGTGAACTCTGGTTTATGCTCTATACTTGTTAGAATCAATGTAGCAATAAAAAGCGTAAAATCAAAAAAATTAATTTTGAGAATTTAGTTTATACTGGAAGTAATATGCATGAATTTAAATGTTATTCATTAAAATTAATAGTTCAGCAAAAAAAGTGAAAATTAGAGCAATGCACAGTGAAACTGAATCAATTTTGTGTTCCAGGTTTACGCACAAGGTGTCGAGTAAATGACAGAATTTTCATTTTTGATTTACCTAGCTCTTTAGGCACTTGCTAAACTAGCTTTTGATAACTTGTTGTTGTTTTTTAATGTGCATTGATCATATTTCCACTACAGCACACTTTTTGGATCCCCCCACTATTACAGAAAATATCGACACCATGGAGTGCAATTCAGCAGAGATGGAAGAATCCATTCCTGACATGGGGGTGGACGAGAGTGACAGTGACTTTAGAGAACTTGCTGAAGATGAACCCATCTGTGAGCCTAGAGATGGAGAAATGATTTTGAGGCACAGGCATTTATCACAGGGCATGCTACAGTCAACAGATGACATAGACAAAACGTACTACCGTGTTGGTATCTGTTCAAGCTGCTAGAGAGGGAATAGAGCCGTCCTCTAAATTAGGGTAAAGTTTATGAAAAGCAAAGGCCACTTGCTGGACTTCATAGATTTGGTAACAATGTCCTTGTTTTAATAATATGAACTTCATGCTAGCCATTATTACTTGTGTCATTATTGTAAAAATAATCAACCACAAATATAGAGTATGATTTTGTCTCCCAAGTATTGACATTTATGATGTTACAGCCTTATGTTAAACTGCTTTAAATGACTTCTTTTCCACATCAGTCTACGCTCCATACAACATAATGGCAAAGCACAAAACAGGTTTGTAACAACTTTGCAAATTTATTAGAAATTAAACTGAAATTATTCCATTGCATAAGTATTCATACCCTTTTCAGGGACACTTGAAATTTCGCTCAGGAGTACTCATATCGCTTGTAGATATTACTACACTTCAAGAGCAGTTCAAATGTGGCAAATTCATTTGAATGAGTATGATCTGGAAAGGCGCATACTTCTCAGAAAAGGTCTAACAGCTGAAAATGCATATCAGAGCATAAACCATGTCCTGAGGTCAAAATAACTGTCTGTAGAGCTCAGAAACAGGCTTGCGTCCCCAGGCACAGATCCGTAGAGAGATGTTCAGCAAAAATTCTACTGCATTGAAGGTTCACAGAAGCATGTAGCCTCCATTATCCATAATGGAAATAAGTTTGGAACAAGTAGAACTCTTCCTAGAGCTGGCCTCCTGGCCAAAATGAGCAATTGATGGAGAAGGGGCTTGGTTAGAGTGGTGACCAAAAAGCTGATGGTCACTCTAGTTGAGCTCCATAATCATATATGCAGATGGAAGAAACTTACCGAAGGACAAACATCACTGCAACACTCCACCAATCCGGTCTTTATGGAGGTGTGGGCAAACTCAATCCACTCTTCAGTGAAGACACATGAAAACCCACTTGAAATTTGCAATAAAGCACCTAAACAACCAAGCATCATGTCAAGGAAACCAAGCACTGCTCATCACCTGCAGAGTACCATCTCAACAGTAAAGTGTGGTGGTAGCAGCCTCATGCTGTGGGGCTGTTTTTCAGCGACAAGGACTGAGGGAGTCGTCAGAGTAGAAGGAAAGCACAATGCACCAAAATATTGTGATAGCCTTCATGAAAACCCAGTCAAGAGCATTCAGAACCTCAGACTGGGCAGAATGTTCACCCACAGCCTTGGCTTGAACGCCCCCATTCAAACTGGCAGAGCTTGAGAGGTGAAGAATGGCAGATAATTGCCAAATGCATATGTACAAAACTTGTCGCATCATACCCAAAAAAGACTTGAGGCTGTAAAAGTGCTTCAACTAAGTACTGACTTAAGGGTATGAATACTTATGCAATATACCCATTGCAGTGTTTTATTTTTAATAAATTTGCAAAGTTGTCACAAATCTGTTTTTGTTTTGTCATTATGGTGTATGTAAACTAATGTGGGGAAAAAGTAAACACATAACAAAACATTAAAAAAATGAATACTTTCACAAGGCACTGTATATCCAAAACTGACTTTTCTAGTCACAGTCTTTGTTGTTATTATTATATTCCACAACACTGAAAACCATGAGACTGTGCCAATAAGTAGCCAAAGGGGGAGAATGTCATTTGTTTGTGGTTTATGTCTGGAAAATAACATTATTCATTTGCATTCATTTACATGTATTCCACTTTTCAAAACGCAGAGACTACTATAGAAATACCCACTTACTGTTGTAAGTAGGAACTAATTACTGAAGGTTATTTGTGGACATTTATAATTATGACTTTAACATGGAAAAATAAATAGAATAAATAAAATTCGAAAATACTTACACGTCATGATATTGGCTGTAGTTTTCATGCACTTTGTGTGTTTCTATACTCATTTTATAAAAAATGTATAATAGTAGAGAGAATTTAATAAGACTCAAAATTAAATAACAATTTGGGGCAAGATGTATATCCACAAGTTTTTTTTTTTTTTATTATTATTATCTGAATCTGTTTACTGTAAATAGTATAGCAATACCAAAGTCGCTGGGTTCAATTCCTGGAAAATTTTGCATGCTGATAAAACAAAATCATCACAGCTGAAATCATCTACCAAATGGAAACACATAAATGACGCGTTGTAATTCTCGACACTAGAGAGTGTGGGCCAGCCTCCGAAAGAGCTCATTGTCAACTATGTTGTGGAAACCATGATGTCACATTATGCAAAGCACTGCTGGAAAACGTTGACAGCAAGACTTTAAACTGGCGTTGAGTCTTTGGCGCTGAACTGCTGGTGGGTTCAGCTTAACACACAGGAGTAATGAGAGATTGGCGACTCGGGTACGTGGGAGTTGGTGATTTTTCCCCCTACAAGTAATTGTTTTGAACTTTGTACCACTTAGCATATGTGGGCTACTTCCTGGACGAGATAATGCTTATTTTTATCTATTTCTATAGGAAACCACCAGTAACGGCAATGTTTTTTACACTGTGGCTTTATATATTTCCAGGAAATCCCCCACATGATGCGTCTCTTTAAATAACAATACTTAATTATTAAGATATCGAATATTGTATTATGATGTCAACTGTCTATTTATATATCTTCTGTAAGTATGATTTATCAACTAATGATTTTGTTTATCTCCTCAGACTCTCTTCTTCTAGAGCTCATAATAAGAAAACCAGAGTTTCGTCCATTTCTGATAAAAATTATTTTCTGAGCGGCTTCATGAAAAACTTGGATTCTCCTCCAGAAGGAATGAGCACATTATCAGAACAGAAGAGCAATGGAAGTGATGGGGAGAGCATCAGAGATGTCATCGAAGAAAGAATTTTTGATTTCTCACCATCCTCGATCAATCAAAGTAGCCATATTAAAAAAACTGGCTTCAGAACCAGACCTAAACTGGCTTCTGCTCACGCCGTCCTTTCATCCAAGCTAGAAGATCCAACAGAAATGGAGACAAATGCTTATGAGGAAGCAGAGGATATGAAACCAGAACCTCCAGAAGGTGTTTTTATGGATCCCCTACCAATACCTGCTGGAGAAACATCCAAGGACAAAGACATAGAAGAGCAGAAAGTGAAAAAAAAGAGTGATGGCAGGTGAAAATCTTGTTGAAGAGGGTTCAAAAGTGGTGCTGAATGCAGCAACCAGGAAAAGCCTGTGGAGAAGCAAGATTGAACTGAGGGAAAGACTAAAGGAAGGGATGAGGGAAAGGCTGGGAGCAAGTTTGGAGAGTATCGATGAGAGCAACGAGGGGGATTTCAGCAACAAACGATTGCACAGGAAGAAGAGTTGGGGTTCGAGACAGAGAAACACACAAACGGTTGGGTCATCACGGGATGGAGAACATAACATGGAGGGAAGTATAGAGAAAGATGGTGCGGAAGAATTAGTCCCACACCCTGTTCTCTCTCGGGTTCTCTTTCACTCCTCAGCTTCGTCCTCTTCTTCCTTTAACAACTCTTCAGCAGAAAGCGATGAGGTTTTCAGTGAAAACGAGGACACTGTTGCCCGCAGGCAGACCATGAAGAAGGTAAGTTGCATTCTGGGAAGGCTTAGAAAGCAGTTTATCTAGATTCTGCAGAATCTCTCAGGTTGGTGTCAGGTTCAGTCTGACCTGTAGACTCACAGAAACGTTCTCTATTTTTTCGGTGCACTGAAATGTATCAGACCATTTGCATGATTCTGAAAGTGTACCCATAACATTGTGTATTTGAATACGCTATTTGCATAGTGCTGTAGACCAAGATAGGGATAGAGTAGCATGGTACTGTCACATTTGCAATACTCCCAAAACAAATTCAGCTCATCTTCAAATAACACACTGAATAAACATGCAATATACCCCATAAAGGACAAGTAGTGAGCAAGTCTGTGGGACTAAACCATTTTCACAATGGGTAGGGTATAACTGTAACCATCAAGGCTAAAAAAAATGGTGCTATTTTATGAACAATTTTGGAAAATGAAACCCAAAAAACTGTCGCTAAATGACTCCCATTTCTTTCCCAGTGTCGATCTTGGAGAACGTTTTTGACCATGATGCAGTGGTCCAAACGTACACAAAGCTCATGGATCCAGCTAGCGGGTCACCAAGGTACGCAGCTCAAATGCACTTTTGACCCCATTTTGACCCTGGCCATATCATTTTTTAGAATTACAATAGGTTTGAACATTTACTTTTGTATCCGCCGTGTCCATCAGCAGTATTTTGAGGACTGAAAATGAGTTTTGTATGTTCTGTCTAGGTAACGTGAGGCTGAGTGAGGGTGGTGAGGTCCTGAAGAGGTTTTGTGAGGTGGAGGCCATCTGTCTGCAGGCCCTCATGTCTGATGCGCTCTGTCAGTTCGTGCCTCATTATTTCGGGCACATCAGTCAGGACAGCGAGCAATACATTCGTCTAGAGGACCTGCTTAGTGGGCTCAAAAACCCTGTCATCATGGACTGCAAAATGGGTGTTCGGTAGGAACCCAACAGCTTTCCTCTAATACTGATTCATTTTTTATTTTATATTTTTAGTTGTGACAATAATCGTTCCTTTAAATGTATAGTTCACCCAAAAATAAAAATTACCCCATGATTTACTCACTCTTAAGCCATCCTAGGTGTATATGACTTTCTTCTTTCAGACAAATACAGTCAGAGTTATATTAAAAATATCCTGGCTCTTAGAAGATTTATAATGGCAGTGAATGGGTGTTGAGATTTTGAAGCCCAATAAAGTGCAATCATCCATCATAAAAAGTACTCCACACAGCTCCAGATGTTTAATAAAGGCCGTCTGAAGAGAATCGACGTGTTTGTGCACCAAAAAAAATCCATATTTAAAACTTTATAAACCGTAATCTCTAGCTCAGCGGTCATCAGATCCGGTCCTGGAGGGCCGGTGTCCCTGCAGAGTTTAGCTCCAACCCTAATCAAACACACCTAAACCAGCTAATCAAGGTCTTACTAGGTATACTTGAAACTTCCAGACAGGTGTGTTGAGAAAAGTTGGAGGTAAACTCTGCAGGACACCGGCCCTCCAGGAACAAGTTTGGTGACCCCTGCTGTAGCTTCTGCTAACTGTTGTACGTAGGACGTTGGTATAGCGTAAGCTCCGGTAAGAAGTGACGAACGCAACTTTGCTATGTGGAAGTATCCTGGATATACAGATGAACACAAAACTAGCATGTTCTCACCAGAGCTTGCGCTACGCCTACATCCTACGTCATTCGCTGGAACGCCACTTTCTTGTGAACACGTGCACGACAGTTAGCAAAAGTTAGAGATTACGGTTTATAAAGTTTTACATATGGATATTTTTCTTACACAAACTTATCGATTTGCTTCAGAAGGCCTTTATAACCCCCCGGAGCCTAGAGGAACACTTTTTCTGATGGATGGATGTACTTACCTGGACTTCAAAATCTCAACACCCATTCACAGCCATTATAAAGCTTGGACATTTTTAATATAACTCTGACTTTATTTGTGACCCTGGACCACAAAACCAGTCATAAGGGTCAATTTTTCAAAACTGAGATAAATACAGCATCTGAAAGCTGAGTAAATAAGCTTTCCATTGATGTATGGTTTGCCATGATAGGAAAATATTCAGCCGAGATACAACTATTTGAATATCTGGAATCTGAGGGTGCAAAAAAAAATCTAAATATTGAGAAAATTGCCTTTAAAGTTGTCCAAATGAAGTTCATAACAATGCATATTACTAATCAAAAATTAAGTTTTGATATATTTACAGTAGGAAATTTACAAAATATCTTCATGGAACATGATCTTTACTTAATTTCCTAATGATTTTTGGCAGAAAGAAAGTCATATATACCTAGAATGGCTTGAGGGTGAGTAAATCATGGGGCAATTTTCATTTTTGGGTAAACTATCCCTTTAAGCCACAATGTTTACCTTAAAGTGAGAGACAATACTTTCAAAAAATGGAATTTGTGGGTATGTTTTATAAAATAGTGATACATTTGCCTGCAAGACTTAATATCAGTGCATGTGCAACATGTATAATCTACAATAGGTCAACATGTCAGCAGTTTGGACACCAACTGGTTTAATGTATTACCTAAGAACACAACATACTGAGTTCAATTACCCATTTTCCAAATTTAACTTAATTTTCTCTGCTTTTCGGCTAAATGAAAACTTGATTTTTGGTTTCAGTGTTTCTGTAATAATTCATTTCAGCACATCACTAGTTCTGATCAACCACTGTGTCCAAATACCATTTTAGTTTGCTACACTACATTGACCTAATATTTGAACAATAATGCAGTATCATCTGAACCTATGGCATTTCTTGCAGGACTTACCAAGAGGAGGAGATCATTAAGGCCAGGAGCAAGACCAGCGTACGCTCTGATATGTATCAAAAGATGGTGAAAGTAGATCCGACAGCTCCCACTGCAGAAGAACATGTGCAGAAAGGTGTAACCAAGCTGCGTTACCTGCAGTGGAGGGATGACAGCAGTTCCACCTCGTCACTGGGCTTCCGTATTGAAGGCATAGTGGTATGAAATAACAATAACTATACATTATAACCATGAATGTACTGCAGTTCTGTTGTCTACAGCTTTAAAGGGATTCCAACAATATCATTCCAACAATATCAGTTGTGGTGTGGGCTCTGAATTTTTTATTTTTATTTTAGAATGATTTTTAAAACTATATTTCATAGTAATCATTCTTGGTGTGAACAGGTCTTGAAGGATTTACAAGAGACCAAGAGAAATGGATGACCATTTATGTTTCTCACCATTTTTTCCCAGATGGAGAACGGTAAAGTATTACGAGACTTTTACAAGACACGCACAGAGGCTCAAGTTACAGAAACACTGTTAACCTTCACCAGGAGGCAGGTTCACATTCTAGTAAGTGCACACCATTTCATACGTGTAGTTTACTATTTATTTTATTCTCAAACAGTCACACAGATATAAATATTTATGTCAACTTTCAGAAACAGCTTCATCTCTGAAGCAATTTTCCTTTCTGACCCTCTTATTACCAAAATAAATAAAACAACTGGCTATTCAGTGGGTTCCTAGATAAAATTAAACCCACATATCCCATGTTTGCATATCTTGTTTTACTCTACTTAAATTTCACATGACATGAAGTAAACTGGGTTGTGAATACGGATTCATGTTAACTTTAATCAGTATATTTCAGTATGCTCATATGACTTCATTATTCTACACAAAATATGCCTGCTTGACAATATAATTGCAATATATCACTATATCCTCCATTTGTCATTTTGTGTATCTCAGGAGGCCTATGAATCCCGATTACAGGCACTGAACGAAGCACTCAAGGAGTCTAACTTTTTCAACAGACATGAAGTTAGTACAAAACTTTAATTTGGTTTCAGTTTTCTTCTATACTACATTACAGTATGTTCAGTTTAAAGCCTTAAAATCAGAAGTGGATTGCCATTTTGAGCTGAGAGACTTTACGTTTTACAATATAAATTATGCACATTTACCTCAAACATAAAATTTAAAACTGTACAGCTCTGTTTTAAAGGGATAAAATTCTGTCATTAATTGCTCACCCTCATGTCATTCCAAACCCTTAAGACCTTCATTCATCTTTGGAACAGATTTTTAATGATTTTTAATGAAATCCGAGAGTTTTTTAATCCTGCATAGACAGCAATGCAACTACTACATTCGAGACCCAAAAAGGTAGTAAGGAAATCATTAAAACAGTCATTTTACTCTTGTCAAAGGCTGACACAGAAGAGAAAAAATTGTTGAATAAAGTCGTTATTTTTGTTTTCATGCACACCAAAAAGTATTCTCGTAGCTTTATAAAATTATGGTTGAACCATGATGTCCTTACTACTTTTTTGGGTCTTGTCAGTTGCGTTGCTGTCTATGCAGGGCCAGAAAGCTTTTGGATTTCTTCAAAAATATTTTAATTTGTGTTCTGAAGATGAACAAAGGTTGTACAGGTTTGCAACAACATAAGGGTGAGTAATCAATGACAGAATTTTCATTTTTGGGTGAACTATCTTTTTAATCTCAGGACACATTTTATGGGAATGTTGTTTCCGCTCTGCCTCTGAACAAACATCATCTCAATTCTCACAGATCATAGGCAGCTCTTTACTTTTCGTCCACGACTCCAACAGCAAAGCAAACATATGGATGATAGATTTTGGAAAGACCATCCCCACCCCAGAGGATGTTCATCTGAGGCACGATATCCCATGGGTGGAGGGAAACAGGGAGGATGGGTACCTCATCGGCCTGACGTCTCTCATCACTCTGCTGGGGGAAGCCATCAAGCAAGCAGGGGAGCAAAGCTGAGAGTGGCCTTATATATATACTTACATGTACAGATGATTTCTTGTTGGATCTCTCAATAGACAACCATCTATTGGGCATTGTACATCTTTACAGGTCTATAAAGCTTTAACAGTATTAATAGAGCACTTGCATTACTATGGTTCTTGTGGAATTTGTTACTGTTTTTTACAATTAAAAGCTGGTCTATTAAATGTTTGATATGCTAAAGGTGTTCCTTGTGTATCTTTCTGTTTGTTTCCCAGCTAACGGTCATCTTAAAGGAGCAGTTCAACCAAAAATTTTAATTAAGTCATCATTTATACACCCTCAAGTTGTTCCAAACCTGCATGAGTTTCTTTTTTTTTGTTTAACACAAAAGAAGATATTTCGAAAAAATGTTATTATCCAAACAGTTGACGTTAGTCATTGATTTCTATGGTATTTGGTTACCGACATTCTTCAAAATATCCTTCCCTTTAATGAGCATCATTATATTTCTTATATTTTGCTACGATCATGCATAATACCTTAAATTGTGCAGCTTGTTGAAGAGAGATGAGAATTTAACAAGCAACTGAACTTATGATTTTTAATTAGCAGAAAACTGAGAACACTACTTAGATTTATTTTGCACACCAATCCCTATCTAGTGACCAAAGTAGCATTTACACTTTAAAGCAGGCTCTTTGGACTTGGATATTTCAGCAACCACCATACCACGTGCTAATAACACTCAAAGACATATTAGCAACCACAGCAACGTCCAAGCAATTAGCCACAACACCTAAAAATGTACTTAGAAAATGGACCATTTTTTAAACGTCAATGCCTACAAAGATGGTTAGTTTATAGTGTTTTCACGACACATCGTCAGTCGGCCATATTGGTGGCACTGTACGTAAACATTGCCATAGAACTGAACTTGAACTTGCAAATTTTGCTGATTATTGCTGTTGAAATTGGTCAATTATTGTCATGTTTTGGGCTATACTAATCGGTCGGACTGGGAAAACATTTGGAGTACTGTCTGAGAACAAAAGCCGTTTGTGGTTTGCTAACCTGAACCAGGATTTACAGGTCAAGAATCTTGACAACATTCATGTTTGTTCTTATAATTTCCAGTCGGGTAGGTGAAATATTAGGCTAATATCTTAATATGTGTATCTTTACCGCTTATTTAGTTTGTCAAACTGTGCTCTTTTCTGTTACTAAGTCCTTCTCTACATGATTTATCAGCTTCCACACGTTTTTTCCGTGGTTTAAGCAGCATAAATTAGCAGAACAACGTATTCAGTAGTACATTAACCATACAATCAATGCTGTCCTTTAATCCGAGCATCGCCAATATGGCCGAGCATCCGGGTAACAGACCAAAACGTGCAAACCCTTTATTAACCCAACTAAACAAATTATGCATGTTATATATTTTAAGATGTCTAATTTATAGATTGGTTAAAAGATGCAACTACGTTGCTTGCTTGTGGATCCACGCGAACTTATGTCTATTTGCTCCTGCCTGTTACAACGCACGTTCCTGTTGAAGATTAAGCACATTTGCACGTGGAGCAGCTGAACGCGTCGCGCTCAATCTTCCAAAACTGCTGAGTTGGTAAAAGATGACTCGATACCGGGAATTGTACCCCAACCTGTCTGTCATAACACGGGTTTGCTCCAGTTCTTCAGGTACTTTGGTAGTTATCATGAATTATATGGTTATGAACAGATATGGTTTACTCTCTCGCGAAACAGAGCTGAACAGAAGTTGCACACCACATGGTATTGATTATGGCAGACTGATTGACACGTTTGATCGTGGTCAGCTGCTCGTCTTCTTTGCATTTTCATTATATCGTCGAGTGGTTTTAATATTACTAACAAACCTTTAGCAAGTCCGTTGGTTATTCGGTGCAAAAATTGAAGCATATGATGATGGTGAGTGATGTCTATGATAGTTTCATGCAAATAACGTTACTGATGAACTGCATGGATAAAATTAAACCTAAATGTTTTAAACAGGATGAATGTGCCAATTGAACTGTTAGAACACATTTTAAAGTTGCATGTAGGAACATGTTTTTCTGGTCATGTAGTATTGTTATTTTACACCACTTTGCGCCAAAGATGAGAAAAACAATCTTTATGTAATATTTTAATGTTGTTGTTATTATCATTTACATTTACATAATGCATTTAGCAAACGTTTTATGCAAAGCTACTTACAAAAGAGGAACAAAAGCAATTCGTCATGGAGCCAGCGGTATTTGTAATATGCAATGTACTGTACAAACGTAATATACAACGAGATTAGGAAGCAAGCTAGAGGAAAAATGTAAAAAAAAAAAAAAGTTTTTAACTATTCTGAAAAAATTATTTTGGACCTACATAATTATCTGCCAAGGCGGTAATAGTCTACCATACGTTTAAAAATATTTTATACACACTGCTAAATATAATTAATCCTTATTTGAATTCGTAGTGTTAAATTAGAAGTAAGAATTCAATTTAATTTTTGGCGTGGAGAAACCTGAATATCATTGCATTTTGGGAATTGTAGTTTTTTAGCAAATTAATGGATTTTCAATGCATTATCGGTAGTATAGTTCAGCAAGATTCAAGAACTGAACTATGACAATGTGATTCTGAAAGCATTTAATCACATTCTGCTATTTATATTAAACACTTAGCATGTTCCCTAAAAGTTCCTTTAAATAATTTTCTTTTCATTAACAAAAGAAAAACGAAGTAATTTTGTAGTTATTATGATTGACGCTGTTACTGCACACAGTACATGAACAACAACAATCTCTGATGCTTGAATTTTTTCCTCCACTTCCCTCAGATCCGAGTGGCTCTGCTGTGGTGAGAGAGGTGTGGAGCACTGAAAGCTCTTTCACAGGTAAAACTGCTCCTTGCTGCTATCTGAACTTAATATATAGACATATATACCCAAAAATATAAGTATTTGGACAATTTAAGTTCAATTTAAGACCATTTTTGTCCATGTATGTCCACAAAAAAGCAATGTATGATAAACAAATGAAATGTTGCCTTTGCAAACATGACCTTCACTGTTAATGTTGTGCATTACTACTTATTTAAATATTAAGATGGCAAATATTGATTGTAACTTAACATGTTATATTTATAATTTCATTATTAAACAAAATTAATTGACTTATAAATATAGTAGGTGGTGTGCTACATTCAAGAAATGTTTTATTTTTGTTATCAAAAACCTGTTTTGTCAGCCTGAGCCAGAGGTGTGTCTTTATTTATTTATATATTTTATTTAATTTGCATGTTTTGTATATTGAACACTGAACTGATACATCTTATGAAATATATGCTGGCATGCTGCTATTTATGGAAAGCCTGTGAGTTGTGTTTGTATGAGTTGTGTGTTTGTGTTTTAGATCATGATGGCCACTGGTTGGGGGTCCGTCAAGGTTGGAGGTCCATCAAGGCTAGTCTACACAATGATTCAGTTCGCTTTCAGCATCGAGGCGCAGCCTCAGGGCAGCTCGGACCGGGACCCCGCATCAGGTGTCAGGACGGCAGTGTTGATGTGTCTGTGATGGGTAGTCAGTATGGGACGTCCCAACAGAGATTGTAAGTGTTTTTGCAAATTATTTTTCTATGTATCCATGTAAGGAATGTTTCATTTAATTCCAAGCCATGTTGTGCTTTTCCTGCAGTATTCCGTATGGACGCTCCGCTCGGAGAGGAGAGATGCGAATAGAAAAGATCAAAGGGGGAAATGCACACAGATATGGAGCAGAAGATGCAGGAGGGAAAGATTGGTTTAAAATTACAGTAAGAGTTCAATTTTATTTTCTTAAGGGAATAGTTCACCCAAAAATGACAGTTTGCGGAAAATCTGCTCGCCCTCAGGCCATTGAAGATGTAGACTAGTTTGCTGCTTTATCAGAGCAGATTTGGAGAAATTTTGCCTCACTTACTTAGTAATGGATCCTCTGCAGTGAATGGGCACTGTCAAATGAGAGTCCAAACAGCTGATAAAAACCGCATAATACACCACACCACTCCAGTCCATCAATTAACCTGTGAAGTGAAAAGCTGTTTTTTGTAACAAATCCATCATTAAGGTATTTTAACGGTTGCTTCCAGCTACAATACGTATCATAATCCATAAAATGTAATTATATTTGCTTAGAATATAATAACATATTAATTCAGAAAGGTTTTACACTGTTTTAACAGTTACTCATCTGAGCATATTTCTCTCCTGATTCGGATGAGACGACTTTTTCATTGGAGAAAGCCATAAAGAGCTAGCGTCTTCTACCCATATATTGGCCAAATGTGCAGTTTACAGTTAAAACACCCTAATGATTTTTTTTTTTTTTGGTTACAAACACACAGCTTTTCACTTCACAAGATCTTAAATGTTTGACTGTAGTCATATGGATTATTGTGACGTTTAATCAGCTGTTTAATATAATTAAGTGGCTACTGTCTGTTTGATTGCCAACATTCTTCAAAATATCTTCTTTTGTGTTTAACAGAAGAAAAAAACTTATGCAGGTTTGAAACAACAAGAGGGTGAGTAGATAATTTTTTTTTTTTTTTGGGTGAACTATCCTTCTACAGCAGACATTTGTATGATTTTTTTTGCATTTGAATAAAAATGGCGTGAAAAATACATGAAAATGTATTTTTTTTTACGTTTATTGCCTCTGATATATTTACTTTTATTTCACAGATCCCACATGGAAAAAAGTATGATAAGAAATGGCTCCTAACATCACTACAGAATCTCTGCCCCATTGCATTTATTCCATTACACGTAAGTGATCGTGTCTCTTTTTTTAATATGGCATACTTAAATTTTAAGGGGAATCTCTTGTATTTATTTATTTTGTTGCACAAAATGAAGTCTGTTCTTAGGACTATTATTACTTTCTGCCATTTCTTAATGACAAAGCACGTTTAACAAAGAAAATGGATTCTTTCTTTCTTTTTTTTTTTCAAAATGAAAAGTATTATTCTTTTACTTTTGGTGTGCTATATAAATACAAATTCACAAAGACATGAGTTAACCTTTTAACTAACTTGTCACTGAATTGTTAAATCACTGAAATACCGGTACATTATTTTCAACTTATGTGTCACATCTGTGTCTCTTGTTTTTGTCTAGTACTCCACAGAGGGACATAAAGTTCATTTCTATGTGGAGGATGCTGCTGCTGCCAGCGCTCTGTGCAAACTCACACGCAGAATCACGGACAGTGAAGGGAACAGGGTACGTTGCTGTTTCATCTATTGTAAAACATCCATCTTGTTCTCATTCAGTGTTAATTTCGTTAACAAATAATTTTCATAATAATGTTCATCAACAACATTTTTTTCAGCAACGAAAGCAAGATTATAACAAACCCTTTTTTAATGACAAAAACTATGACTAAAATCTATTGACATTTTTGTCAACGAATAAAAATGAGATGAAAATGTTAGGGAGGAGCGATTTGGGGCAAGATTCATTCAGAAGAGCAGACATATGAATAAATTTGATGTTGCAAAGAGAAGTCAATACAATGCGTCTCATGAGCGGATAAATACACAAATTATGTTGATATTATTGAGAGAGGTGTGGAGTCACACAAAATTATGCATATGTGAGTATTTACGTAAATACGTTTGGTTACGTCTTAGGTGAACGTAAACAGTTGGGAGAATATCAGATGTGTATCAGTACATTGCATTGTAATTTAGTCTGTGGCATTGATGTTAATCAAGCAACAAAAGAAAGACTGAAAATCACTCACTGCTCTTGACTGAATCACTTTAGTAGCCCTAATAAAGATTAATCTAAATTTACTTCTATAAATAAATATGTCTGCTTGAAAATTAAAAATGTGGTAAACATGATGTTGAAAAAAATGCATAATTAGCCTATATAACCATTGGTATTTCATTGAAAAGAGCATGTTCTTGTTTCTTGATGAGAAGGGGTTTCATTTCATTTTAATATGAAGGCATGTTGTGTGTCACAGCAGTTAAATCTGCGTCTATCATAATAAAACCTTAATATCAAACCTATACAACGAGTTAATAAATGAAACTAAACCCATTCGATTTTAGCAAACTAAATCTACCGTACATTTAGTTGGCTAAAATCTTATGATATTTAGTCAATTCAGATGACTAAAATATGACTACAAAAATATGATATATAAAATTCTTGTTCTCCAGGTGGTCGTGCTTATGAACTGTTGTTCGAGTCTCCCTTTCCTGCAAAGTGAGCTGAAGCCACAAGATCTGGAGCCTTTAAAGGTTTGACCTACAGCTGTTGCAGTAACACTTGTGGTCTACAGATGGCAGCTGTTGCATTTAACTGTTACTGTTCTTTTTTGTGAAGCATTGCATGTCCAAACGCTTTGACGCTTCCCAGAAATCTCTCGACCTGAACAGCATCCGCAGTGATTCAGGTAAAACTACACTGTTTAAATAAACAAAACCCTGACACTACAAAATGCCAGTAGATAATAGATTTACCAAGTCAAAATGACTGCAGTTACCTGTCAGAAATCCAACTGGGAGCTTTTCAAAATTGTTTTTTCTTATGCATTTGACTCTTTTCCATCAGACTTGGTTTCCCATAATATTGAGATGATCTTAAATCAAAAAAACTGCATGCAGGCTGTGATCAAAATCATACAGGAGAATATCCCAGAGGTAAGACTTAAAGCTTTGCTTTGCTTTTTTGCAAATTATTAACCTAAACATAAGTAATAATGAATCTACCCTCAGCTGAATGAAGTCCACCAGTTGTTTCTTACAAATTTTGGGTGCTGATTCCAAAAATAGTGTCTGGTTTACTCGAGCATGTCACACTTTTTCAATAAATATGATGTGCATTTCGTAGTATTTTTACTTTTGACAACCATTTGTAAGGTGAGGAAGTCTTGAAATATAACATAATTACTGGGTCAAATTGGGTAATATTAGGATTTTCCAAGATGTAGGACTGCATTATCTTGGCATTTAGGCATTAAGCTGAATAATAGTAGCTTTGTGACATATTAGCTTTAAGATCCATGATGGTTTACTTTGGTCATTTGAGAAGTGTGTCAAAGGCCGGCTCATTGCTTCATGACCGTGAAGAATAAATATAGAAACTTCATCTAATCCAACAAAGTTCAGCCACAGTGTCTGGACAAAAATAGGAAATCAAAACATCCAGCTGGTGGAAATATTAAACTATGCAGTTTTATTTCTAGGGTAAACAGCTGTGGGTAGGCCACCAGACACTGATTCCACGAAACACTTTTGCAATTTATCTTATTAACACATTCCTAATAGTAGATGAAATAATATAGTTGTTAATCAGCTATAGAGTCACATGTGATTCTGTAAACAAGACAAACTGACTTTCAAAAGATTTGGCAGAGAATATGGCATCAGTAATTACCTTATCAGGTTTCTGATGGATTATGATGTTTAGAAATATGATATTGTCTAAGTTTAAGTGTTTAAAAATTTTGTTTTTTTTTTTTTTAAAATGTATACTGCCAGTCAAAAGTTTTTTAATGTTTAAGAAGTCTCTTCTGCTCACCAAGCCTGCATTTATTTAATCCAAAGTACAGCAAAACAGAACAATTTTTAAATATTTTTACTATTTAAAATAACAGTTTTTTTAATTGAACACTCCAGTCTTTATGATCCTGATATGCTGATTTGCTGTTCAAGAAACTTCAATATTTAAAACTGCTGAGTAAATTTTTTTTCAGGAGTCTTTGAATATAAAGATCAGCATTTTGTAGCTTTTGTAACATTATTTTGTAGCAAGATTTCTATTTTAGATAAATGCTGTTTTTCTTAACATTCTATTCATCATCATGAAAAAAATAAACTCGGCTGTTTTCAACACTATAATAATAAATGCTTTTGAGCAAATCAGAATATTTGAAGATCCTTTAGAAATCTTTCAAAAGTTCTTTTAAATCTTATTTTTTGTACTGTTTTTGCTGTACTTTGGATCAAATAAATGCATGATTGGAGTGCAGAAGACACATATTAAAAAAAAAAATAATAATAATAATAATAATAAAAAAATCTTACTGTTCAAAAACTTTTGACTGGTAGTGTATTCTTGTTGGAACACTCATGATTCATTCCAAAACTGAATTCCAAAATTCAGAAAATTCTAAAATCAATTAACAGTTCTTAATATGCAAATGGAGACTATTGACAAAATATTGACAATCCATATATGAAAGCAAAAGTGACAAAAAAAAGTCCCATAAATGATGAAGTGACTTGTGTCCTATATGTCTATATATATTTCTATATTGCTATATTTTTATTTTAATGTAACGTTTTATTTATTTTTTTTTTTTTTTGTAAACAAATAATGAAGAGTTTAAAGTAACATTTCTCTCTGTCTCTTTCTTTGATCCTTCTTAGCTGTTGTGTTTGAATCTGAGTAACAACAAACTGTGTAAGCTGGATGACATTGCAGAACTTGTAAACGCAGCCCCTAATGTGCAGTCACTGAACCTGTCTCATAATGAGGTGAGAGACGCTCAGGCTGCTGCTGTTATCACCTGTTATCACTATCGTCGCACAATATTAGCCCAATTCTTCAGTTTCTATTTACATGACTACAAGCTCCACAGAATTTCCTCTTAGTATCTGTTGTGTTGCCATATTGTCTTGTCGTTCTTGGTCTACAGCTGAAGTCAGAGCGAGAGCTGGATAAGGTGAAGGGGTTCAATCTGGTGGAGCTGTGGTTGGACAGGAACCCTCTGTGTGATGACTTCAAAGATCAGACCACATACATCAGGTCAGTGCCAGCAACACTGCAAGGGTAAAGGTCAAGGTTGGTATAGCTGGAAGGTATACTAAAAACAATCACGGTTCTGTGTAGAAATGATCACAGACCTGTTGGTAAAGTAACTAAAGTAAATCATTGTAGTTCTTCTTACTCACTGTCATAATGTTTCAAACCCGTAACCGGTCTTACGGGTTTGGAATGACACGAGAATGACAGAATTTTCATTTTTGGATGAACTA
Organism: Labeo rohita; assembly: GCF_022985175.1. NCBI lineage: Eukaryota > Metazoa > Chordata > Actinopteri > Cypriniformes > Cyprinidae > Labeo > Labeo rohita. Next base: position 22,111,975 of record NC_066882.1, on the reverse strand, counting down.
TCCATTTAAAGATGGTATTGAAAACCCTGAATATATGAAGCAGCCTAATTTTAAAAGTGATTTATAGGCCTGAAAAAGTTTTTATAGTGAATTTTTTTTTTTTTCTAAGTTCTAAAATATTTCATTGGGTAGGATTTGTGAGTAAAAAAAAATATTTAAAAAATACTTATAATGGAGCTTTTAAATACCGTTGTGAGCAGTAGAGGGCCATGAAGTCGAAAAGTTTGAGAACCACTGGCCTAAAAGAAGATGGGTTGTTTTCAATTTATCTAAATGGCATCCATGATGTTTTACCCTGTCACAGAAGAGCCCACTAGAGTCTTTTACTCCATAAAGTCTCATACTACAGATGTGTGGACTCATACAGTCCCATTCAGGCCCAAATAGTCTTATAGTACTTAATATACCTGGAACATCATCAAAAGTAATCATCAAAACCTGCCACTGCAGATGTTAGCACATGAACACACATTCATACTTCAGTTAAGTTTTTTCATCCACTTCAGAGTATCTGTCATCATTTAGTTACTGTAGTTTAGAACAAATTATGAGTTGTCTGAATAAATTACAGTGTTTCTGTCTCTGTTCATTTGTTATAAGTGCATTCACATGTACAAGTGTGTGACAGACTGACATGTCCAGAATTTCTTTCTTTTCGGTTGGATTTTCTTTCTTCCTTCTCTCCAAATCACAGCAGCAGCTGCATCCTGTCTTGATTCTGGGGCTTTCCAAACCATCACTCTTCTTTCCTCCATAAAGCAGCATTGGTTATGCATGAAGTTGATCCCAGCCTTCATAACAGAGAACCGAATAAATAATAATAAAAAAATATGTAGGCTGTTTTTCAAGATAGTTAAGTTTAATTAAAAACATCACTTTTTTTCTTCAATATCAAGACATCCACAGGAAATAGTTTTGGTGGCATTTCATTTCAAGGGAAATCAGTCCACATTTATTGCTTGCAAAATGTAGTAAATGTTTTTGCTCATATTCATCTTTTTCCCGTCGCTGTATTCCTGCTCCAGTCAGACTGCTGTTTTTGGCCCGTGTGGAAGGCTGGATAGCCAATGACTGGAAAGATCCCACTCTCTGTCTGCAGAGAGACTGCTACAAAGAGCCTGCAGTGGTGACAATGAAGAAGGAAGTTGATGGAAGGAAGATGGCTGTTCCAAACCTCCAAGTTATTGTATTAAAATGGCTTGGGGACAAATTTTCATGCTGGAGATTGGGAGTTGGGAAAAGCTCCTGAAAACAGGAATAAATGTATCCTACTAAAAGGGGGAAAAATTGAAAATAAAAAAAATGAGAAATGATGGTTTGTTTAAGTCTGTGTGGGAAGTCAGAGAGACAACACTGTTTTGGAGCTGCTGGGATCAGCTTCATTGTATTACTTTCTCTCTCATAAATGTAAACCTCTGTCATGAAACTCTAGCTGGTGCAGGTTGATGGGTCCTTAACACAAATTGGTGATATTCACAGCGCTAAACTACTAAGCACAAGTTGATTGGTTCATGTTGCGTATGTAGCCAGTGAGCTTGCTGCTTAACATTTAAATGGCTGGTTTGCATTCACTATAGCAGTTCATAGCACACTTTTAGAGTTTATCTGAAACCCTTCACCCGTATAGATCTGCTACAGGTAATTATATATGCTATTTGTGCAACAGCAGGATGTCTTAAATACGTACAGCACCGTATCAGCGTATGCACACTACCAGTCAAAAGTTTTGAACAGTAAGATTTGTGATGTTTTTTAAAGAAGTCTCTTCTGCTCACCAAGACTGCATTTGATCCAAAATACAGCAAAAGCATTAATGTTGTTAGTTAAGGTAAATAGTACTTTTACTGTTTATATAACTAATATAATAAACAATATATAACATTTTTGGGGAGGGGAAGATATTACAGACATTAATACATTTATTTAGCATGGATGCTTTAAATAGATCAGAAGTGATGATAAAGACATTAATAATGTAACAAAAGATTCCTATTTCAGATAAATGCTGTTCTTCTGAACTTTCTATTTATCAAAGAAAACAAGTCTGCTTGACTGTTTTCAACAATAATAAATGTTTTTTGAGCAGCAAATCAGAATATTGGAATGATTTCTGAAAGATCATGTGACTGGAGTAATGATGCTAAAATTCAGATTTGAAATTGCAAATAAATTACATTTTAAAATATTTTCAAATAGAAAACATTTATTTTAAATAGTAAAATATTTTAAAATGTTACTGTTTTTGCTTCTCTTTAAATAAAATAAATGCAGGCTTACTGAGTAAAAGAGACTTCTTTAAAAAACATTAAATCTTACTGTTCAATAACTTTTGTATGGTAGTGTGTTCATTGGCTGTTTCTCTACAAGATACTTTTTAATGGTTATTAGGGCATCAACGCCCAGACTTTATCTCGAGGCTATTAAGCTTCATTTGAGGGCCAATTATCAAACTGAAAATTTGAGGAGGGCCAAGGGGGTGGGAGGCCTATAAAATGAGAAATCAAAGTTGCATATTCAGCCGTAAAATGAACTGATATTAACAACAATAATGTCTATAAAAAGTTAATACCTGGTTTTTATAGGGGTAAAGTATTCTGACTGTGTGGCCACAGGAAAAACCATGTATGCCTCCTTACTAACATGGTTAAATGTAACTATGATTATGGTTAAGATTTCTATAAAACTATATTTGTTTAAAAAACAATAGTCTGAACATTGGTAAAAATGGCACACTCACACAAACACACACACACACAAAAGAAACTGTCATAATTTTATAATCAACATTACGTTCCCTTACTTCCCTAATTTAATACACGTCTGTGGTAATAATTTAGTATTCAATGTAAATATACCACAGTTCTGTCAAAAAAACATGGTTTACAGTTGGTGCTACTGTAGTACATTTATGGTAAATGTTTATAAGGGTGGTGATTTGGGGATTTCAAACTCTTCTCTCGGATAAAGATTTATTTGATAACATATTGAATCTGCAGTCATCAGTTATGCTTGAATACACTCATATGCATTCATAAATGTATTATGAAGCCACAGCTCCAACACAAATAATTTATTTTACTGATCTTAAATGGCTTTCATTAAAGTTATTTGAGAGCTTGTCTGTGTCTGTTGAGGTAAAAATACTTTATCCTTTTCTAGTTTAATATTCAGAGAATGTTCCTATAAGCCATTTCTAGGTGAAAGATTGTTTTTTCTTGTGATGATAGTGTAGGTGAGTAACAGCAATGGGAAATTTGGGATTAAAATCTAAAAACTGAACAAGTCCACACAGAGAGAGTGTTGCAATTAGGATTAAAGCTATTTATTCTGTGCTGAACCTGGTTTATAACGCTTTAGAAATCATTTGTTGTTTGCATACACAATAAACAAATAAAATTCAGGAGAAATGGCTCGGGAGTGCACCAGTGATTGTGGTGTGTGTCCCTGCTGTAACGATCAGGTGCATTACTGTTTTCCTCTTGTTTTTCTTGTCTTGTGACAGTGCTATTCGGGAGCGATTTCCCAGGCTTCTGAGACTGGTGAGTGTTTTTTTTTTTATTTGTTTGTATGTTTTGAACTAACAGGACTCAATGTACGGTACAGGTATAGTGTTTGTCAGAAATAAAGTCAGTCAATCATTAATTGGTCAGGGACAGGAAACCTGATTCTAGGCTGGCTGCCAAAAGAACACATTGCTGAAGTATCATTGGACATTACAGGAATTTATAACCAGCAAGAAACTAGAATTCATCTTATGTACTTGTTAATGTGCATAATTAAGCAGTGCATGTTATTTTAGAGAAACAGTCTTTGTATTTATAGTCTATCATCAAAATGTGAATGCTAGCAGTTGCAGGAGTGAATCAGATGTGTGTGTTATTTCTGTAGGACGGTCATGTGCTGCCACCTCCAATCTGCTTTGAAGTGGAAACACGCACAAACATCCCTCCTTGCAAGGTAACCTAAGAGTCTGCGGTGTTGTATCGACCTGAAGAATGTTAATGTGATGTTTTTGACTGGATGTGTCTGTGTAACTAATTCAGGGCAGCCGCTTTGTATCAGATGAAATCCAGGGTCTCATTCAGCGTTTTCTGCAACAGTAAGTGCATGTGTGGAATAGTTTTCCTGTAGGATCGTCTTTAGTATTCCGCAAAGCATGCCTTTGTCAGCAGTGATGTGTGTTTGTTTTGTGGCAGTTATTACTGTGTGTATGACTCTGGGGACAGACAGCCACTGCTGGAGGCGTATCATGATGGTGCCTGCTTCTCTCTCAGCTTGCCATCCATAAACCATCCCTCCAGGTAAAACACCACTCATCTGAGCTTGACAGCATTCCGCTGTCTTTAATAAGCTATTATTTGGGTGAATCTTACAACCTAACAGGGTCATGTTTTCTCCAAAAAAAAATAATTTTATATAATATTAATAATAATAAAATACATTTATTTTCTTTTTGGAGGAGTGAATATGAATTTGGGGAAATGCTAAAACTTCAGATGAAATAGTCATATATAGTCAGTAGACAACAGTCAGTATACAATATCAATAGACATATGGCGCAGTTGTGCTTCGGGTGTCCCGAGATTGAATTCCACCTTGTGGACTTTTCCCGATCCCACCCCCCTCTCTCTCTCATACCCACTTCCTGTCGTACCTCCACTGTCCTGTCAATAAAAAAAAAATGCCAAAAAAAAACTTAAGATACAATAAAAATTAATTATATGTGTTTGTGTATGTATATACACAGACATGTGATTTATTTTTACACTCAAATAATATATAGTACTCCAATAATATATAACTTATAATTATTTTTAATAATGGCATTTTTATTATATTTTTATTGTTATAATGGCATACAGTGATTTTAAATAATCTTAGTATGCCATTGTTTTTCAGCATATATTTTTTTAAAATAATAAAACTTTTTTTCTGTATTACAGTAATGAGAATGAGATATAAGAAATATATAAATATAAAGTCAACTAAAACCCAAAGTTAAATTAAACCCATAAAAAATATGCATTACTTGCAAATGAAAAACACTTTAACTGAAATGAATGAATAAATAATAAATAAAGGAATATATATATATATGTATATATATATACATACACACACACACACAAATAAACACATATAATTTAATTTAACACACATATAACCAAAAACAGTATGTTAATAATACTCAAATAATATATTACTCATTATTATTTATCATAATTTCAACTAAAACCCAAACTTTTAATCATTAAAAAGCCTTAATTCCATTAAAATAGACTTTAATATATATATATATATATATATATATATATATAAATTAGCAAAAATGTGTGTGTGTGTGTTTGTGTGTGTGTATATAAGTGTTAACTGAAATAAATATTTTATGTAAAATAAACGTTTTGTGTAAAATAAAACAAATTGTGTGTGTGAGTGTATATGCATATACTCATTATACATGTATACACTCATTATTATTTAGTATAATAAAACATTTTTTGACCAAAAAAAAAGCCAAAGTGAGAAAAAGGGAGAGAGCCTTACTGGTCCTTAAAGTAGGCTTTATTTGTTTTTACTGTGTTACATAATTATGTATTAAAATATAATTAAAATATATAAATAAATATAATTTTAATAATTAAATTTTTATAATTTATTTATTTTTTATGAAATGTGATTTTTTTCTTGGTGGGCAGAGAAATAAATTTACATGTAAAAAAAAAAAAACTAAGTTTTGTTTGTAACTGTTCAAAATTGTATATCATATACAAGTTAATTTTCGGTCTCATTTCTTTTTCCTATAATTTTGCAGGTGCAGGTTGAAAGATTATCAGGAACACAGCCGCAACATCAAGAACGTCAAAGATCCCTGTATGTTTCTCACATGAAAAGCAAGCAAAAAATAAAGATCAGTATCTGTCATGTAGTCATCTTCTTCTTTACAGCCACACGGTTCCACTTGCTAAAACGCTCCCGCTTGACTGTAGTCGCCTTCCTCAATGACCTCCCGAAGACCCAGCATGACATGAATTCAGTCACTGTTGATGTCAACACATACTCCGTTAGTTCCTCAATGATTTTAACACTGCTATCACTGGAGCTCTTGTTTTGCAATATACATTTTTTTGACATCTCGTTGTTTTCCTGTCTTTTCCACAGAGGACTTTATTAGCGTTCACAGTGAGTGGAGTGTTCAAAGAAGGTGAGTCATGCCTGAACGCGGTTACACGTGTCAGCATAACAGTTGATCAAATAGCGCTCTGTATTCAACTCAGTGTTTGTTTTCCTCTCTTCAGCTGATGACAAATTGAGACACCGTGTCAGGGCGTTCTCTAGAGTCTTCATCACAGTTCCAGCTCAGAATTCTGGGTAGGAAAAGCCAGCAGCGAAATAAAAACACTTTCTGCTTTGGGCTGTTTCTGTTTTCTTTGGCTTTTGCTGTCAGTTTATTACTTAATATGGTTATCTTAGTTTACTGGCTTTCCCCCACGGACACGCTGAATTTCCCAGAGTTTCAGCTGACAGATAAATCATCCTTAGTTACTTGGTCAAAATAACCTCTGCGTAACACAAAGTTGATGGATTCATGTTTATTGGTGTTTGTCGCTTTCTTCAGTCTGTGTATCGTGAACGACGAGCTCTTTGTGAGGAACGCCACCAGCGAGGAGATACGCTGTGCGTTTGCAGCACCAGCCCCCTCGATTAGCCCAGTGCTGCCCAACCTCAGTGCAACCCAGCAGGAAATGCTCTCCGCTTTCTCCAAGAAGTCTGAAATGAACCTGGAATGGTCTCAAAAGTGAGTAGACAGGAGAAACCGTGGCCTTATACTTGCAACTCTTAAAGGAGAATTTCACTTACAAAACAAAAATTTACAGATAATGTACTCACCCACTTAGCATCCAAGATGTTCATGTTTTTCTTTCTTCAGTTGTAAAGAAATTATGTTTTTTGCGGAAAACATTTCAGTAATGTTCTCCGTATAGTGGACTTTCATGGTGTGCACAACTTTGAACTTTCAAAATGCAGTTTTTCTCATTTTCTCCAACTTCTAAATCGTCCAACATGGCTGCAGTAGAGTGTAGTATTAGCAAGACCACTTGCACAAAAATTAGGTACTTTTCATTTTAAATATGTTTATTTTGAAATTATTCAGAATATAAAACATTTTTCATTGAATTTCCATTGAAAATGACTATATGTTGTTACTTTTGATGTAAAGCTAATGCTGTCAAATGATTAATCGCATCCAAAATAAAAGTTTTTGTTTATATATGTGTATACTGTGTGTATTTATTATGCATATATAAATACACAATGCATGTACAGTATACACTACCGTTCAAAAGTTTGGGGTCAGTAAGACTTGTAATAGTCTTTAAAGAAGTCTCTTATGCTCATCAAGGCTGCATTTATTTGATTAAAAATATAGAAAAAAAACAGTAATATTGCAATATGTTTTTACAATATAAAATAATGTTTTTTATTTTAACATACTTTAAAATAGAATTTATTCCTGTGATGAAAAGCTGAATTTTTATCAGCTGTTACTCCAGTTTTAAGTGTCACATGATCCTTCAGAAATCATTCTAATATGCAGATTTATTATTAGAATGATTAATGTTGGATAATATCAACAGTTGTGCTGCCAAATATTTTTTGGAACCTGTGATTTTTTTTTTTTTCAGGATTCTTTCATGAATAACAAGTTTAAAAAGTACAGTGTTTATTCAAAATATAAATATTTTATAACAATATAAATTATTTATTATTAACTTTTAATAAACTTTTAATTATTAACTTAATACATCCTTGGTGAATAAAAGTATTAATTTCTTAAAAAAAAAAAGAAAGAAACAATAAAAATGTACTGACCCCAAACTTTTGAACGGTAGTGTATATTTTGAAAATATTTACATGGAAATATTTATATTCATATAAATGATATAAATAAGTATTTTTAATATATAAACATAACATATTTTTCTTAAATATATACATACATGTGTATAATATAATAATATACGCAGTACACACACATATATATATAATGTAAACAAAAACTTTTTTTTTGGATGCGATTAATCACGATTAATCGTTTGACGGCACTAAAAGTTGCCCTTATTTTTATATAAGATTTTGGTCATACTGTCCACCTCTAGTCAATTTTATCCCAACCCTGTTGGTAACTTTTGTATTGCTGTCAGATGTCTGCAGGATAACGCGTGGGATTTTCACCGAGCTGCTCAAATTTTCACAGAACTCAAGGTATGAATCTGCTTGGCTAATTGATAGAAATGTAGTATGTACACTATGTACTCATTTCAGCAGTTCTGTTTGCTCGCAACAAATAATCAGAAATGAAAGATGTCGGCAGCAACCATTGAAAGCCCCACTAGTTTATAAGCTGGATAAGATGAAGAATTTATCTGAATTTCCTCTGAGATCAGGTGATTTGTGAACATGTTGTAAATCATTACTGTTTGTTTATGTTAGACAATTTGAGACCATGTGCTTTTAAAATCTAATTGCATCCATTTTGAGACTTTGGGACTTAAGACTTGTCATTTTGTCTTCTTTAGGCTCAAGGAAAGATCCCAGAAGCTGCTTTCATAAAATGAAAACAACAAACAGAAATGCATATGTATGTACATAGTTTTATTTGTTGTTTAGCAGGCATTTAATTATGATGTGTTAAACTGAAATGAAACAGAAACTTGTTTTATATTAATTATAGAATTTTATTTGAGTTTTTTCTTTCTTAAAAGAGTTATACCTCATGTTTATGCTTGAATAAATTACAGCACTGTTTCTGTATTAATTTTAAAAGCACTTTTTCAGTTTTAATTGTGATGTCTGAAGTATGTGCTGAGCTTTTGTTGGTGTTGTGTTAAATGTGATGTTTTCACAGCAATAAAGTTTGTTTATTCAGGCTTTTCTTGGCAGGATCAAGAAATCAATATCTTATCAAGTTGTCACTGTATTACAGTAACAATTCTGATTATTGCTAAATATATCACACTAAATCATGGGTATTTGGCCCTTACCAGGTAAAATTCCAGGCACATGTGACTGAATTTATGTACACTACCAGTCAAAAGTTTAATGTTTTTTTTTTAAAGAAGTCTCTTATGCTCACCAACCCTGCATATATTTGTACATAAGTGCAGCAAAAACAGTAAAATGTTAAAATTTTTTAAAATGTAATTTATTTCTATGATTTCAAAGCTAAATTTGAGCATAATTACTCTAGTCACACGATCCTTCAGAAATCATTGCTGCTCAAAAAACATTTATTATTATGCTGAAAACAGCTGAGTAGAATTTTTTCAGGTTTCTTTGATGAATATAAACTTAAGAAGAATAGAATTTATCTGAAATAGAAATCTTTTGTAATATTACATTTGTCTTTGTCATCACTTTTGATCAATTTAAAGCATCCTTGCTAAATAAAGTATTAATTTCTATCATTTCTTTCCTTAAAAAATATTAAATAATAATAATAAATATACCGACTCCATTTCAGATAAATGAAGGTGTACTTAACTGTTTTAAATATTGATAATAATAATAAATGTTTCTTGAACAGCAAATATTAGAATGATTTCTGAAGGATCGTGACAATGAAGACTTAAGTAATATTGCAGAAAATTTTGCTTTGATCACAGTAATAAATTAAATTTTAAAATACATTAAAATAAAAAAATTTAAATAGTAAAAATATTACTGTCTTTACTTTGGATCAAATAAATGCAGGCTTAAAAGAATTAAAAATCTTACTGTTCAAAAACTTTTGACTGGTACAGGACTATTAACCAATACAAAAGTAGTAGTAGTGTTAAATTGTTACTATATACCAGTGGTGGTATTATATGGCTGACACGATACTTAATCGAATCTTTATTACATAAGGCTGTACACATTAAAAAATAAAGACTGGGTACAGCAAGATCGAGTAATATGTCGATGAAGTGTTCAAGTTGACCGTCCCAACATGGCGGTTTGACGCATCCAACTTCCGGCATCTTCTGCTACGTTGACGTCATGACGCACACTCGTTCAGTCAGAGTATGAAAACAATAAACAACCCGTTGGCCAGAGGAACCACAGAGGACCTGTCGCATATTTCAGTGACATTATTATTAAAAGTAAAACCGGAGTAACCCGTATCAACACAAAGGTCCTTTTTTAAACGCTGCTTTGGACAACCTGACGTCCAAAAACGAAGAACCGGGGGATTTTGGTGTCAAAGGACAGGAAGTTAGACGGTTTCTTCCCTGCTTGTCCATCGTAGTACGCTTGTTTTATTGTGTTTTCATTTTCACACACTACCAAGGGGGTTTAAGTCTGTTATGCAGGACTGGTCTCTTGTTCCGCCGCCTCTCTGCTCCCTCTCCCCGTCTGCTCTGGCCCTATGTCTCGGTGGCTCTTCCCCTGGTCGGGCTCAATAAAGAAACGGGCCTGTCGGTACCTCCTGCAACACTACCTGGGCCACTTCTTGGAGGAAAGACTCAGTTTGGACCAGCTGAGCTTGGACCTGTACAATGGCAGCGGGGTCATTAGAGAAATTAACCTGGATGTGTGGGTAAGTGTGGGGTAAGACATGCCCAGGCCAGTTTCCTTGTCCAATTGGCCCATATTTGCAGTATTTCGCAATATCTAGTCTTGAGTATGAGATCAACACATCTTGTTAGTCGAAGGAGCACTCATGTTTCCAAGAGTTTGATGACTTGTGCAGAAAAGGCCGCATCTTAGATTCTCTTCCTGGTCTTGAGTCACAGTGATCACTGTGAACTTTTGCTTTCACATTATGAGTCTAATTATTTCAGTTTAATCAGTTTTTGTGGTGTTGTCATTTTGTTTTTCAAAGTTGGGCTTGCAAGGGAGTGCTAAGATGTGTCAAATTTTAGACAAAAAGTGTAAAACAATTCTTAAATAATAACAATCATAGTTAAATTTAACTCAAATTAAAATGTAAATAAAATGTTTACAATAAATCAAACAACGCAGTGCTATATAATACTGTAAATGCTTTTTCAAATAATATTTTACACTTTGCTTACATTATAAATTAGGTCTTTCTACATATAAATATAGCTGTCTTTTCAGTTTTAGGATGGGATGATTATATTTAGAAAATCTTCTGTTCTTATATGTGATCACCTGACCTTCAGATTTCCTAACTATACTCTGAATCCTCTATTCAGGCGGTGAATGAGTTGTTGGACTCATTGGGAGCTCCCCTGGAGATTGTTGAAGGTTTTGTGAACAGCATCGCTGTGACTATTCCCTGGGCGGCGCTTGTGACAGAACATTGCACCCTTGAAGTCACTGGACTGCAAATAACATGCAGGCCCAAATACAGAACCAGTGAGTTCTTTGTGCACCCATTTGGTTTGATAAATATAACCATATTTCACACAGGACTGACTTATTGTTTAATTGCGTTTTATCTGACCTCTTTTAGATGGAAACTGGGATTCCCAAGGGTGGTCGTCATGCATGACGTCCAGCATGCAGCTGGCCCAGGAGTGCCTGAAGGACCCACCCGAGGCGTCAGAAGAGCCGCCTGCTCCTCTGGAGGGGCTGGAAATGTTTGCACAGACCATCGAGACAGGTGTGTAGCATTTCTTGTGTATAGGAGTGTGATTCATGTGCGTTTTGAATTCACAGTGTTGGGAAGATTACTTTGAAAATGTAATGGATTACAGATTACAAGTTACTTTGAGATCGTTCTGAGGTTACATACAGATTTAAAATCATAACAAGATAATAGCTATAACACTGTTTTTAAAATCAAATCGGTACATAGCTATGACAGGAAACACTGGCAGCTAACAGTGCCTTGGAATAAAACGGTTAATCTTAAAAAAAATAAAGCATATACATAATCCTAGAATAGGAAATAGAACAGTTATCAAATAAACGTGTCCTATTCTGTGTCCTAAACTGCTGAAGCATTGGTGCCTCATTGTTTAGAGCAGTCAGTGCTATTTTGGAAAGAACTCTCTCAAATCTGTATGTGTGTGTGAAAGTACTCAGATGTGACTCCACTTTGTAAACATTTTTATAAGTAACTGTATTTTAATTACACATATTTTCTCAGTAACTGTAACTGATTCATTTAATTAAATTATGTAATTCCGTTACATGTAACTGGTTATTCCCCATCACTGTTGATTTATTAAGTAAAACTTTTAAATGACCCCCTGGGTGTATATTATCACATACTTATGAACCTATACACACTGGATAGCATTCACTTGGCATATTTAGTGTATTTATTTTTGGCCTGTTTGTGTGTTTGCAGTCCTACGTCGAATAAAAGTCACCTTTCTGGACACCATTGTGCGAGTAGAACACCATTCCCTGGACGCTGAGACTGGGGTTGCCTTAGAGATGCGCATTAAACGGTGAGGCCTTGAATTACATCTTTGCACATTTATGGATGTATTATGATGTTTTTCAGTTTATTTTTAAGTAGGATGATTTAATGGTGAGCCAGATATGGTCACTCCAGTAGATGTGTCATTAAACAATGGCATGGATTTAAAAAACTTGTATTCTGATTACTCAAAAATACAATAATGCTAAAAATACAGTAGAAACAAATCTTGTGAAATGTTTTTGCACTTTAAAAGAACTGATTTCTATTTTAATATATTTTAAAATGTAATTTAGTCAATGCCGATAGCCATGTGGGCAGTGCGGCGACATATGGTGCAATTGCACCTCGGGTGTCCCGAGATCGAATCCCACCTCGTGGACCTTTCCCGATTCTACCCCCCCTTCCACTCACTTCCTGTCATATCTCCACTGTCCTGTCATCGAAAAAAAAGTAATTTATTCCTGTAATGCAAGGCTGAATTTTCAGCATCATTACTCCAGTCTTCAGTGTCACATGATCTTCCACAAATCATGATAACACGCTGATTTGCTGCTCAAAATAAATTCTTTATATTATCAACTCTAAAAACATGATTTTTTTTTAGAATTCTTTAAATCTCAATAGAATCTTTTGTAAAGTCATAAAAGTCTTTACTGTCACTTTTGATCAGTTTAAAGGAAAAGTCCACTTCCAAAACAAAGATTCACATATAATGTAGTCACCCCCTTGTCATCCAAGATGTTCATGTCTTTCTTCAGTTGTAAAGAAATTAAGTTTTGTGAGGAAAACATTTCTGCATTTTTCTCCATATAATGGACTGCTGTGGTGCACCGATTTTGAACTTCCAAAAGGCAGTTTAAAATGCAGCTTTAAACCATCCCAGATGCGGTTGTAAACAATCTCAGCCGAGTTAGAAGGGTCTTATCTAGCGAAACGATCGGTTATTTTCATTAATATAAATACAATTTAAATACTTTTTAATCTCAAACGCTTGTCTTGCCTTTCTCTCCCTGAACTCTGTGTATTCTGGCTCAAGTGTATGTTGAAAAACTCCAATCGTATTTTCTCCCTCAACTTCAAAAATCATTTCAAAATCATCCTACATTGAAGGAGAAGTTCTGACCCATTCTTTGCAAGGTGAACATGCAAAGGAGATGAAACACAGCGATATAAGACGATTTCAAAGTTGAGGGAGAACATAAGATGGGAGTTTTTCGACATACCCTAACTGTCATGAACCAGAACAAAAACAGTCCAGGCAGAGTGAGACAAGATGAGCGTTTGGCATTAAAAAGTACATAAATTGTATTATTTTTTTTTATTAAAATAACCAATCATTATGCTAGATAAGACCCTTCTTTCTCGGTTGGGATCGTTTACAACCACATTTGGGATCGTTTGAAGCTGCATTTAAACTGCATTTTGAAAGTTCAAAATCGGGGCACCATACCAGTCCATTTTATGGAGAAAAATGCTAAAATGTTTTTTTTTTCAAAAAACATAATTTCTTTACGACTGAAGAAAGAAAGACACGAACATCTTGGATGACAAGGGGGTGAGTACATTATATGTGAATCTTTGTTTTGAAAGTGGACTTCTCCTTTAATATGTCCTTGCTTAATAAAAGTATTAATTTCTTAAAAAAAAACTTTGTAATGACCCTAAACCTTTCTACAGTAGTGTGTGTTATTGGAAAAACATATTTTTCAAAGTCAAAATATTTGAAAGTCTTTACATTCTTTTGGTCGATTCACAGGTAAACTAAAAATACTCATTGACTCATAAACATCAGTCATATCCTTCAAAACAAATCTTTCTTGCATGAGTTTACTAGAGTGCATTCCATTGTTTGTGACCGATCTGTGTTCTGTCTCTGGTGGTAACATGTGATACTGCAGGGTGGACTATTGTGATGAGGCTGTGAGAGACTCAAGCCAGACAGTGCCTGTAGACATCCACCAGCCACCAGCTTTCCTGCACAAGATCCTTCAGCTCAACTCCGTACAGCTGCTCTATGAGACTCTCGGAGGATCACAGGTCAGAGAAACTAGACAACCTTTGCACATTTTATCTGCATTTCACTTAAACGCTAGTTTGTGTATTAATATTTGACACTGTGTACTACAAATGTTGTTGCCTCTCATGATAAATTGCTTATTTATGGTTTCTTATTTGTAAGTGGCTTTGGTTAAAAGCATCTGTTAAATGAATAAATATAAATGTTGCTGTGGAAAGCATAAAGTTTCGGTCTGTAATTAGCAGTGATTTTCAATTCATCCATTTAGGGGCTGGTTCATTCTGATGACATGGTGAGCAGCAGGGATACAGATAAGACGGATGAAAATGATAGAGATGATGTCTCCGATGCCCCTCAATCATTACATCCCACCCCGAAGCCTCCTGAGCCACTGCTGATTGGACAATGCTCTGGATTCATAGAGACGACGGTCAAAATCAAACAAAACGAAATGCTGCCTGGGCCCAAGGTTTGTGTGCAATAAAAATAAAAAAAGACTGTATGGGAATGTTTTATGGGTGATCATAAATCTTCTGAAGCAGTGAGGTCAAATGTTCAAATCATTTGGCTTTTCAAGTTTTGTTAGTGCAAAACAGGACATTTATATTCCTCTTATTGTTAACTGATTTTTGCTTCCTCTTTTTTCCTTTTAGTTTGAGTTGGATGGTAAAGTAGGGTGTCTCCACCTGCTGCTATCTCCGAGTCAGATCACACACCTGACGGACCTCCTGTCTGCCCTCTGCATCGAGACATCAGGTAACATGAGCACTCTTTTCAATGTTTGCTCATCACTTTTAATATGCTTTATGTCTCATGTCTTGTTTCCTTCCTTTTCAAATGAGACACATCAACAGTCATCATGTGGCTGTTTGCAGCAGCTTGAATTTAAAGTCTTTTTCAGAATCAGAATGTGCTCTAATTGCCAAGTGTGCACAAACACACAAGGAATTTGATATGGTTTCCAGAAGCTCTAGGCACTTACATACACGTATATGCAAAAGAGAATAGAAAGAAAAAATTAAAAAGTATACTACTTTGTTTTTCTACCTTAATTCTACTTATTTATTTTAGATGTGTATAGATGTAGTAATTAAATATTTAGTATACTGTAAAAAAATACTTTAGGAGATAAATATTGTATTATTTAAATTCTATTATTATTAAAATGATAAAGCATATTCTGCTCTCTAAACTAAAAGTTATTGATCTGAAAAACAACTAGATAGTGGTGGGTGTGCTTGCTGTTCAAAATGCAGATCGCCTGTGGAAAAAACTGTTCTTGTGGCTGGATGTTCTTGTCTGATTGACAGTGTCCAGTGTGACTGTGCCCTTTCTCTTTCTGTTTGTCAGGTGGTGGTGGTGGTGGTAGTGTTGGTGTGTCTGGTGGGGGTGTTTCTAGGCCTCTGGGTTCTGATGATCTGCGATTGATCGAAGAGGATCTTAGTAAGCAGCTGAACTCAGAAATGTATGAAAGAGATCTGGAGCTGGATGCAGAGCCCTATGTCAACAGTTTGGAGAACGGAGGTGAGATAAGAACAGTCAATATTTTGTTGAGATTATTTAAGAACATTGATTATAATTATGGACCGGCACTATATTACTATTTTTGCAGCAAGTAAATGCAATTTTATCATGTGTGACCCGCAACTATGTAGTGTGCAAACAGAGTGTGAAATAATGTATTCCACAAAGCAGTATGCTCAACCTGACCTCCAGTTTCATTTTTGACAACATCAATATGCCAGAAAGCAATAAGAGTTAGGATGTTTAAATTCTCTCTGTAGATACTTTTTTGATGAAAATATAAAATATTTTTAAGATGATAACTGGATGCCACTTGCTAAAAAACACACTATTTCACATGCTATTTTTCTGTAAAAAGTAGGCAGTATACAGCGATTTCTCCAGGGGCCTCTTTATAAAGTAAAATGCGTAAAATGATCCTAACTGTATATGTACAACAGTTTCCAAAATTTGTTACAAACAGTTTTTAAAACGTCAGTATGCACAAAAGAGAATAATGTAGAAATTAAGAGAATAGAGTGGAATTATTACAAGAATAAAGTTGAAATATTTTTGAGAATAAAAACTAAATTACAAGAACAAAGCCAAAATGTTTCGAGAATAAAGTCAAAATTCTGAGAATTAAGTCATAGCTATTAGAAGATTAATATTATTATATTTTGAGAGTGTATTCTAGCCTATTGCGCAAACAAAAATCAAAATATTGAGAAAGTCACCTTTAAAGTTCTCCAAATTAAGTATTTAGCAATGCATATTACTAGTCAAAAATTAAGTTTTGATATATTTACAGTAGGAAATTTTCAAAATATCTTAATGGAACATGATCTTTACTTAATATCCTAATGATTTTTGGCATGAAAGAAAAATCGATCATTTTGACACACACAATGTATTTTTGCCGATTGCTACAAATATACCCGTGCTACTTAAAACTGGTTTTGTGGTCCAGGGTCACATATTTGTAGTATTATAAAGGGTTTAATAAGAGAGCTGCACCGGTGGCCTGTCAACTTCTCCCGGTGCTCTCAATCCGGGCCATTTGCATGTGCAATATAGGCTATACTCTCAAAATATTCTGACTTAAATTTCTACTATTTAAATTCTCGAAACGTTTCAACTTTAAAGTTGAAATACTTTGAGAATAAAGTTGAAATACTTTGAGAATAAAGGCTAAATGTTTCGAGAATAAAATTGAAATACTTTGAGAATATTCTCGAAACATGTCATATTTCAACTTTATTCTCGAAATGTTTCGACTTTATTCTCAACATTTCAGCTTTATTCTCATAGTATTTCAACTTTATTCTCAAAACATGTCGACTTTATTCTCGTAGTATTTAAATTTTATTCTCAAAGTATTACGACTTTATTCCTGTAGTATTTCGGCTTTATTCTCAAAACATCTTGAGTTTATTTTCAACATTTCGACTTTATTCTTTATTTTGAATTTTATTTTTTAGCATGGCACTAAACCACCATCTCAGTTCATCTTAAATTCAAGGGCAGTGTGCACAAGCACATCAATATCTAATTATCTTATTTTATGTTAGAAGTGCCACACTCATTATCAGTGGCCAAGGAATCACGCTCTCAAAGTTGAATGTGATTACCTATTTATTTACCTATTTATTACTGTGATTACTAAATTACATTTCCATAATGTTGAATTAAATTAATAACTGTTATATGAATGGCAGAAAGTTTGTACACTTGTTTTTCAGTTGGTGTATACGTAAGAATATTCAATTTCTCCCTTGATGAAACCTGGTTTGTTCCTCGTTTTTTGACGTTGACTGAAATCAATGAAGTTTAAGTATAAATAAGTGAGGCTTTAGGCTCTTGACGAAAAGTGCAGCGTCTGGTTTTGTTCTCCTGTTCTGTCTTTATTTTCTGGAACTATTTATAGTTCAGTATTTTGCCAAAATTTAATTTAATCTCTTCTGTCTCAGAGATGTTTTATTCAATGGGTCCTGGCTGTATGACCAGCAGTGTGTTGTCAACACGCTCTGGGAGTGAATTATCTGACAGCGATATGGAGTCGTCCATTCATAGCCAGAGCAGCCTGGCTCAAACAAACCCTCTGTCTCCACAGGTCAGTGCTGTTATAAACTCAAATGTGTAAAGGTCTTTTCTCATCTTGTTCATTATATTTTGTATTTCTGTTGTTCAGAAACTGGGCAATTCATTCAGGTGTGCAAAGGTTTTTCAGAGAACGACAAAAAAAATCACATCAGACTTTATTTCAATAGCTTGCAAAAACTTTTTTGTCTTGTAAGACACATTATATTTGCTGTATAGCATGTCAGTTTAAACTGTATATTGCTAATTGTTTTATCTTTTATTCCTAGTATTACACATGCACTTTTTCTGACCACATATTAATTGATAGGCTACATTTATCTTAAATACACACTACATTTATATATGTTTTAACTTGATATATCGATTTTGATAGTCCATAGACTGGTTATGCATCAGTTACCAATGTACAGTGTATATGATTGGCTTGAACTTTGGTACGTCTGTTACAGGGAGTGCTCAACTGTCCTCGTCGTTATCCTGTACCAGGATCCTTAACTAGTTTGCCTCAATGTAGCAGACCTCCCAGTATGTATCTAAACCTGTTTTAAACAACACAGGTTGTGTGTGTCACTGCATTCCATTAACATTTTCTCTTGCAATCCGTCATCTTTCTTTTTCTCCCAATAGAACGGTCGTCTCGAAGGGGTCAATCAGAACCGCTGAAACCTGACTCGTTGCTCCGCCTCTCTCTGGGCGGAGTCACGCTTACTCTGTTGGAGCAGGACCCGCCTCCAGGGTCGGACGGGCTCTCCTCATTGGCTGAGGTGTCACAGTTGTTTTTCCGTGAGCTTGCATTCTTTAAGGACAGTATGTTTGGTGAGAGAGACTTCCACAATCTGAGAGGAAGCTTTGCTAAAGCATGTCCCCACTCCCACATCAGGTACAGCAGGAATGACCTGCTATTCTCACCTACTGTATATGCATGTCCACACACTCTTTTTGACTCTCTGTGACCTCTGGTCTTCAGGGTGACCGGTGCAGCAGTGCAGCTGGCATGTGAGATGCGTAGCGCAGGGCGGCACACCCGAGCCGCGACCACTGACCTCTCCTTCAGCAGGCTGGAACTGCTGGAGTGCCTGTGGGACTCAGGCGGTCCACAGTACACAGAGGTACATGGCACACTTGCAAACTCCCTTACACCCAAATGTTATTATTTATCAGGCCTTTCTGGGTTGCTCTTTTGAGCCTTACAACTCCGTACTAAAATTTGTATGATTGTTTTTCTTCACCCTCATGTTGTTCCAAACCCGTAAGACCTTTGTTCATCTTCAGAACACAAATTAAGATATATTTGATGAAATGTGAAAGCTTTCTGACCCTGCGTAGACACATGGACTTTTTTAACTACCTTTCTGGGCCTTGAACGTGTCACTTGTGTTGCTGTCTATACAGGGTCAGAAAGCTCTCGGATTTCATCAAAAATATCTTAATTTGTTTTCTGAAGATGAACAAAGACCTTGCAAGTTTGGAATGACAGTAAATGATGACAGAATTTTCATTTTTGGGAGAACTATCCCTTTAAACTGATTGGTGAGTCACTGAGGTTAACCTTGTTGTAACCTTTTAGCTTTTTTGATCATTTCCGCCCTCTCTCTGACCCTTAAAGTTATTATTATTTTAGGGTTGAATAGCTGGATCTTGAGGACTACATGCAAATGACCTCTGCTGTGGTTGGCTGGCCTCCACATATTGGACAAATGCTGAATACTATGTAACTTTTTGAACTGTATAATTACTGTATTAAAGCAAAGGTCAAGTAAAGTCCTGTTTTTCATTACATTCTCCTGAAACACTTTTGTTACATCATTTTGCACAGTATTTTGTTTCATTTGTAAACTCTAGACCACAGTCTGCACTGCCAAAACAGTCAAGCGGCCCTTATTATCAGAAAATTACCAGTTGGTCACTAGATTATTAAAGTGCTGTAATGGTGTAATACAGTCACACATCCAGCTTTGCCAACTGCTTAGGGAGAATTTTAAACAGATGTGAATACAGTGTTAGTTATGACAAATCAGGCAGCCAAAAGCTTGCACATCCAGCAGGGTACGTCATGCAGGCTGATGAAGGTTCTGGAAGAGTTCCTTTAAAATGAGCATGTGAGCACATTTTCTTTTTCCAGCTTTTGCAGTTCCAGTCAGCCGGTCTCTTCACAATGGGTACCACTGCCAGACCCTGTGCCCAGTTCCACCACAGTTTGTCTGAGAAGCACATGCGTAAGGTACTACAGCTTCAGACAGAGCCCTTTGGCATTGATTTGTGAGATTAGATCTGTATGATGTGTTTCCTGTTCTCCTATAGAGTGGAAGCAGGCGTCGTGTGATACGCAGGGACAGCTCTCTGCGGGTCGAGCTTGCAGAACTTAGCTCTGAGTTGGACCTGGACATCATAGGCCGGCTAGAGGACATCCTGCAGTCCTTGAGACACTGTCCAGCACCACCTCAAAGAAAGACAGCACAGGCTGCAGAGGTCTCTAACTCTTCTGATCAAAAACAACAACATAATACCTCCTACCTCAGCAAAAAATGTTTGATTTTTGAACCTTACACAACAAAATTGGATGCCATGCATGGTTTAATCCTCTCTCTTTTTCTCTGCAGTCTCATTTGTTGGAGCTCCATTCTTCTCTCGTGCTTCAATCTCCTTATGCCGTGTTGAAGGTCCGGTTCCCCATCCCTGACCTTCGACCCCCGGGGCTGAGGCGGCCCCTGAGCCAGCGTGCAGTACGCAATGAGATCTTGAGCCTGCAGATCTCTAACCTGGAGTTGAAGTCTCAGCAGGGGCCAGACGTTCAGCAGGATGGCCCCTGCAGCCCAGGGGCCAAACTCACTAAACTACTGGAGGCCTGTTTCACTGATTTGCATGGTGAGGCATCTATTTATGTTTTTTGTTTTTTTTTTTGTTTTTTAAGTTATCATATCTACCTTATTTTTCAATGCAGAAGCTGTTTTCTAGTAATGTAGGGAAATGACAAGAAGAATAACAAACTGCAGTAAACTGGAAAAACAGTTTGCACTACAAACAATTGTGTTATAATATGGTATAATATGGTAAAACTCACCAGTTTGCAAAATCAAGCAGCAAAGCAAGCTATTTTGTACAACTAAAAACTGCTGGAAAAGAATGAGACTGGAAGCCAGACATTAAATTTACGAATGGCCATGACCGCTTGTACAGGAAAATTAAGGTGGATACACTAGCGTTCAGTTTGAGGTCAGTAAGGTGTTTTTTAAGAAGTTAATACTGCAAGGACACATTCAATTAATTAATAGTGACAGTTTATAATGTTACAAAAAAAAATTCAAATTTAAACAAAAGCTGTCCTTAATGTAAATTTATATTCATCAGAGAATCCTGCTCAAATGTATCATAGTTTCACAAAAATATTAATCAGCACAATTGTTTCAGCAGTAATAATAATTAAAAATATTTCTTAAGCAGCAAATCATCATATTAGAATTACTAGAATTTCTGAAGGATCATGTGACACTGAAGACTGGAGTAATGACTGCTTAAAAATTCAGCTTTGCATTACAGGAATGAATTACATTTTAGAATATATTCAAATAGAAAACATTTATTTTTAGTTTATAAACATTTTACAGAATATTACTGTGTCTAGAGTTTGTATGTATATATATATATATAGGGCTGTGAGTTGAATGCGTTAATTAATTAGTTATGAAAAAATAACGCAATTTTAAATATTTTAATTTGGTTAACGTGCTGGCCCAGCCCCCAGACCTGTACATTATCTTATATGTCATATAGTTGACTGCTGACAAATATGATGCAGGGCAACAACTCCATAAATGCAGTTATGCCCTAAAATTTAATTTATTGGTGCAAAAATTCCTCATATATATATATATATATATATATATATATATATATATATATATATATATATATATATATATATATATATATATATATATATATATCGGAGATATATATATATATATTAATAATAATAATAATAATAACAACAACAATAATAATAATAAAAACATTAAAGGGATACTTTACCCAAAAAAATTTCATTCTCTCAGCATTTACTCACTCTCATGTCATTTCAAACCTTACTTTTGTAGAACTTAAAAGAAGGTATTTTGAAGACTGTTGGTAACAGAGCTGTTTTGGTTACCAATGACTTTCATTATATGAACAAAAAATACTGAGATTTTTCTCAATTAATCTTCTTTTATGTTCCATAGCTTAAGTTAGGCCATTGCAGCCTGAATGTTTATGTAATAAATTTTATGTTGAATCAAGTAAAATATTTCTTTTTAAAGCTACAATATGTAATGTCTACTTGAGTCTACTTGATACTTTCTCATTTAAATACTTGTCTCGTTTTAAATAATCTTTTGTGGGTATTTTCACAGTCAAATTTTTTTTGCGATTAATAAATCTACACATCATGTAATAAATTAGATTTCATATATATATATAAATATAAATATAAATTCCCGTTTATATTTTTTAAATAAATATTGCTAGTCAGTGCACATTGTTGCAAAGGGAAAAGTCTTTCATCAAAATGTAAAAACCTTATAATTTTAACCAAAGCAAATATATATATTTTTATTGTTATTGTTATAATCAAGTTTTAAAAATGATCATAAAACTGATCATATCAGCTTAAAGAGATAGTTCAACCAAAATTGAAAATTGTCATCATTTATTCACTCTCATGTTGTTCCAAATTAGGGTCAACCAATATGTGTTTTTTTTTAGGCCGATGCCGATTATTACAAATCAAGTACACAGATGACCTATATATATATATATATATATATATATACATAATATATATCTGGTGTTAAAATGAAAATTAATGTCAAAATTAAAAATAACAAGGACTCTGACAAAAACTTTCTTTAAATGCTTTTAAATTATTTTATCGGAAAATCGGTTTTGTAAATGACCATAAAAGTACTTAATATCGGCACCGATAATCGGTTGACCCCTAGTTCCAAACACAAACACTGAACACAAAAGAAGATAATGAGGCATGCTGGTAACCAATTAGTTGCTGGCAGCCGTTGTCTTCCATAGTATTTTTTTCCCCATATTATGGAAGTGAGTGGCTATCAGCAACTGTTTGGTTACCAGCATTCCTCAAAATATTCGTTCTTAGCTATCTGTTTAATAATAATGATTTGATCAAATCCTGATGAATAAAATCAAAAGTATTTTAGCTGTTTTTATTAAATTCAGCTTGTTTCAGTCTGATTCATTTTAAGGACTATTGTTCAGGGTACAGTGGTATTTTCCCTCCAACTTAACTTGTCTGTGTTTTAGGAGTGTATGAGGGCTGGGATGGAGAGGCATTTCCCTGTATCCGTGTGCAAAAGAGCCCAGATCCACAGAACCCTGATGGCATTCCCAGGTGAGTTAGTGAGTGCATGTGTCTTAGATTTGATACAATACAATGTGTTATACAGAGATTTAGTTGGATAAAAACAACAAATCTTAGGAAAGCATTCATAGTTCCCTCTCTTAGTTCCCTCTGTTTTCCATCTGTAGGATTCAGGTGCGAGTGAATGAAGGAGCGGGTTCTGACAGTATGGGCGTGTGTGAAGGTATGAACAGGGATCTGGGGCTGGGCTCCATGTCTCTAGAGAACCCCTGTGAACTCAGAGAGAAGAACAGCTCTCCTTTCTCCTCCAACCGCACTATGTTTGAAACAGAAGAGGTATGTCCACTACCTCTGGCTGGCTGGCTGGCTGGCTGTCTGTCTGTCTTTCATTCCTATACTTGACTCATTCGTTGTCTCTGTCTCTGTCTTAGATGGTGATCCCAGCAGACCCAGAGGAGATGGATGAGTTTCAGACTCAGTGTATATGTCAATGTCAGTATGTGGTTGATATCACATTTCCTGTAGCCTACATTCTCCTGCCCAGTAAAGACGCTTTTCTGAGCATCTATAACAGGTATTGCGCAACACTCACATTCAAGAAAGTGAACTTTAAAAAAAATCTCCAAACACTGATTTTTAAAAGCCCTTGTTTAGCATAAATTACCATTTCAGATTATATGCATGTTGTGTATATGCATGTTATATGCATGTAATTAAAATAAATAAATAAAATAATGCCATATTTGTCTGATGTCAAGCTCTACTTTCACCTTTTGCCCAGGATTAATAATGATCTGCTGATGTGGGAACCTCCTCCACCTCCTCCGTCCCCTCCTCCTGCTCCTCCATCTTCTTTTCAAAGTTCTCGTAGTCCCTCCCACCAGTACAGACCTGAGGACGATGATTTTTACCTCTGTAAATCTGCCTTTAGGCTGGGTCAGTCATGTTAATCTTTTTCATACTTGAAGTTATCAACATTTTGACTTGTTTTATATACTATTTTTGCATTTATTAATAATCTGTACTAGCTTTACTTTTATATTTTCATTGTTAATTTTATTTTAATTATAATTAAAATAGTTGTATTTAAGGGTTATAATTTTATTCTATTTTATTCTGTTTTTTTTATTTTATTTTTACAATCATTTTAGTTAACAGTAACACTATTTTGGCTTCAGTTAAAGATTTATATTCAACGTTTCAAAAGATGTTATTGTTTCGTCTTGATTTTTTTTTTATATTTTTTTATAATCATTTTAGTTAACAGTAACACTGTTTTGGCTTCAGTTAAAGATTCAAATTTAAAGATTCAAAGATTTAATTGTTCCATCTCATTTTTATTCTATTTTATATTATTTTATTTTACATTATTTTATTTTATTTTGTTTTTATAATTGTTTTAGTTAACAGTAACAATACTGTTTTGGCTTTAGTTAAAGATTTAAATTCAAAGATTGAAAAGATTTAATCATTTCATCTGATTTTTATTTTATTCTATTCTATTTTATATTATTTTATTTTATTGTTATAAACGTTATAAACGTTTTAGTTAACAGTAACAGCATAGTGTTTTGGCCTTAATTAAAGATTCTTAATCTTTTTAATCATCATTCCAGAATCTGACTCTGAGGAGGACGAGCCTCAGTTTTACTCAGCCAACCAATCAAAACGAAGGAAACAGTTAGAGCCTCAGTCTGGCCACGCCCTCAGTCTGCTCTGTTTAACAGTGCTGATTGGCAAAGGTCGCCTCCAAGCCATGACAGACTGCAAGGTAAAAGTGAAAAAAATTGTATGATACATTAATGTAGCATTGTCACAATAGCAAAATTACAGAAGTCAACAGCAGTGCCAGTAATATTTCACTTTACTCTCATCAAATTTCGATACCATTCTCCTTTGAAGAATGAAGCTGGACATAAAAAGGACCTCTGTCATGGAGAACTCATTTTGGACTTGGAAGGAGGGAAAATTTTCAGTGTGACGCAACACCAGAACAATCCTAATCTTAGCTTCCTGACCATAGAAAGCAGAAGAGTTGAGCTGTACCATAAAGGTGAACTGTTAAACAATTTAAAATGACATTTCACCTCGTAGTGTTTGCATGGGGAAAAAATGATTATTCTGTTCCGAACGGCAAAATGATCTTATTTTTGTC
This sequence comes from Labeo rohita, assembly GCF_022985175.1. Taxonomy (NCBI): domain Eukaryota; kingdom Metazoa; phylum Chordata; class Actinopteri; order Cypriniformes; family Cyprinidae; genus Labeo; species Labeo rohita. Next base: position 22,086,447 of record NC_066882.1, on the reverse strand, counting down.
TTTGGCTCTTTATACAGCTGAGGTCCCAGACTCCCCTATTCCTGCGAAACTGGAAATGCCCAGGTTCACTTCCCCAGGTCATCTGGACCCTACCATTTACCCCACTGAAGTGGGGGTGAGCAGTGTTGGTGGCCGAGAAACCGGCGTTCAAATGCTATCGACTGCCATCAAGATCACATTAGATCTTGAGAGGAATGTAAAGGTGTGTGTGTTATTTCATCTGGGTGTCACCTGTCATTTGGGTTAATTATGGAATGATTATCGTTTGTTCGTCATGTATAAGCATTCATCTCATTTTCTTTGCAGGAGTTTCTGGTCGCACTGCGACTCCATGGTGCTACTTTACGACATCACATGGCGTTGACCAATCATAGCTGGCATGAGCAGGTACCTGTTGGTAATTAGATTAGATGTGAACATTAAATAGGCATGTGGATCTATCATGAATATCTGGCTAATGTGGATTTTTAGTAATATACGAAGGCTTTATTTGCAAAAACCGATCGTCACAATGGTAAGGGACAAGCTGCTACCTGAATTGTGTGTATCACAACCATACAGTCTGCGATCACAACAACAATGTTTGTCAGGCATCTACACTATCAGCTAATGAGATTACAAAGATTAAAAAAAACATGATTTCTAAAAAGAAATAAAAATTTAGTTATCTGTTTTTGCAAATAAATTCTTCATATGTTTTTGTATTTCTATATAGCTTTAATCTATTTTTAATCTATTTTTATTTTAGTTTTAGTCATTTCAGCTGACAAGTATTTAATGTTGTAATGTTTAGATTTATTGTTTTTTTTTTAAATATATTTTTATATTAATTTTGTAGTTAGGTTTGTATTTAACAATAGCAACAATGTTTTGGCTTCACTTGTGTCTTAGTAGTAATAGTAATTATTTATTCCTAATATTTTTTTTTTCTGCATTCTTTATCAATTTTAGTTTCATTGAGATACTATTATAGGTTTTATTAATATTCCTAATATTTTTTTCTGCATTCTCTATCAGTGTTATTTTATTGTAATTTAGATACTGTTATAGGTTTTATTAATATTCCTAATATTTTTTTCTGCATTCCCTATCAGTGTTATTTTAGAATAACAGGGATACTATTTTAGGTTTTATTAATATTCCTAATATTTTTATGCATTCTCTATCAATGTTGTTTTAGTATAATTTAGTTACTTTACTATTATAGGTTTATTAATATTCATAATATTCTTTTTGTATTTTTTATCAACATTATTTTAGTATGATTGAGATACTATCATAGGTTTTATTAATATTCCTAATATTTTTCTGCATTCTCTATCTGTTATTTTAGCATAACTGAGATACTGTTTTAGGTTTTATTAATATTCCTAATACTTTTATGCATTTTCTATCTATGTTATTTTAGTATAATTGAGATGCTATTGTTTTATTTATATGTTTATAATTGTTTTTTATTTTTACATTTTTATTTTACTTCATGTTTTAGTAATTTTGTTGTGTTTTTGTAATTTTTAGTAGTATTTGGATTAAATAAAAATAAGTGTTAGATTTCTATATTCTATTTTATCAACATTTATTTGAATGCAAATAACTAAGATGCTTTTTATGGTTTTAGTTTCAACTATCTATAATAACACTGTACTGTATTCTGTACAGATCGTTGATTTCCTTGATGTCATTGATGACGACATTTTAGGCTACACCCCTCCTGCCGTCATCACAGTTCTTCACACTCACCTGGCCACCTGTGCAGTGGACTACAGGTATTGTAACAACACTAAATGTTTGGTGTCACAAATACTCTTAGTTCATTCAATCACCTTTCTTTATCATTTCTCCCTCCAGGCCACTTTATATTCCTCTGCGAGTTTTGTTTACAGCCGAGTCCTTTTCTTTATCCAGCAACATCATTGTGGACACTGCAACCTTTCACCTCAGGTACTGCTCACTGTGGTGTGATCCTAAACAGTTGCGCTAAAGTTAACTGATAGGACCTAACAGCTCTGAAATCTTCTTTCAGGTTTATCTTAGATGACTCTGCGTTGTACCTGTCCGATAAATGTGAAAGTGATACTGTGGATTTGAGGCGAGGTACAGAACAAGCACCGCTTCTAAAATATTATTTTGCATTAATGTCAAAAAGGCCACCTCTAATCATATTTTTGTCTATCTCAGACTATGTGTGTGTGTTGGACATTGATCTGCTGGAGCTGGCTATAACAACATGGAAAGGAACTGACTCAAGTAAACTGGTTAGTTTCAACATAGCATTTAAATTATATTATTTGCAGAATATTTTTTTACAGTGCATTATAAGTAAATTAATTTATATAACTTAAAGTGTTAAGTACGTGGCTGACCAGTGACAGGTCCAGATTTATATTTTTGAACATCAAGATTTTATGTTAATTGCTTCAAAGTAATAAGACTATGCAGTATGCAGTTACTCTGTTTTTATGTTCCATTTTAATACCCATCTGTATTTCTTTAATGATACTTCCAGACTCAGCCGTTGTTTGAGCTTCGTTGTTCGAATAATGTCGTTCACGTGCACACCTGTGCCGACTCGTGCGCTGCTCTGGTTAACATGCTGCAGTACCTGGTTTCCCAGGGCGATCTTCACCCTCCCCCTCGCCACACGTCCCCCACAGAGATCGCCGGGCAGAAACTCCCGGTATGATTTCTTCTACAGTTATGGTATAGCTTCTTTCTCCCGTTGGTATTCGACTCTAAAATCTCTGTCTTTTAGCTGTCAGAAAGCCCTGCCTCCCTTCCGCCCTGCCCACCAGCAGAGACAGCGGAAATTAACCAATGTGACCTCACAGATGCCTTGATTGACACTGAAAGAATCCTACAGGATGAGATACAAGATTCTGGTGAGACTTAGGGAAATTGTTTATGCTGCAGGCATATCTCTAACAACAAAATCTGTAGCATTAAGTTAATGTTGTTGTTTTGGACTAATTTTTTATAAATTTGAAAGTAGTTCATTTTAGGTTTTATATAGGCTGATGTTTAAAAGTTTGGGGTTGGTGTGATTTTGAAAGAAGTCTCTTATGCTATCCAGGGCTGCATTTATTTGATCAAAACTACAGAAAAATCAATACTATTGTGAAATATTATTATAATTTCAAATAACTGTTTTCTGTCTTAATATATTTTAAAATGTAATTTATTCCTGTGCTTCCAAAGCTGATTTTTCAGCATGATTACTCCAGTCTTCAGTGTCAAATGACCCTTCAGAAATCATTCTAATATGCTGCTTAAGAAACATGTCAAAAACAGAAAATATAAAAGAACAGCATTTATTTGAAATAGAAATCTTTTGTAAAATTATAAATGTCTTCACTGTCACTTTTGATCAGTTTAAAGGATTTGTTCACTCCTGAATTCAGATTTCGTGATCATTTACTCACCCCCATGTCATCTAAGCTGTTCATGTCTGTCTTCAGTCGAAAAAAAAATTAAGGTTTTTGAGGAAAACATTCCAGGATTTTTCTCCATATAGTGGACTTCAATGGGGATCAACGGGTTGAAGGTCCAAATTATAGTTTCTGTTGTAGTGCAGCTTCAAAGGGCTCTACATGATTCCAGCCGAGGAATAAGGGTCTTATCTACTAAAACAATTGGTCATTTTCTAAAAAAAAATACAAACTTGTATATACTTCTTAACCACAAATGCTTGCACTAGCTTGACTTCACACATTACATACATTTTTGTTCTTCATCTGTGTACTTTGGTTCAGAAAGATAGGGTAGGCCTGAAAATCTCATTTTCTCCTACAACTTAAAAATCGCCCAATATCGTTGTTTAGCCTTTTTTTGTAAAGGGCGTTTGACTTTCTTTGCACGTTCGCTCTGTAAACACTGGGTCGGTACTTCTGCCTACATCATGCATGACCTTTCCAACGTGACGTAATGTGTGAAGTTGAGCTAGTGCAAGATGAGCATTTGTGGTTAAAATTATATAATTTTTTTTTAAAAGAAAATTAACGATTGTTTTGCTGCACTCTAAAAAAAAAAAAATGCTGGGTTATTTTGACCCAGGTGGTTGGGTTAAATGTTTTACCAAACATGCTGGGTTATTTTAAGTCAACTATTGTTTCAAATTTAATATATTGCTGGAACTTAGTAAAAAAACACACAGAATTAATAGAGGCAACAGAAATAATCACAAGATGAACATTTAGTATTAAGCAAGAATACAAGACAAATTGAATTTGTTTTTAGAAAAAAATAACCCAGCGTTAAAAATGTCCCAGCATCCGGGAAAAAAAATATTTAAAATAACCCAATATAATTACCCAAGAAGTTCAACCCAGCATTTGAGTTAAATAAAAAAATAACCCAGCACCTGCATAAAAATATTAAAAACAGCCCAATAAAATGACCCAACAGACTGAACCCAGCATTTGGGTTAAAAAAAATAACCCAGCATTTTTTGAGTGTAGATAAAACCCTTATTCCTCGGCTGGGATTGTGTAGAGCCCTTTGAAGCTGCATTGAAACAGCAGTTCGGACCTTCAACCCATTAATCCCCATTGGAGTCCACTATATGGAGAAAAATCCTGAAATGTTTTTCTCAAAAACCTTAATTTCTTTTTGACCAAAGAAAGAAAGACATGAACATTCTGGAAGACATAGGGGTGAGTAAATTGAGGAAATTTTAATTCAGGAGTTAACTAATCCTTCAGTGCGTCTTTGCTGAATAAAAGTAGAACCAAAAAGACACCAAACTTGAGTGTTAATAGATTAATAGTTGTTTACTTCTGTGTTTTTGAAAGCAGGTTCTCCCTCCATTTGCCGAGCCTCACCCGTTTCAGTCTATCTGTTTCCGGGAGAAGCCCCCAAGCTCCGCCCCTCTGTTCTAGAAGGGGAGGAGTCTGATATTGATGGACTGGTCGCCACAGCTATGGAAGCTCATGCAGATATGATGTCAGAGGAAGGATCAGAGGGTTCCACAGACAACGACGACTTCTGCATCCTAGAGGCTCCTGGGATGGGCATCCCAGTATGTACCAGTAGTTTTCATATTCTTCTCTAGCTTAATTAATACACTACCAAAAAACAAGTAAATTTCACAAAGAATTACAAGAAACAGGCAACTATCACATTTAATGAATCATGACGACGACTTTTTTTTTTTTTTTTTTTTTTGCAAAACATGCTTCAAGCAAAACCTGTGTTATTTATAACTTCGAAAAATAATTTTTACAGTGCAATTTTTCTCTCTCTCTGAAAGCCTAAAGATGGTGAGCCTGTTGTGACGGTGCTCTCCCAGGGTCCTATAAAGGTGCGGGATGGATACTATTCTAGGCCGCGGGGCAGTTCAGATCTGCTGCGTGCCCCGGCCCGCTTCCCAGTGCCTCAGAATAGAGTGGTTCTCCGAGAAGTGTCTGTCGTCTGGCACCTGTATGGTGGCAAAGACTTTGGAGGCAAACCCAGTTCGGTCCACACACCACACAGCCACAAGTAAGTACTGCAGAAGCCAGAGTTTGAGGTTGTCTGCAGATTGTTAGCTTTGTGTACCAAAATATGGAAATCCATTTTATTTTTTCCCAAATTCTGTTTTTTCCATATTAAGGTTTTCTAGATTTAGTTAAAGTTAAAAGTATTAATCTTGAAATCATGACACTTACACAGTTTAATAGCAATTTATTAAATGTTTAACATAAAACATTTTTTTAAGGACCTATGAAATGTTTTTTGTTTAGTTTTTCTCAAATTCAGTTTTATTTTTACGCAATTCTGTTTTCCATTAACTTTTATGGATTCCATTTTCATTCCATTTTAATTTTTCATCACTTTGCACTTTTCCTGAACGCGGAAGTCAGCCTGACTTTAACCTAAAGAATGCTTTGGATTTCCGGTGTCCAGTGTTTCTGGTCAAATTAACGTATATTCCGAGTTAATAATCTAATGTTAAACCTATTAAAATGTTTTGGCTTTTGTCATTTGTCAGTGCATCGCTCCTCAAAGTTTTAAAGTAGAAGTCCACTTCCAAAACAAAGATTCACATATAATGTATTCACCCCATTGTTATCCAAGATGTTCATGTCTTTCTTTCTTTCTTCAGTCATAAAGAAGTTATGTTTTTTGAGGAAAACATTTCAGCATTTTTCTTTATATAGTGGACTTCTATGGTGCCCTGATTTTGAACTTCCAAAATGCAGTTTAAATTAAACAATCCCAAATGTGGTTGTAACCACCGATCCCAGCCGAGAAAGAAGGGTCTTATGTAGCGTTACAATTGGTTATTTTCATAAAAATAATACAATTTATATACTTTTTAATGTAAAACGCTCGTCTGGTCTTACTCTGCCTAAACTGTTTTTTTTTTTCTGGTTCGTGACAGTTAGGGTATGTCGAAAAACACCCATCTCATGTTCTCCCTCAACTTCAAAATTGTCTTATATCACTGTTTTACCTTTTTTTTTTTTAGGGTGTTTGATCTTCTTTGCATGTTCACTTTGCAAACACTGGGTCGGTACTTCTGCAGCGATGTAGGATGATTTTGAAATGATTTTTGAAGTTGAGGGAGAAAATACAATTGGAGTTTTTCAACATACCCTAACTGTCTTGAGCCAGAATACACAGAGTTCAAGGAGAGCAAGACAAGACGAGCATTTGAGATTAAAAAAATATTTAAATTGTATTTTCTTTATGAAAATAACCAATCGTTTTGCTAGATAAGACCCTTTTTCCTCAGCTGGGATCGTTTACAACCGCATTGGGATCGTTTGAAGCCGCATTTAAACTGCGTTTAAATGCAGTTTACACTTGGGGCACCATACCAGTCCATTATATGAAATGTTTCCCTCAAAAAACATAATTTCTTTACGACTGAAGAAAGAAAGACATGAACATCTTGGATGACAATGGGGTAAGTACATTATATGTGAATCTTTGTTTGGAAGTGGACTTCTCCTTTAATGAGCGTCTAGATGACATGAAGCTGCCAACGTTATCTACATTAAAAACAGATGGGCGCTATTTGAATGGGTTCCTATGGAGACCGGAACAGAAGAGCATCCAATTGGAAGTTAGAATTCGTAATAGCGGTGCTCATCGTTTACTCAGGAAAAAGGTCTATAACATATCTTTAACATATTTTCCCATAATATATACATGTATGTGTGGGTATTTATATATTCAGAATGAATATACACATTACACACATATAGTATGTGAACAAACTTTTATTTTGGATATCACGATTAATCATTTGACAGCCCTATCCGTGTCTTCTCGTCATCTCCGCATCCTGCTTTTCTTGTTTGTGTTTTTACATGTAGAAAAAAAAAATTACAATATGATGATCTGAGTTGCTATTGCAATTCTCGATGCAGCATGAATGACAAACAATGATGACATTTTTCACAATCACGGAAGAAAATCAAAATGCTGTCCTTAACTCAACAGCGGAACGGCAGTGCAAACCTCCCAGAGCTCAGCTTCACATTTTCTGTATCAGGGGTGCTCAACCCTGGTCCTGGAGATCGACTTTCTTGCAGAGTTCAGCTCCAACCCTGACCAAACACACCTGAACCAGCTAATTAGGATCTGAAGGAGCACTTGATAATTACAGACAGGTGTGTTTGATTAGAGTTGGAGCTGAACTCTGCAGGAAAGTCGATCTCCAGGACCAGGTTTGAGCACCCCTGCTCTATATGATACGATGATTCAAAAGAAACAGTAAAATGCTTATGAAGTGATTCTGAGCAGTTCTAGAGATTGTTTGTGTGTGTTCATGTACTCGTATATTGAGGCAGCAGAGGCTGAAAACACCGCAAACGTCATTCACACTTCAGTATGTGTGTAGTAGACAAAACCGCACATCTGCGCCATTCATTCACACAGAGACGCGCGGAACATGCAGGATTCATATTTAAATAACGTTTTTGCAGCTTAATATTCACAAACACTAGTCCATATCGCATTTTGATTTAAGTGTGCTGACATACTTTTGATTTATACATCCAAAAGTTGCCATGTTCATATATGCCTAAACGCTCCAAAAGAGCCAGGTGTAAAAATGCAGTAATGTTAAAATCACATGCTATGAAATGTTTGTCTCTCAGGGTTCGTTCAGCTGCTCCCGGAGCCCGTGGTTCTCCCTCTCGTTCAGCGGGGCCTTCGCGGCCCCAGAACTCTTGGCGATGGGTTGGAGGAAGTGGGCGGCAACACACACTGCTCATGGAGATACAACTGACAAAGGTATAATCTATTGTAATCAGTGATTTGAAAATTTACAAAGCCTTGTTTCTAGTTCTATAACCTCTTTTTCTCTCTTCAGGTCAGTTTCCAGCATGAGACGTACCCAGTGGTGGCGCCTTCTGCTGCAGGACCCGATGCAGAAGGGCCGGGCCTCGGAGAGCAGCCTATTTCCCGCCAAGTGTTTATCGTCCAGGAACTGGAGGTACGAGACCGTCTGGCTTCCTCTCAAATCAACAAGTTCCTGTACCTGTACACCAGTGAGAGCATGCCGCGCAGAGCCCACTCCAACATGGTGAGTTATAGAGCTGGATAGATAGTGAACAAGTTTCTATATGTGTTTGGGTACTTACTTATCCCAATTGTTGCTGCAGTTGACAGTGAAAGCGCTGCAGGTGATGCCTGAATCGGGTCTGGGTGGACCGGAGTGTTGTCTGAGAGTCAGCCTGTTACCACTGCGACTCAATATTGACCAGGTACAGATTATGTGTTAACCATTTTTTCGGCACAGAACAAATAGTGTTTCATATCAGGCTCAGTAAAAGCCACATTTGCTTTCATTTTCTAGGATGCACTTTTCTTCTTGAAGGACTTTTTCAGTAACATGGCTGCAGGAGTTAATCCTTACTTAGCCGTCGACCCTGCAGCTGAGGGTAAGTCTGCCCCTGAAATGAATGAATTTATTTATTTGTTTTTTAAAATTTTAAAATGGCTTTTATATTTTTTATTAATCTGTGGGTTTTTTTTATTAGCCCACTTATTTATATATATATATATATATATATATATATATATATATATATTTATTTATTTATTTTTTATTTTTATTTTTTTTTTTATAGGTTTTAGTTTAGGTTTATTTAGGTTCACTAATTTTAGTGCATCAGCTTTATTTATATCAATTTATTGCTAAGTCAACATTTCTAATGTTCTTATACATACAGTATACACACACAGTTTTATAACATTATAACAGTTTTATTGCTGTTTTGATTTTATTTTTCATTATACATGTTTTAATATAACTTTTAAGAAGTTTAGTATAAAGCCTAAAGAGTTATAAAGAGTTTTTTTTTGTTTTAGTTTTAGTTTTTAATTAGTTAGTTGCCAAGGCAACTTTTCTAATGTTTTTCTACACACACACAGTTTTATAATGTTACAAGTTTTATAAAGTGTTTTTTTTTTTTTTTTTTTTACTATTTTGATTTTATTTTTTATTATAACAATTACATTTTTATAAAGTTTAATGTGGTCAATTTATGTGCATTTGCAATTTTTTTTAAATTAATTTTCTTTATTGAAATATTACCATTTAGTCTTTTATTTATTTATTTATTTATTTCAGTTTAATTTTTTAATTTTAGTTTTACATTTAGTTAGTTGCCAAGGCAACATTACTAATGTTCTTACACATGCACACATGGTTTTATAACATTATACGCTTTATAACGGTTTTATTTTGATTTTATTTATTTTTTAATTACACACATTTTAATATAACTTTTTATGAAGTTTAGTAAAAAGCTTTACGCAATTTATGTGGTTGTGCCTAGTGAGGACTGACGTTCCTCAGAAGGCTTCAGACGACACAGATCCTGCCTCTGGACTTGGTCATGATCTCGCTGCTTCTGTAGAAACAACCTATAGTGAGCAGAGTTCCTCCTCTGCTGGCTCCTCGTCCTCCTCTGACCAGCCCATCTACTTCAGGTAGAAGATCTTGCCATTGATACACATGACAGCATCCAATAAAACAAATGTGTTATTCATAATCAATGTCCTTTCGTACTCTTTCTCTTTAAGAGAGTTTCGTTTTACCTCTGAAGTTCCCATCTGGCTTGACTATCACGGGAAGCATGTGGTTATTGAGCAGGTTGGTGATCATCTATATAAATTATCTGGTGCTTTATGTTCATGTGGTCATAAAGTCAGTTCATCTGTGTAGTTTGAGTGCTGAGCTTAAACACAGCAACAAAGCTCTCCAAGTTTTTCAGAATAAGATCAGTGGTTTGTTTTAGATCATCTGCTGTTATAATAATGTATATAATCTTTTTATAGGGAACGTTTGCAGGCATCCTGATTGGTCTGGCCCAGCTGAACTGCTCTGAACTAAAGCTGAAGAGATTGTGCTGTAGACATGGGTAAACATTTCTTCATCTTTACTTTTTAAGATCTGCTTTACCTTTCAATCTAGATCTGAAGAGTGGTTGTTGTTTTGTTTCAGGCTTTTGGGTGTTGATAAGGTGATTCAGTATGCTGTGAATGAATGGCTTACAGACATCAGGAAGAACCAGCTGCCGGGAATTCTGGGAGGTGTTGGTCCCATGCACTCTGTCGTACAACTCTGTGAGCATGACATATCACTACTATTACTTGGGTGCAGTGCTGTCTGTCTTTCAACTGCTCAGGCTACTTCAAGGAAAGCAGTGAAATTAGATTAATAGTTATTTTTGTTTCTCCAGTGATGTTGGAATTTAATGACCACGAGGTTAATTTTGCATATTCAGATTGAATGTAATCAAGATTTCTATTCTCTGCAGTCCATGGTGTGCGTGATTTGTTCTGGATGCCGATAGAGCAGTACCGGAAGGATGGGCGTATTATCCGAGGCCTCCAGAGGGGGGCGGCATCGTTCGGCACCTCTACAGCCTCTGCTGCCCTAGAGCTCAGCAACAGACTAGTGCAGGCAATTCAGGTATGTACACTCAAACGTATAACCATTTATATACTGAGCCATACCAGTAAACTCACTTTTATGTGTGTGTGTGTGTATATCTATATATGAAGAGTTCGTTTCCAAAACACGATAAACCCCATTTTTAACAAAATTGAGTTCCTGCCAAAATCAGTATTGTATCTGTTCGGTATTGAAAAGGCAGTTTTTAATTCTACGCAAAGTGCGATGCCCGCCGTGTTATTCTGTCATGTTTTCCCCCCTATCTTTCCAAACCACGACAAACGCCAGTCTCCCTTCTCTGCAAAATGCGATACATCCGCTCAGCCAATCACAGCGCACTATTTCATGCATTGTAAACAGTAAAGGCGACTCTTTGAATACACGCCGCATCCTAGTTTTCAACGTTGAGTAATGTATCACAGACATATCTGACAAATCCTTTCATAAACAAAGTGTAGAGACAGTGTAAATAAGAGATTCATTTTGCTGTATTTTGTCGAAACAAAGTCACAACTGAGCGACTGTGCATCTCTATTCAAACACAGCTGTTTCCTTTATGAATGAACTTGCGTTTTTAAATGAATCTAGTGAGTCAATGAATCAATTACCCATTCATAAAGACAGTCACTTGCCTTATTCCTGAATGAATCAGCCGTTCGAAGGAATCAAATGAATATGATTCAGTAATTAAAACCACCTACTACCACCTACTATATACTTAAAGTATCTTCTTTTCAGTTAAGTCATTTAATATTTCTATATTCAGAATTTTATACTTAAAACATTAATCTCAACATGAATTTATGAATTAGATTGCACTCATGCCACCTCTGAGCCTCATTAAACCTATGCAAATACACCTACAAGCCACTTTTGTGTTCTTCTGTGCCACCTCTGTAGTACAAATTAATTTTGTTAATACTGATTTCATTTGATTGGTAACTTATTCTAATTCTGTTGTTTTAATTAGAAATTTAAAAAAGCTTATAAAATATATATATATTTTAAATTTGACATAAAAGATGACATACTTTTAATAAAATTAAAAAATGCCATTACAAAGGTAAAAACAAAATTCCCCTCTAATTCACTTTGAGTCAAATATCACCTCGTAATGGGAAGGATAATTTTTGATCAGATTTTTTGATTATTGATTAGAAGGTGCTTCTAAAATTTTGACTGTGCTCCTAATTTTTTTGTATATATTTGTATATTTTTCTTTATCATGGTGTTTTACATTATATTTATTTTTATTATATATAATTTTATTCTTTTTACAGTTTAGTTGTATTTTTAGATTTCAATATTAATATATTTCTTGCTGGTTTACCATATTGTTAGATATTTTGAATATATTATGAATTATTTTACATTTTATTATTGTTATTAATCATTTTATTATTAATTGTTTTAATTCATATTATTTTTTTATTTTCATTCATATTATTATTTTTTATTATTTTATATTATATTATTATATTATATTTTTATTCATCATATTTGTATATTTTTCTTTATCATGATATTTTACTTAATAATAATTTTATGCTTTTTACAGTTTAATTATATTTTTTAAATTAAATATTAATATATTTGTTGTTATTAATGTTTTTACATTATGATTATATTTATCTTTTGTATTTTTTCTGTTTTCTTACTTTGTAAATTTATATTTTATATATTTTTATATTTCCTGCATTTTATTTTTATCACAAAAATTCTATATTATTTTATTTGTTGCTGGTTTACCATGTTACTAGATATTTTGAATGTATTCTTAATAATAATAATTAAATTATTAAAAATGTATTTTTGTATTATGTTCATTTATCATATGATTCATATCATATCATATGATTTATGTTCATTTTTTCCTTTATGATTTCATTTTAAATTATATTTATTTTGATTATGCATAATGTAATGCTTATAGTATGATTATGTTTTTAATAATATATCATTATAGTTGTTGCTTTTTACCATGTTACTGGATATTTTGTTATTGTTAATTTTTACATTATAATTATATTTATCTTATTTGTACATTTTTCTGTTTTGTTACTTTTGTATTATTTATATTTTTATTTTATATATTTTTATTTAAATTACATTAATGCATTATTGTTATTAGGGACCAAGCACCGGAGGTGCGGTGGCACCTATTGTATCCGTTGGCGTTATTATTATTCCGCTTCTCCTTCTTCCTCTTCCGCCGCAAGTCTATGGCAGCCCATAGAACCGCTTGCGGGAAAGTTGTATAATTTTGCACACTGATAGAGGACAGTCCCAACATTAACCATAGCAAGTTTGGAGTCTCTAACTCAAACTCTCTAGCGCCACCACTTGTCCAAACGTTCAAAAGATTTATGCTAATAACGTTTGAACCGTAAGCCACACAACAAAAATTCTTTTTTCCTCTGATTCCTTGGCTTATGCCGAGTCGAATGAACACCAAAATTAAAAAATCGTAAGGTTTAGTTTTTTTCGCTATTCTCAATTGTTCGTAAAACCTACTTTTTCGAACTCGTCCTAGGCCGTTGCACCCATTGTCACAAAAATTGATCCAGATCATCTTCAGACCACGCTGGCAAAAAGTTATGGAATTCAAGTCGATTCGTCCAGCCGTTCACGAATAACACGCGAAAGAATTCTACGAAAAGCTAGCAAAAATCAATGTGACGCTATATCTCCGTAATAGTTTGTCATATTGACACCAAACTTGGTGTGTGTTATAACAAGCATGACCTGAGCCTACCTGCAGTGTTTCGGTGCAGTGCCCCCTAGTGGTCAGGAGATACGAAAAATGGCTATTTTTCTTTATAACGTCTGAATGATTTGTCCAAAAATCACAAAACTGGTCTCTTTAGATTCGGTGTGTCATACCGAGTTGAACCATATCCAATTTTCCCATGTCAGCCATTTTGGGTGTCGCCATTTTGAATTTAGTTTTAAAATGCTGTATCTTGAGAACGGATTAGCGTATCGTTTCGACATTAATTACAAAAATGTCCGGCACCATGCCCTGAATGTACATAAAAATTTTGGGGCCAGCGCCACCTTGTGGTCAAAAGTTATAACGAAATTTCAAAAAAATGCTAATAACTTTTGCGTACATTAGCCTATTGAAATGAAACTGATTTTGATAGATTCCTTCGGTCATGCTGAGAACACCGATACCAATTTTGCCAATTTTGGTTGAACTTCCTGTCCGCCATTTTGATTCATGTTGAAAACCTACTTTTTCGAACTCCTCCTAGACCGTTAGTCCAATTTTCACCAAATTTGACTCAGATCATCTTCAGACCATGCTGACAAAAAGTTATGGATTTTGTGTCGATACGCGAAACCGTTTTCGTTTAACGCATCAACGAATTTACTGGAAAGATGCCAAATTGCATCCGAGTCTGTATCTCTGCAAGGCTTTGACATATTGACACCAAATTTTATATGTGCTATTGTCACCACACTCTGACCAAGCCACATCAATTTGGTAACAGTGCCACCTATGGGTCAGAAGTAATACGCCATTCACTAAACATTAATAATGAAATTTACAAAAATGCTAATAACTTCTGTTTACATTAGCCTATTGGAATGAAACTGACGCCAATAGATTCCTTGGGTCAAGTCGAGAACATTGATACCCATTATGCCGAAATTGGCCAAACTTCCTGTCCGCCATTTTGATTAATGTACAAAACCTATTTTTTCGAACTCCTCCCAGACTGTTAGTCTGATCTTCACCAAATTTGACTCAGATCATATTCAGACTATGCTGGCAAAAAGTTATGAATTTCGTGTCGATATACGAAACCGTTTTCGTTTAGCGCATCAACAAATTTGCTGGAAAGATGCCAAACTACATCTGAGGCTGTATCTCTGCAAAGCTTTGACATAATGACGGCAAACTTTGTGTGTCATTGTCATTTCACACAGAACACGTCACATCAATTTGAAAACAGCACCACCTGTTGGTCAAAAGTGATAAGCCATTAAATTTTATTACGATTGGTTGTATTTATGATTTTTCAGCCATTTCAACTGATATCATCCTAAAATGGCTTAAGTTACTCACTGTTGTAGTCAGTCTGCTGCTACTTGCCGTGCTTAACTCCTCATTCTGCCTCTTTTGTGCTTGGCCCCGCAATTGCTGCTTGCAGCTATATTTATCATTATTATTATTACTAATCATTTTATTATTAGAAAATGTATTTTTGTATTAGATTTTTATTTATTTTTATAGTTTTCTTTATCATGTTACTTTAAAATATGTCTTTTTATTATGCATAATTTTATGCTTATAGTTTTATTATACTTTAAAATTGTATATTATTATATTTGTTACTTTTTGCCATGTTACTAGATATCTTAATTTATTGATATGTTTGTTGTTGTTATTTAAAATGTTATATTATAATTATATTTATCTTCCCTCAATATTTTTCTATATAATATACACTTTTTATATTTTTGTTTGTCTTATACATTATTATTATTATTATTATTATTATTATTAGTTAATGTTTTTTAATTATATATTATTATATTTGTTGGATTAATCATCTTTTTGTTTTCATTTCTAATTTGTAATTATGTTTATATATTAAAATTTTTTTCCTGTATATTTCCAGGCCACTGCGGAGACGGTGTATGACATCTTATCTCCGACTCCACCTCTGACACGTTACATCACTGAGGGACGTCCCGCTCCCCGTCCCAGACGCACCCCTCAACCAGCTGACCTCAGAGAGGGTGTGGCCAAGGCCTATGACACCGTCAGAGAGGTACATCCCTATATTATTAACAACATGTGACTGTTAAGTTTAATAAATGTATAATATCAAGGGTTAATGACTAATCCAACTCCTTATAGTTCAATTTGATATCCTCACGTCATTTTCCCCTTTCTCAGGGAGTGATTGACACGGCTCAGACCCTGTGTGATGTTGCGTCTCGCGGTCACGAGCAGAAAGGTCTTCCTGGAGCGGTAGGCGGGGTTTTGCGCCAGATCCCGCCCACTGTGGTCCGTCCACTTATAGTTGCCACAGAGGCCACTTCGAACCTCCTGGGAGGAATGCGAAACCAAATCAAACCAGACGCGCGGAAAGAGGACTTCTTAAAATGGCGCACCGAAGACGGCCAAGAATGAGATTGACAGGCGTTAATGAAGTCTGCTTTTTGTTAGTATGAATGCGAAAGTGCGAATGTGAATTCATCTGTGAGTATCAATGCAAAAACAAAGGACAAAATGAACCATTTTTAAGTGGCTTCAACATAGTTGCACACATTGTTCCATGCAATGCAAATGTTTTCAGTCTTGCACTTTTGCTAGAAGTGCAGCTCAGTCTCATCTTGTCGTATTGAAACGTATGCAATCATATCAATCTGTATCTCTGTTTACCTGTGTGCTCAAGACCAGATGTTTCTTTCCTTTCTCTCAAACACTCATTTAACATCTGATTGAATCGCTATTCTCCCTCTGAAGTATTTCGAACATAATGTTGAAGTTGATTACTGATTTAGGTAAGGTGAAACGCTCATTAAATACATTGAGGTGGCCTTACCATGCTTTTCATTTAACACTAGGAAAGTGATTCCTCTCTGTCCTCTCTATCCTGATGTCTTTGTGCCATAATTCTACTTCATTGACATTTAAAAATCTTGTTTTAAACTCTTGAAGCATAAAATAATGCATTCTTTGTATGGGAGGGATCACTTTTTTTTGTTCATCTTCTCGTCTCCGAAACTGATGAAGAATTATAGTCTTGTCCTTTTTGGGTGAATCTTGCAAAAAGTCCAGGTCATATTTCACCTCAAAATCAAAAGATAAAAGTAAGTAATTAGATTTTACATAAAGAAAATGAAGCCTGTTTTTGGATTTTCTGCTGTGTGACATTATTTTCTTGATAATTGCACATATTTGCATCTGCAAACATGCAGATATTGTACATTAAAATCTTAATCTCATTACCAATAGTGATTTTCATTTCTGTAATGCAGTATTTTTTATTTAAATCAGCATAAAGGCAGTACAACACACCCACACAAATAATTACACTATAATTATAAATAAATACTTTGCTATTTTATTGCATTATTTTTTTTTTTTTTTACAATAATGGGATTTGTGGATCAAAATGAGATTAAATTGTAATAAGCAAAAAGACTGTGCAATGCAAGCTTTATTTTCTTCATGTAAAATATAATATTTCTTTTATTTTTGTGGTGAAATGACCCAGTTTTTGTCAGATATCTACCATTTCTCCTAAATCAAACATGCTTGCTTTCGTCTCATTAGTTGCCTCCCTGTATGTTTTAAATATTTTATTTCATATGTGTAATAATGGCTAGTGAAATGTAAAAACTCTTGTTGAGCATTTGATGTCTGTGGAGGAAGACACGGTGGGAAGTGGGTCGGTTGACAAAGGGCTTATGGGTAATGTTACATTCACTTTTTTTGTTAATTGCATAACAGTGTGAGGGAAGTGAGTTTTGGCGTGTGTTTTTATTTTTGTCTAAGTATGTACAGTGTGTGTTTGAGCGAGTGTGTCCGGACATGCATGTTTGTGTATTGATGGTTGACTGGCTGGCTATGGGATTCATAGCTGTCAGTGTGCGTTTGTTTCTTCTGTAATTACAACTATATCATACGCTGTAAGAATTACCTGTATAGTACCAAGACGATGTGTAAACAAACAAATTAATACAAAAAAAGGAATAAAAATGTGCATTTGAAACATATTGTAATTTACTTTTGTAAATGCTGCATTCACAGAGGCAATAGTGTGGGTTAATAAATCAATTTTATATAGCTTGATAAGATTTTTATTTCTGTACCATCCTAGAAAATTACATTAATAGATTCAAACTAATTATGCAAATTTGATATGGGCCATTTTCCAGAACTGGTTCAAAGTCAGAGCTGGTAACTTCTTAGAAAAAAAAAATTCACAAACTTCGAATGTATGCAAATCATATAATATCCAAGGTACACATTTCTAGTAACTGTGCAGTTAACTCTCATGTACTTATAAAAATGTTTGGAATGTTTGTCCTCTCCCCAAATTTGTCACTACTGAAACACAGTCATCTACCAGTTAATAAGAAGGGTTATATTGACCTATTAAGATTTTGCTTATATCTTCCTTGTAAATATATATTTTTTCTATTTTATTAAAAGATTTCAGAGGTAAATTAATAACAATTTTAACAATATTTCAAGTGTGATTCATGAGATTTGTTGTATTTTGGATCCAATTTTCCTTTGTAAAAGGCAAACTTAAGGATTTATTAGTTTGATTATACATTGAACCAAAAACTTTTTCCCCAAATAAAGATTTATGTGTTGATAATTGACAGTTTTGGGTCCGACTTTATTTTTTATGGGATAACATCCCTTGTTTCAGGCATGACTGTTTTGAGTGACAATTTTATGGGAAACACTACTAAAACATACTGAAATACTAAAAATTTGCAGAAAAATGATGATTTATGACATGATGACATTTTTTACAGTGTTATGGTAACACCCAGAAAAACAAAGATGTCACTACTTTCATGGGATAACAATTTTATGGGATAATACCCAAAAAAACCAAATGTCACTATGTCACTACCCCCAAAAACTGTCACTACTTCAACAAATGTTTGGGTCATGACTGTTTTGGTAGTGACAATTGTATGGGAAACTTTACTAAAACATACTAAAATACTAAAAATTTGCATAACTGCACTAAAATTTTATTTCCCCAAATAAAGATTTATGTGTTCCCTTTTGTCACTACCAAAATGATGACATATTTTGGGTCCGACTGTTAGAGTAGTGACAAAGATGTCACTACCGAAATGTCTCAACACCCAAAAAACAAAGATGTCACTACCGAAACTTAACCAAATGTTTCAGGCATGACTGTTTTGGTAGTGACAATTTTATGGGAAACACTACTAAAACATACTGAAATACTAAAAATTTGCATAACTGTACTAAAATTTTGTTTATTTCCCCCAGATAAAGATTTATGTGTTCCCTTTTGTCACTACTGAAATGATGACATATTTTGGTTGCTGTTACAGTAGTGATAATTTTATGGGATAACACCCAGAAAAACAAAGATGTCACTAACCGAAACGTCACAACACCCAAAAAACAAAGTTTTGGTTTACCAAATGTTTTGTTATGGTAGTGACAATTTTATGGTATAATACCCAAAAAAAACAAAGATGTCACTACCGAAATGTCACAACACCCAAAAAAACAAGACGTCACTACCGAAATGTCACAACACCCCAAAAACAAAGATGTTACTACCGAAACTTCAACAAATCTTTGGGTCATGACTGTTTTGGTAGTAACAATTGTATGGGAAACTTTACTAAATCATACTAAAATAATAAAAATGTGCATAACTGTACAAAAATTTTATTTCCCCCGAATAAAGATTTGTGTGTTCTCTTTTGTCACTACCAAAATGATGACATGTTTTGGTTGCGACTGTTAGAGTAGTGACAATTTTATGGGATAACAAAATGTCACTACCGAAACTTCCCAACACATAAAAAAACAAAGATGTCTCTACTGAAACCTCACCAAATGTTTTGATTGTGACTGTTTTAGTAGGAACTATTTTATGGGGTAACACCCAAAAGACAAAGATGTGGCTACTTAAACTTCCCAATATTACTTCTGAAGCTTTACAATACCCAAAAAAAAACAAAGATGTCACTACCGGTCACTACTAAAACTTCACAAAATGTTTTTGTCATGACTGTTTCGATAGTGACAATTTTAGATACTGCTGAGCATAGCTCAAAGATGTTAATCAGCACATGGTTAGTTAGCACAGTTTTGTACAGCGGTACACACATAAAAACTAAATGCTATGGAATAACTCCAAAAAAAAGTGTGCTTAATTAAAGAAAAATGTTGTTGTGTATTGATATTCTTTAAAGCTACCCAAAGATTTCTCATACTTTTGAACACAATTACCTCAAAATGATGGGACATATCTACTCACCACGTAGCTATGAAAGAGAGTGACATACATATTTCCTAATCATAAATGTAGGTGTGTAGAATAAAATATAATTTTTATAAGTTGAAATGTAGGGGTTAGGGTTCAGAACAGCCACCTCTAAATTGCAAGTACTCACTAAATAATGATTTTATATGTACTGATATTTTAAATATAATTGTGTGTTTCAATATATAATAAAATGATATTAGTAAACATCTAAGATTTAAATACTTAAATGCTTTTTAAATGTGTTTTTTGGTTGTGGGACAGCAGTTTACACCAATTCTGTAGAATGGCCCATCAGATGTTGTAATTTATTATTTTAGTACATATAAAAATCTGTGGGTTTACTTGTTATTCGCCAACTAGCTAACTCTGAACGCGGAACCAAAAACACCGCGCTTTGTTTCTCAGGGTGCTTGTTTTAGCGGTTGCATACAGACATCGCAAAAACGCATGTGGTTGTTATGCTTATGTTTGTAACTTAACGTTTCTATAATCATCAATATTTCGTGCTCTGTCTTTGAAATACATAGCGACATACTGCCGAAATGAAGCTTTTAACTCATAACATGTTAACATCCCACGTGAAAGGTGTGACAAAAGGATACCCACTAATTATCAAGGTGAGATTGCACAGTTTTCGTTAATAATCAAGAATTATTTTTGAGATACACATTAATACAGCGTTAATACAGCACTTTTACCTCTTCTGCGAGCTCACCGTTCAAAAATCAGATTATCAGAAAGTTACAGAGAAGCTGCTTGTCCATTAATTATTTTACTACCATGAATATTTTAATTTTAGATTAAAAATACGTGACAGAATGAGGGAAAGTGTGTATTTACGTCTTGTATTTGAATCCTTTTTAGTCCTGCTGTGTGACAAATTAATGTTTGAAAGTGCAAATATTACATGATGTCTCTGAATTACCAGTTTTAGATCTGGAGATGTCAACTGCCCAAGATAAATACATAATAATATTATTATGCACCCGTAATATGTGTGTAATATATGTTTTTAACAACAAATCTGACTCTTTTCTGTCTTGGCTAATGAATAAAGGCAACAGAAGTGAAAGTGAGTGAGTTGGAGTTTAATGCTCAGTTTGTGAGCCGAATGATTCCTAAGCTGGAGTGGAGCGCATTGATCCAGGCAGCAGAATGGGTGAGTAACAGATCATGTGTTTCATGCCATTTTAAAGATATTTATTAAGGAGGGTGAATCTGTACAGTATTCCGGTGAGTTCTGTTTAAAAAGCAGGAGGTATTTGCCTTTTTGTTTTTGCATGATATATCGATATTAGCATGTGTCCTATTGCTTTAAACTAGTGGATTGAGGGATACTCATGAGGTGTTTTTAACAGCTTGGACAATCTCAAGACCTGCCCAGCGCACTCATACCAAACTATGAAAGCGATGAGGAGTTCCTGCGTAAAGTTCACAGAATTCTTCTCGAGGTGAGATGCATCAGATGACTTAGAGAATTTTTGAGTTCCCATTTGCCTCAATAGCAAAATAAAAATCCAGCATAGCGTTTTGTTGACTTTCTAAAAGAGGGAAAAAAGAAAGATTGTTTACATTGGTCAGAAGAGAGAAAGGTGTCAAATTTGAATTTTACTGAAGTGAATTGGTGCTAAAAGGCGATGTTCTCTCTCATCATAGGTCGAGGTTATAGAGGGATGTTTACAGTGTCCTGAATCTGGCAGAGAGTTCCCCATCTCCAAAGGTGTTCCCAACATGTTACTCAATGACGGCGAGTAGATCAAGCTGCTACACGTGTCCCAGAAGAAAAGATACTGAATATCAGACCCACAGTTGTTTTAGAATTTTTTGGGGTGCCGTTTGATGATGCAGAGAAATACAAGACCATAATTCAATAGTTGTTCTGATTTACGGTCATTTTCAACTACTGTCTCCAAACATGTGGTTGCTTTGAGAATTTACTTTTTGTTGATTCTGTCATTGTATATTGTGCTTTGTAAAATATAAAATAAATTTGTATTGATTAAGTTAGGCTTTAGTAGATTATTTTTTTCTATGCAAATCATCTTCCATTGCTTGTTAATGCAACCTGCAAATAATGACTATTTTTATTAATAACAATACAGTAATACCTCTGTGTGTGTGTGTGTGTGTGTGTGTGTGTGTGTGTGTACTTGTTTTTGCTACATTGTGGGGACCAAATGTCCCCACAAGGATAGTAAAACCTGAAATTTTTGACATTGTGGGGACTGGCTTGAGGTTCCCATGGGTACAAAAGCTTATAAATCATACAGAATGAGATTTTTTGAGAAAGTAAAAATGCAGAAAGTTTTCTGTAAGGGTTAGGTTTAGGGGTAGGGTTAGGGTAAGGGGATAGAAAATACAGTGTGGAGAGTATAAAAACCATTGCGCCTATGGAGAGACCCCACAAAGATAATAAACCAGACTGTGTGTGTGTGTGTGTGTGTGTGTGTGTGTGTGTGTGTGTGTGTTACTTATTTCAGTTGCTTATGTCTCCTTAAGTTATTTTGTGGAAATTAATATGAAAATACTGATCTGTCTCTAAATTGTGAGATTTTAGTTTATTTTTACTATTTGGAGTAATTAATTATATTTTTAGTTCAGTTTTAGTTTTTATTTTATTAGTAATTTTGGTGCGTTAACTAGCTTAATGTACTTAAACTTATTTCAGTTAGCTGTCAAGTTAACATTTTTATTTTTTTCATTTTGTAAGGTTTTTCATCTAAAATGTATAGTTTGTATTTTTATATTTTAATTAACAATAACATTTTTAATAGTTTTACACTAAAAAACTCTGGCTTAAAAACAACCCAGTGCTAGGTGAAATATGGACAAACCGAGAAATTAGGGTTATTTTAAATCAGTGGTTGGGTTAATTGTTTATCTTTTAAACTCTTCTTTTAAACTATTGTTTAAAAATGACTATATGGCTGGCTTAAAATGAACCCAAAATAGGTTGTAAATTAAAAATCAGACACACAATTACTAGAGGCATCACCAGTTTTCAAAATGTGAACATTTATTAATAAGCAGAAAATAATGGGTGTTATAATTTATTCAACTTATTGATAAATGTTTATTTCCAACCTACTTTGGACCATTTTTAATCAAGAAATATAGTAATTTTTAAGCAGTAGTTAAACATTTAACCCAACCACTGAGTCAAAACAACCCAGTTGCTAGATTTGTCCATATTTCACCAAGTAATGGGTTGTTTTTAGTCCAGCATTTTTAGTGTGTAGTTACAATAAGACAATAACCCATTGATGATAAGATAACGAAGCTGTTGTGGTCTCGTTAGCTCTCAGTGTATGTGTCCGTGTAAGCACTGCTTTACTGTAGTCATTGTGTTTGCTTGAAATTATCTAGGTCAGCTGTAGTAGTTTCTTAAAACAAACTCTGCCAAGAAACTCTTCTCATATCGCACAGAAACCTCTGAGAGCAAGATGACGTGGCAAGGCAGCGACTATATATAGTTTGAGGGAGGTTAAAAGAAAAAACCCCGGAATAAGCTGTTTTCGAGCTCTCTATTTTTACATCTTATATTGCAATACCGCAACGAACCACCAGAGCGGCCTTGCGGCCTTTCATCCGTCCGCGCCCGCCTGATGGCGCTCGAGGCTCCGCATCCACGTCAGTTTAAATTCCACGTTTCCTCCGGTTCAGAATCAGAGCTCAAACGCTGAATTCATGTTTAAACAAGAAAATCGCCGTTCTTTGGAAATGATTTCCGCCCTTGAAACATTCCAGCCCTCTGGTGCCTCTTTTTTGGTTTCTAATATCTCTCTTTTCTTCAAGGCTTTCGGTGTTTTGTACCTTCTGCCTTCTCTTGAAGTTCAATTACAGCCCTCTTGGCCAAACTATAATAATGTCATAATGGAGAGGTGGAGAGAGCAGCTATAAAGCTGTTTTTGAAAGATTAACGATCATGTAGATGGTGAACTGTAATTAACAATGAGAAGAAAGATAGGGAGTGGAAGTAAAGTAAGGAAGGGTGTACCTAAAATGAAAGGATGGGAAAGCTTAGATTGAGGCCTTGGATTTCTATCGTTTCTCTCCAGGAAACAAACTGAAAGGTGAAATTAATATCCAGTAAATCTATTTTAAATGTGTCCAGTGGGTCTTTTTTTGAATGGCTCTGTTAAATGCATGAGGGAAATATTGGATTAGAAAAGCACATTGTCTTATTTCCAAGGTAAACAAATTAAGAAAGAGTCAGTCAGTAACTTCAGCCTGCTGTAGTCGATATTTGACTGTTTGTAAAGATTTTTGTTAAATATCAGGCTGCTGCTTGGAAACACGGCGGCCAAGAAGAGATTCCAAAAAAGTGTCACCATTGTTATGCAATAATGCCATCTGGAAAAGTCTGTGAGAAATACTAACATAACATTTCACTTGTTAAATAGACTTCTGCAGCTTTGTTTTACTGACTTTTTATGATAACACTACCAAATATTTTACTTGTTATATAATGCTTCACAAAGCTTCTATTAAGATCTAAAGTTTTTCAAAGCGCATTAAAAGGCAATTCATATAAATTAACAAAATAACACCTCTTTATATGTTTTACATTTCTGAATCAGCTGATTTTGATATTTTTATGGTGATTAATAGGTGTGAAAAAACATCAGATTAAAAGGCTTAGTACAATTTTTGAGAAACAAAATGTTTCTATGCAGTTTGGAGTAATATTTTAGAATTATTTCTTTCATATAACAAACAGAAAGGTTAACATTTGCAGACCAAATCGCAGTCAGTTTGGCATAACCAACATGCATTGAAATGAAAATTTTATATTTATATTAGGGCTGTCAGTCAAATTTTTAATCTAATTAATTACATGATGTTTCGATTCATTTGTCTAATTATTCACAAAATGAGTTTGAAAATACCCACAGACGATTATTTAAAACTATTAAGAAAGTATCAAGTAGACATTACAAACTGTAGCTTTATAAAGAAATATTTTGATTCAACATAGAATTTATTACACATAAACATTTAGGCTGCAACGGCCTAACGTAAACTATGGAACGTAAAAGAAGATAATCTGAGAAACATCTCAGTATTTTTTGTTCATATGATGAAAGTCATTGTTAACCAAAATAGCTTTGTTACCAACAGTCTTCAGAATACTTTCTTTCATTCATGTTCCACAAAAGAAAGGTTTGAAACGACCTGAGGGTAAGTAAACGATGACAGATTATAATTATTATTTTTCTTTTTTAATGAGATTCTGTGAATAAGAAACAAAATCTGCTAGCAGGTGGCGGTAAATGTCTGAGTCATTCATTGATTCATGCGAGATGTTCAAACGGCTGACCCTGGTGAAAAAAACAGCATATGCTGGTAGGTATGTTTTGATGCTGAGATGCTGGTTAGGTAGGTTTTGATGCTGGTTTAAGCTGGTCCTTTGCTGGTTTATGCTGGTCCTTAGCTGGTTTAAGCTGGTCCTTTGCTGGTTTTTGCTGGTCATGTTGCTGGTCAAGGACCAGCATGAACCAGCAAAGGACCAGCTTAAACCAGCATCAAAACCTACCTACAAGCATATGCTGTTTTTTTCACCAGGGGATTCATTGAGCAAATGGCTATCTTTATGAATGGGCCGTTGAATCATTGCTTTGCACGATTTGTTAAAAACGCAGATTCATTCAGAAACTAAACACCGCTGTGTTGCTCTGAGACACGCAACAATTCTGCAATTGCTTCAAAGGTAATATGCTCTCCGCAAAATTGAGCAAAAACACATAATATATGTTTAAAATATAACACAATATCAGCTTCTTATTTACTGAACTGTTGTATAAAATCATCTTTAAAAGAGAACTCCAACAATTCCAACAACAATTTACAAATGATTTACTCACCCCCTTGTCATCCAAGATGTTCATGTCTGTCTTTCTTGGGTAATAAAGAAATTATGTTTTTTGAGGAAAACATTTCAGCATTTGTCTTTATATAATGGACTGCTATGGTGCTCCGATTATGAACTTCCAAAATGCAGTTTAAATGCGGCTTCAAACGATCTCAAATGTTGTAATGGGTTGTAAACGATCCCAGCCATGGAAGAGGGTCTTATCTAGCGAAACGATTGGTTATTTTCATTTAAAAAAATTCAATTGATGTACTTTTTAATGCTAAACGCTCATCTTGTCTTAGGGGCTGTTCACATATGGCGTCTTTTGCGCGCTCAAGTTCATTATTTTAAATGTAGATGCGCACCAGCCGCACTCTTAACGGAAGTGACGCGGTCGCGATGCGCACGCGGTGCGACGCGTTTGGTTTTTCCAGGCGTGTCCGCGCCACATCGAGATAAAAACATGTCAACTTTTCAGAATGCCGGAAGCACACCGCAGATCATGTGACTTAAAAACCAACCAATTAGGTTCATTCTTTTCCTGTAACAACACTGAAAGCTCAGCCAAGACAGTTGATCATAGCAGTACAGGGATAGCCATATTTACATACATTTAATACCGTTTTTAGGCAACGGTAAAACTTTCGTCACCACAATGGAAGGCCCGCCTCTCCATTAATTCTATTGGACAATGAAAAAAAACGCGATGACGTAGGCCGCTTTTCCGCTCAGAGTTGCTTTTTTTTCAACTTCAGGCACTCAGAGCGCTTCGGCAAAAACACGAGGCGCAGCAGGCGGTTAAAACTCGAGGGGCCCGCAGCGCATAAACAGCGTGCATAACGCTCACTGCCAATAGAAAACAATTTTAAAAAAGGCGCCTCTCACTGCAAAAACGTGTTCGGTGTGTTCGGGGCCTTAGGGCCGTTAATTGGTTGGTTCTTGTCACATGATCCGCGGTGCACTTGCGGCATTCTGAAAAGTTGAGATGTTTTTATCTCAATGCGGCGCGGACGTGTCTGGAAAACACATCGCAACCGCGTCGCTTCCGTTAGGAGTGCGGCTGCCGCGCGTCTACATTTGAAATAACGAACTTTAGCATGCAAAAGACGCCATATGTGAACGGCCCCTTACTCTGTTTTACCTTTTCTGTTAAGGGTGTTTGATCTTCTTTGCATGTTCACGTTGCAAAGACTGAGTTGGTAGTTCTGCAGTGATGTAGGATGATTTTGAAATGATTTTTGAAGTTGAGGGAGAAAATACGATTGGAGTTTTTCAACATAACTGTCTTGAGCCAGAATACACAGAGTTCATGGAGAGAAAGACAAGACGAGCGTTTGAGATTAAAAAGTATTTAAATAGTTTTTTTTTTTTTTAATTACCAATAATTTCACTAGATAAGACCCTTCTTCCTTGGCTGGGATCATTTACAACCGCATTTGGGATCGTTTGAAGCTGCATTTAAACTGCAAGTTCAAAATATATGTGAATCTTTGTTTTGGAAGTGGACTTCTCCTTTAAGCTTGTGAGATAGATGGGACAAAATCAGCATTGGTGTCTTGCTCTTGCTGCCTGTGTGATATTGTGTGATATGTGACATATATAAATATGAGACATAAGAGAATATTTTTTGCACTAATATCTTAAATTGTAGTGCATAACTGCATTTGTGAAGTTGTAGCCCTTCATCATATTTGTCAACAGTCAGCTATATGAAATATAAGATAAAGTACAGATCTGTGGGCGGGGCCACCCAGATAGCAAGCAGACATTGATTCAACGTTGATTTTTGGTTGTAAAGATCAGTGTCGGTCAGCAATCAAATTTCCATGTTAAATCAATGTTCATTATTTGGTCGGTACATCAGAACGTTATTACGCCAAAAATAGAACATTGATTCAATGTTGAAATCAAGTTGGCTTATCAACCGATACAGCCGTAGCACGTTAAATGCGTTAAAATATTTTAATTGTTTTTTTTTTTTTTAATAACTATTTAATTAAGTTAAATACTAACAGCCCCAACATACATATATATATATATATATATATATATAAATACACACAGTGCCCTCCACTAATATTGGCACCCTTGGTAAATATGAGCAAAGGTGGCTGTAAGAATAAATCTGCATTGTTTATCCTTTTAATCTTTCATTCAAAAAATTCACAATATTCTAACCTATCATTTAAGTAAAACCATGGAAAGCAGGGGGAAAATCTCTTTATGAAATAAATGTTTTTTCTGTAGTTCATGTTGACCACAATTATTGGCACCCAATTATTGCAATGTCCTTTATTCACGATAACAGCTCTGTGTTTTCTTCTTTAATGCCTGAAGAGTTTGGAGAACACCTGACAAGAGATCAGAGACCATTCCTTCATACAGAAACTCTTCAGATCCTTTAGTTTCCCAGCTCCATGCTGGTGCTTCTTCTCTTCAGTTCACCTCATGCATTTTCTATAGGGTTCAGGTCAGGCAACTGGGACGGCCATGGCAGAAGCTTCATTTTATGCTCAGTGACACATTTTTGTGTTGATTTTGATGTTTGATTTGGATCACTGTCCTGATGGAGGATCCAACCACAGCTCATTATAGAACTTCTGACAGATGCAGTCAGGTTTACATGTTTTATCTGCTGGTATTTGCTAGAATCCATTATGCCATGTATCTGAACAAGATGTCCAGGACCTCTGGCAGGAAAATAAGCCCACAACATTAAAGATCCAGCAGTATATTTAACCGTGGGCATGGGGTACTTTTTGTACCAAACCTATCTTGAGTGTTTGCTGCCAGACAGCTCTTTTTTTTTAGTTTCATCTGACCACAGAAGCCAGTCCCATTTGAAATTCAAGTTGTGTCTGACAACTGAATATGCTGGAGTTTGTTTTTGGATGAGCAAGGAGGATTTTTCTTAAAACCCTCCTGAACAACATGTGGTGACGTTTTTTTTAGTCTTTTGGCCCCAAGACTCAACTAATCTCTGCAATTCTCCTACTGTGATCCTTGGAGAGTCTTTGGACACTTAAACTCTCCTCCTCACCATGCATTAGGACAATATAGACACACATCCTTTTCCAGGCAGATTTGTAACATCTTTAGTTGATTGGAATTCTTAATTATTATCCTAATGATGGAAACTGGGATTTTCAATGCTTTAGCTCTTTTCTTACAGCCACAAAATTTTGTGAAGCTCAACAATCTTGTTCTGCACATCAGAACTATATTATTTGGTTTTATTCCTTGTGATAGATGATTAAGGAAATTTGGCCTTTGTGCTCCTCATATTTATAATCCTGTGAAACTGTAAGTTATTGCTGGACAATATCATACTCCTAGTCATTCTAGTGTGCTAAATAAATGCAAATATGAATGGGAATATACTTCAGAGATATTTTACTCATTATAATTTCTAAGGGTGCCAATAATTGTGCCCAACATGCATATGAGAAAAACATTTATTTCATAACGTAAGTTTCCCCCCACTTTTAATTGTTTTACTTCAAATGAAAGGTTAGCATTTTGTGAATTTTTTGAATGTAAGATCATAAAGATAAACAAAGCAGATTTATTTTCATAGCCGTCTTTGCTCATATTTACCAAGGGTGCCAATATTAGTGGAGGGCACTGTATATAGTTTAAGTGGTTTAAATGGCAGATTTTAATGACTCAAAAATTCATGATATTTATTAAAATATTAAATTGATTATAAAGTTGAAAAATGATACATTTGTGTAAATATATCAAAATATATTCAAACCAGTTGACTTGAATAAATCAAATGTTTATATTCTAAGAACTTGACATGTTTAAAAAAAAAATTCCAAAAGAGTGCTCCTTTTCATCATTCCAGGCATCTTATTTAGTCATTTGCCCATGTAGTTCTCTATGCTTCTCTTGTCCTTCCCCCTCTCTCTCTTTCTCTCTCTCTCTCTCTCTCTTCTCCCACACACAGTTGCTGTGTTTTTTTCTTCCTTTCAAAACTTCAGGAAACTTTAGGGGCTTGTTTTGTTGAAGAGATGTTTCTGGTAGCTCTGAAAGCCAAAGAGGTTTGTGTTTTTAATTATAGCAGAGTAGTCAAGTTCACACCTTCAAAGGCTTTCTCTGACATCTGACATTTTTCTTGATGCTCTTGTTGTTGTTTTTTTTCCCCTCTCTCCTTTAAATGGATTACTCTTCGCAAAAGATGTATTCTGGTAGGCCAAGCCTAGACTAGCATTTTTTTCATATTGTTTATATTAAATCCAGTTCAACTTTAAGCCGCTGGAGACAGTGAGTCTTTGTCATGGGATAATTTTATTTTCCTAAAGCAACTTCAAGAGCTTGATTGAACATTTGGATGGCAGATCTGCATCTTGACTCGAGGCTGTAAGAAAAGAGAATAAAATCTGACCTGATCTCTTATAGCTATCATGGGAAAGGAGCTGGAGAGTCACTTTAAAAGAAAGTACTAGCGGTCCTCGCTAAAGCTCCAAGACAAACCACAAGAATTCAAAGCAGCACTTGGAGTTTTTCTCTGAATCATTGGATACCAGACGAGCATGAGGAGCTGTTCCATTTATTACCTTACCGGTAAATACTTAAAACTCGGGGAAGCGTGATGGAAAGGCTGTGTTTATAGATTCCATACAGATTCCTATTATTGCGATGGGCTGTAATAATGGACTCTTGTATTGTGCTTGTCATCACAACATCCACAGAAATCTGGCCAATATTTAACATTTGTTTTACCTTAAGTAGCTCAGGCAGGGCGTGAATTACTGGAAGGATTTGAACCGTAAACAAACGGTTGGGGGTTTTAGAAAAAAAAGAAAAAAAAAAAAAAGTCGTAGCCTGAGGAGGTTACTATAGCAACAGTACGCTGCGATCGATTTCCGCTTTGGTTTGCGACAAAACAAAACGAAGTACTAGTTTCTCACTTTATTTTACAAGAAGAGTACACTTTAAAAAGCTTTTAAAAGACAACTGTCGTTTTCCTAACTCTTAAGGACGCTAAAATACGTTACGTAAGAGGTACCTTAACGATAATTACCTTTAGGAAAAACTGATCTCCTTTAAGTTACTTGGAATTCACACATTGAGCTCAAGCAGTGTATTTTGCGCAATCTTCTTTTTTGATTTTTCTTAACCCTAAATCGTCTACAAGAGTGCGTAAATTACATGTCAGGCAGTGTATGAGGAGGTAAAAGCTCGCATCTGACAGCAGAGCGGCTCATTCACCTGGTGAACACAGAGCGCAAGGAGCGCAGCCTACGCACTTTGGGTTTGTCCCATTGCAAGAGACGCGCTCAGTGCGCGCTCCCCGAGGACATCCAGCCCAGCGGACCGGGCGTTATAGAGGAGCGCATCCATCCGACCCCTCTCATCTGTCAATCAACCATGTGGTTCATCAATCTAACGTTGCTCGTGCTCAAGCTGTCCGTGTCTGCGGAGGGATTCTCCACGTGCCAGTCCTACAACTTGGACGATCACAAATCTAAAAGGATCGAGGCGGTGCGCGGACAGATTTTGAGCAAGCTGCGCATCCGGAGTCCTCCGAATCCCGAAGCCAGCCCGCCACCGGAGTCGGTACCGGTGGAGGTGATGTTACTTTATAACAGTACGAAGGAGCTGCTGAAGGAGCGCGCGCGTCAGGCCGAAGCCGCGTGCGAGCGGGAGAGCAGTGAGGAGGACTATTATGCCAAAGAGGTGCAGCGGATCAATATGATGCCACTGCGCACTGATACGAGTGAGTGAGATGGATTTTTATCTGCCAATGCTTTATTAAAGAATGCAATTTATTTCTGGATGTGTGATTAAATCTAGCCTAAATCTACTGCAAAAATGAGCTTACCCATCCGTATTGATTATGTGTGTGAGAAAAAAAACATTAAAGAAAATGATTATTTATTAGATGTCTTACAGTGCTAAAGCAATCTCAAGAAACTTTTTAAGAACACGTCTCGGTTATATTTCACCCTCAAACCAAAATAAATAAAAATAAATTAAATAATTATATTTTGTTTAATGAATAAAATAGTCAACACATTTATTTTCATGTCATTATATATATATCGATTTGACAGCACTACATTTTATATATCGATTAATCGCGATTAATCACACCCGAAATAAGTTTGTTTACATAATATAATGCGTGTGCTGTGTGTATATTTATATGTATATACACAAACGTACATCTATTTAAGAAATATTTACACTTATATTTGTATTCATATTCATTTATATTATATACAAATATATATATATATATATATAGAGAGAGAGAGAGAGAGAGAGAGAGAGAGAGATAGATATATAGATATATTACATTTATTTCTTAAATATGCATGTATGTGTGTGTGTGTATATATATATATATATATACACACACATATAAATATACACAGCACATGCACATATATTATGCAAACAAACTTATTTTGGATGCGATTAATCGCAATTAATCTATTTGACGGCACTAATATAATTATTATTATTCTATTCTGTTTAAGTGGTAGTATTTATTAGACAAGTATTGTCATTTTATGACTGATATGATGCGTATTATTTGTATGCCTGATAACCAACATGCAGGACTGATTTTATTTATTTTTTGTTTATTTCTGCTTTTTAAAGGGGTCATCGGATGCTAAGTTCACTTTTACGAGTTGTTTGAACCTTAATGTGTGTTGACAGTGTATGTACAAATCTACACTATACTGATAAAAATCCATGCAGTGGTTTTTAATTAATCTATAAAAATAATATTCCCTTTTTCAAATCGAGTCATCAAATCGAGCCGCTCCCACGATAGTTGACTGACATGAGCGTTTTACCTCCGATCAGCTGTAACATCCGCCCTCTTTGTTTTGCTGCCATAGAAGGGATGTAAGTTAGACAAGAATATCTCCGATTTAGCGATTGAGGTGTTGTGTTGCTGGATGTAATAATGAACATAGTGGTCGTCATTTACTTCCGACATCTGAGCCGCTGAAGATGCAGTAGATTACTTTTGTTTGTGAAGGGAATGCGCCTCCCGATCTACATATATCCGTCTATGTTTGTGCAAATCATTCATGATCCAGCTTCACTTACAGCAGAAGTGAGCATAAGGTTTTTTTTTTTATCTTTGCGATCGCATTTCCTAATAAGGTGCTAGTTAGCAAGTTTAGCAGTTAAATGCAGCTAAAGTAAACAGGCTCGTCACTCCACAGAGAGAAGAGAGGGGCAGGGCGAGCAGAGCTCATTTGCATTTAAAGCAACCTCCACCAGAATGAGATGATTTTTGCACAGCTTATTTTGGCAAGGTAAAAAGGGTGTTGTTTTACACAACCATTGAGAATTTTTAACCAAAGTATATTATAGACTTTTCATTAAGACCCTGAAGAATCATATCAACTTGTGGAAAATGGGCATCCGATGACCCCTTTAACACAATAATAACATGATCATTAGACAGCAATAATAAAAATATAAAGTGTTTATTCCATATTTGTGGGGGAAAAAAAGTTATTTTTCTTTTGAAAAAAAGAAAAGAGTGAGAATATCAGTATAAAATATCAACAGATTTCTGGTCAGTCTCTAGTTTTTATTGTTTTGTAATATAATAAAATACATCTGTAATGTAATTTTTCTAATTTTCACAAATCATGTATTGCAGAACTAAAAATCAATTGAAAATAATGCCAATTGCCAAAAAGTACATTGTGGTAATGACATTTATTCAAAATTTCCTTATTTGTTTGTTTGTTTTAAATAATATCACAATATGAAGCAATCATTGCTTGCCATAAACAGTATGCCACCTTATGCAAAATAATTATTGGTTTTCTTTTGATGTTTGGGTGAATTATGACAAGGATATGCTTTTGTGGCATTCCCTTATATACATAGTTTATATGTACACTCACAATAACAGTATCAGTTTTGAAAAATGTACAGTGCTTAGCTTATATATTTGATGTAACAGCTATTATATATATATATATATAGTGTACCTATAATATACAATTTTGTTGCTAATAATAAGGCAGCTTGAGTTCAACGAGGCCTCTGAGAAGCTGAAAGGGGTTAGTCATTACATCTGCTGCTTTGGCACCAAGGCAAGTTTTATTTCCTTGAGGTTGACCCTCTGAAAACCACGCACAGACCACAAAGTGTAAATAAGGCCAAAGTGAATCCTGCTTTTGTTCCTCAGACTCAATCAACCCGGTTCCTCAGAGCCCGTACTTCAGGATAGTGGGCTTCGACGTCACCAACGTGGAGCGAAATTCCAGTACTTTGGTCAAAGCAGAATTTCGCATCTTCAGAGCGCCAAACCCACAGGCGCGCACCACAGAGCAGCGTGTGGAAATATACCAGGTGAGAGAATCGCATGTGGTTTTTCCAGACAAAAGGCTTGGGTCGTTCCAGAGATGAGCAGCGAGTGACGGCAGCTGAAAGGGTTTGGTTCCTCACGTGTTTTTTCATGGTGTGTAGCGCAAGAAATAGACCAGCAGATGAATGAATGGGTAAGTCAAATAAGCTTGTGGTTTTTTTCCCTTCACACCCACAGATTCTCAAATCTGACGACGTGACAGCGCCGTCTCAGAGGTACATCGACTCCAGAACGGTTGAGCCTCGAGCCAAGGGAGCGTGGTTGTCTGTCGACGTCACAGAGACTGTGAAGGAGTGGATGGCGTTTAGAGGTCAGGGAGTTCATCCGGAGGTTTGAACATATATTTACTGCTCGATGAAGCAGAAGAGCGAGTAAAATGAGAGCTCTGAGAAAAATAATCCTTTTCTCTTTTAGAGAGAAATCTCGGCCTCAAGATCAGTGTTCACTGTCCCTGCTGTACATTCGTCCCTTCCACAAACAATATCGTTCCTAACAAGAGTGAAGAGTTGGAAGCCAGATTTGCAGGTCATTTTCTCATCCATCATTATTATTCATAAAAAGCAAAAAAGGCAATCAAGTTGTAGAAAATGTAAAATATGGGGTAAATCGTTAAAAATGTTTCATTGACTTTTAACAGCCTTTCTCAGTGTCCAAATCCATTGCGTATGGAAACAATTTGTATCACTTACAATCACTGCAAAAACAGAACAGCTGGTTAGCAATTGAGAGTGGCTACAAACATTCAACTCATTTCACTGCATTTATGCATTTATTTGATCAAAAATACAAAAAAAACAATAATACTGCGAAACCTTATTAAAATATAAAATAATGGTTTTTAATTTAATATACTTTAAAATATAATTTATTCCTGTGATGCAAAGCTGAATTTTCATCAGCTGTTACTCCAGTCTTAAATGTCACATGATCATTCTAATATGCTGATTTATTATTAGAGTTATCAATGTTGAAAACAGTTGTGCTGCCAAATATATTTTTGGAACCTGTGATTCTTTCTTTCAGGATTCTGTGATGAATAACAAGTAAAAAGAACAGCATTTATTCAAAATCTTTTCTGACAGTGTAAATCTATGCTATCATTTTTTATTAATTTAACACATCCTTGGTGAATAAAAGTATTAATTTCTTTCAAATAAAGAAAGAATAAAAATGTACTTACCCCAAACTTTTGAACAGTAGTGTATATTGTTAGAAAAGATTTTGAGTTTAAACAAACGCTGTTGTTTTTAACTTTTTATTCATCAAAGATTCCTGAAAAAAAGTATCACAGCTTTCCCAAAAAAATTAGGAAAACACAACTGTTTCCAGCACTAATAATAAATCAGTGTATCAGAATGATTTCTGAAGGATCATGTGACACTGAATACTGGAGTAATGATTCAGCTTTGATCACAGAAAAAAAAAAAAAAAAAAAAAAGTTTTTTAATGTATATTAAAATAGAAGAATGTTGTTTTACATCGTAATAATATTTCACAATATAACTTTTTTTGTGTATTTTTGATCAAATAAACGCAGCTTTGATGAGCATTACAAACTTATTTAAAATACATTAAATTGTACTGATCCCAAACTTTTGACCGGCAGTGTGTGTATATATGTGTGTACACACACACACACACATATATATATATATATATATATATATATATATATATTTTTTGTCTTATATTTAGAGATTTATCATGACAATTCTCAGAGGATTTTAGCATAGAAGTATTCCGTCTTGGTGGAATACATCTGCTTTGCTGAACTGCTGTAGTAGCTTATTGCTGCTGCAAAACAAGTACAGGAACTTGCTACTGCTAATACATACTGTACTGTTTGCTGTACTGTGAGATTTAAGACATACTGCTGCTGCACGAATAGCATATATTCAACTTGTAGCAGATCTATACAGGTGGAGCTGGGGAGGTGGAGGGTTTCAGAGGAATTCTTAAAGCATGCTGTCAACTGCTCTAGTGAATGCTAACCAGCCATTTAAAAGTAAAGCAGCAAGCTCATTGTCTGCGTATGCAACATGAACCAATTAGCTTGTGCCAAATAGTTTAACACTGTGAATATCATCAGTTTGCATGAATGACTAAGGGTCAACTGATTATCGGTGCCAATATTAAGAATTTTTGCGGTTAACGGTATCGGCCATTTTCAAAACAGATTTGCCAATAAATTAATTTAAAAGCATTTAAATAAAGTGTTTTTTTTTTTTTGTCAGAGCCCTTGTTAATCTTAATTTTGACATTAATTTTTAATGTTTACACCAGACATTTGACAGTTGAAGTCAAAAGTTGCAGACATACACTTTGCAGAATCTCTTAATTTTAACCAAAATAAGAGGAATCATACAAAATGTTATTGTTTGTTTAGTACTGACCAAAATATGATATTTCACATAATAGATGTTTACATATAATTCACAAGAGAAAATAATAGTTGAATTTATTTGTAAGTGACCCTGTTCAAAAGTTTACATGTGCTTGATTCTTAATACTTTGTTGTTACCTGAATGATCCACAGCTGTGTTTTTTGTTTAGATCACTAAACAAAAAAACACAAAACTCTTTGTTCACAAGTCCCTTGTTTGACCTGAACAGTTCTTCAGAAAAATCCTTCAGGTCCCACAAATTCTTTGGTTTTCCAGCATTTTTGTGTTTGAACCCTTTCCAATGATGACTGTATGATTTTGAGATCTGTCTTTTCACACTGAGGACAACTGAGGGACTCATATGCAACTATTACAGAAGGTTCAAACGCTCACTGATGCTTCAGAAGGAAAAACAATGCATTAAGGGTGAAAACGTTTTGAATTTGAAGATCAGGGTAAATTTAACTTATTTTGTCTTCTTCTTATTTTGACACGTAAGCATCTTCTGCGGCTTCTGAAGGGCAGTACTAAATGAAAAAATATGATATTTAGGCAAAATAAGAAAAATGTACACATCTTCTTTTTGTTCAAAAGTTTTCACCCCCAGCTTTTAATGTATCATGTTTTTTTTTCTTCTGAAGCATCAGTGAGCATTTGAAACTTCTGCAATAGTTGCTCATGAGTCCCTCAGTTGAAAGAATGGATCTCAAAATCATACAGTCATTGTTGGAAAGGGTTCAAATACACAAAAATGCTGGAAAACCAAAGAATTTGTGGAACCTTAAGGATTTTTCCTAAGAACAGCAAGCAGTTTAAATATTCAGGACAAACAAGGGACTCATGAACAACTATCACTAAACAAAAAAACACAGCTGTGGATCATTAAGGTAACAACACAGTATTAAGAATGGAGTCATTTTTATAAATTCAACTATTATTTTCTCTTGTGGACTATGTGTAAACGCTTTTATGTGAAATATCTTATTCAGGTCAGTACTAAATAAACAACAACAACATGCATTTTATACGATCCCTCTTATTTTGGTAAAATAATTAACATTTTGCAGATTCTGCAAGATGTATGTAAACTTTTGACTTCAGCTGTATCGGTTCAAAATATTGGTCTACTTGCTCTGTAATAATCGGTATTGGCATTGGCACTGAAAAAAACATAGCGGTCAACCCCTATTAACAACCCATCACCAATATTTCATAAAGAAAGTTTCAAACTTTAGAAAAATGTGCAACACTCAATATACAAACATAGAGTTGACTTTAATTCTTTTATAACAGTGGCGTTTTGGTCGACGTGTCATAAGAAATGCATTGCCACATATGTTGTTATTGATATTTTGGATTGATTCCCTCCCAGGCATTGACGACGACCTTATAAAGCAGAACAGAAGACCAGGCATGACTAAAGGACAGATTGAATTCAGCACAAAAACTCCCCATTTGATACTAACCCTGCTGCCCACTGACCGTCTGGAGAGTCCCACCAAGAAAAACCGCAAGAAGAGATCAGCAGCAGACACATCTATATGCTCACGGTACAGAGAGAAAGAGTGCTGCAGTGTGTGTGTGTGTGTGTGTTTGAAAATATTATTTATTATTAATTTCTCTGGAATACTTGATTTTTACTGAGAATCTGTTATTTTTGTACAATGATTGCTTAACTGTATGTTCCATGCCAACACACATTAGAAAAGCTAAGTTGCGGCTTAAAATGAATGGTAGTACAAAAACAGATGTTAAAAGCTAGTATAAATAGCTTTGAAGGATTTCAATATTATGATTAATATACAGTATCTTGTCAGATCACCATTATTTATGTAGCACTTTATACAATACATATTGTTTCAAAGCAGCTTCACAGAAATAAGCAGGAGAATAACAGAATCAGTGATGCAAACGTCATCAAATATGTCGATTCAGTTCAGTTAAATAACTGTGTAAAGTTCATCAATTGTGAATCAAGTTCAGTTCAGCTATAAGCAGCTCTATGGAAGCCAATGGTGTCCATCATATATCAAACATCTTGCAAGAAGTTCAGACGTCCTCAGTTAATGCAAGAACACAAAAGCATTGCATGAAAAAACAGTAAGGAGCCAATAACGTGACACTCGGGGCTGGATGTGATTGATCCTAATGTGTCTAGAGGTCTAGATTGTGTTGCATCACACACCCACAAAACACATGCAGTGACTCGCCCAGGGAGTGTCACGTCTGATATGCAGTCTGCATCTCGTCTGTCCTGGGAGTGTAAGATCTTTTAATGTGTATTTGTTATGTGGAGTAGTTCCTCTGTGCTAAGCAACATAGAAATTAGTTAGAGTCACATTCAGGTCAATTCAGAATTTGCTGCTGGAGTCAAAACTGGGCAGCAATTATTTAAGGGTTAGTCCACCCAAAAATGAAGAATCTGTCATTATTTACTTACATAATTAGAGTTTGTTCCAAACTTACATTAGAGGGGAGTGGGGTAAGATGAGCCTTTTTTTTTTTTTACTTATGTGGGCCTCAAGATAAGGGAAAATGAGGCAGACGTAAAATCAAAGTATTTAAAACAATCTCAGATGTTTCCTATCATTTTAAATCATTGGAAGGTATTCATGACGAAGGGTTCTAAAAATATGGATGTTCCCGTGGTTCAATTTGCCCCGGGTTAGGAGTAAGTTGAGTTGAATCAGTGAGTAAGATGCACCAAGATCACTGAATCCCCCAAAAAAAAAACAATGTAATAATCTAATTTCTTTTTAGAAACAGTCATATTTCTTGTTTTAAGGCTAACTCAAACCACATAAAAACAAATGAGGTTTGAATTTTGAACTTTAATTGTTTGCATTTCTGAAGCAATATGTTGAACATTAAAGTTGCAACCTTTCCCCAAAACAGACAGTATTAAATAAAACAGAAACTGAAATAGAATGAAGGAATAAATGTCACTGAAATTAATAAGCATTTTAGTCAAAAGATTCTTGGCATGTTAGCTTTTCTGCAATGTCAAACAGGTGGAAAAATATTGGTATTATTATAACGTGATGAAAAGCATCTTCT
The DNA here is from genome assembly GCF_022985175.1 of Labeo rohita. Taxonomy (NCBI): domain Eukaryota; kingdom Metazoa; phylum Chordata; class Actinopteri; order Cypriniformes; family Cyprinidae; genus Labeo; species Labeo rohita. Next base: position 22,046,882 of record NC_066882.1, on the reverse strand, counting down.
GGTTCTTATTAGTTTATTTGTCCCTATCAAATAAACTGCAAATAACTACAAATAATATTTTTTATATGAATGATAAACTAGACCAGTTGCATAATATCACATTAAAATTCCAGTTAACAGATTTAACTTCATTGCCTTGTCGTGGGGTAAGTTAAATGCTGGCTTATTTACCCCACAGCATTTGACTCACTTTACCCCATAGCTAGCTAGCTTACCAATTCAGGCTAATATTTAGGCTTAATATTTTATACATCACCTATATTCATCATAAATATTTTTAGACCTTGATAAAATGTGCTTCGCTGTAACAGCCATTACATCTGTTATTCTAAAAATACAAAATACATGGTCACGTGATAGTGAAAGTGTATCGTTACCAAGATACAGGGGGTGGCTCAACTTACCCACTGGCTCAACTTACCCCACTCACCCCTGTTTTTTCCCATGGTGCACAAAGAATGCATTATGTATTTATTTATTTATCTATTTACCTATTTATTTATTATGTATTGTATTTATTTATATATCTAATTATTAATTGAAATAAAGCTGAAATAAAATAATATTTAAATATTAGATTCAAAACTTAAACAAGTTACATTTAGTTGAAACAATAAAATAGGAAATTAAATAATTAAATAATAGTAAAACTAAAAACAAAGGCACGTAGCACAAATACATTTTAGTCTGTTGCTCTTATAAACAGTGTTGGAGAAAGTTACTTTTAAAAGTAATGCATTACATTTGCGTTACTCCCTAAAAAAGTAACTAATTACGTTACTTAGTTACTGTTTATGGAAAGTAATGTTTTATGTTACTTTTGTGTTACTTTTTAAATCTGGGTAGGGCTTGCTTCTTTGTTTTTTTTTTTAAAAAAAGTCTAATTTTGCCAAACATAAAACCCCTTTCACACCAAAAGTGAAATTAATTCACCTCAGACTGAAAGAAAAGTATATTCATGCAGGAGAAGATCACTCTTCAGCCATAAAAAAACATAAAGCACAAATGTTAGTTTATCAAAAGTAGTTTTTGCTTATTCATGTGGCTAAATTTGACCATTTGAAGGTCAGCAGCAAAGATACTGGTTAATAAATGTGATTAAATACAAAAAGTATATTTGTATTAATTAACATTTTCAATTATTGCAGGAATGCATCATATTCTGAGTTTACATTTCACTGTTTTTATTCATTTTGAGGAATACTGAATCTGTTTTTGTGAGTGAGATGAATTAATGCATGTTCGCATTTAACCTAGAACTAGGCTACAGTAACATCACGTTTACTCCTGATTTCCAATTTGTCAATCAATTAATAGGTGAAAAAAGTAACTCAAAAGTAATGTGTTACTTCACTAGTTACTTGAAAACAGTAATCTGATTACGTAACTCGTGTCATTTGTAATGCGTTACCCTCAACACTGCTTATAAAGCATCTGACTTCGGAAGACTTGGAATATAGTGCAAAAGTTATGCGTCTCTTTAAAAAATAACTTTACTCAATTTTAGGGAAACTTCTCTTTTAGCACAGCATTATGCACTGAAGCAAATCATTTTCCCTCCTTTAGGGCTGATCAGGGCTGCTGTCTGAGGTCTCTGTATATTGATTTTCGGCGGGATTTGAACTGGAAGTGGATCCATGAACCAAAAGGATACAAAGCAAATTTCTGTGCGGGTAACTGTCCTTACCTATGGAGCGCCGACAACCACTACAACATGGTAAATACCGAACAGGCTGAGCATGTTTGAGAGTTGGATGTTAAAGGATTCAAAGATTACACCACTATGCATCATATTTACTGAATGAAATCCAGCTCGTTTCTTACTCATTTTGGGTTGCTGACTGCAAGAATGATGGCTGTACACCTTCTCACTAAATATGATACAGTGCCTTGCAAAAGTATTCATTTTTTTCACATTTTATCTTGCAGCCTTATGTTGAACTGCTTTAAATGACTTTTTTCCACATCAGTCTACGCTCCATACACCATAATGACAAAGCACAGAACAGGGTTGTGTCAACTTTGCAAATTTATTAGAAATAAAACATTGAAATGATTCCATTGCATAAGTATTTCTGGGACACTTGAAATTTAGCCCAGGAGCACTCATATCGCTTGTACATGTTATTACATTTTGAGTGGAAATAACCTGTGGCAAATTCATTTGAATGAGTATGATTTGGAAAGGCACACATCTCTCAGAAAAGGTCTAACAGCTGAAAATGCATATCAGAGCAAAAATCAAGCCCTGAGGTCAAAGTAAGTGCATGTAGAGCTTAGAAACAGGCTTGTGTCAAAGCACAGATATGGGGAAGAGTTAAGAAAAACAATTCTGCTGCATTGAAGGTTCACAGAAGCATGTAGCCTCCACTATCCATTATGGAAAACACTTGGAACAACTAGGACTCTTCGTAGGGCTGGCCTCCTGGCCAAACTGAGCAATTGATGGAGAAGGGGCTTGGTTACACTGGTGACCAAGAAGCTGATGGTCACTTCAGTTGAGCCCCATGATCATATATGCAGATGGAAGAAACTTACAGAAGGACAAACATCACTGCAACACTCCACCTATCCGGTCTTTATGGCAGTGTGGCCAAACTCAGTCTACTCCTCAGTGAAGAAACATGAAAACACACTTGGAATTTGCTAAAAAGCACCTAAAGGATCCTTAGACTGTGAGAAACAAGATTCTCTGGTCTGATGAACCTCAATTCCAAGCATAATGTTTGAAGGAAACTAAGCACTGCTCATCACCTGCAGAGTATCATCTCAACAGTAAAGTGTGCTGGAAGTAGCAGGGACTGAGGGACCAAAATATTTTGATAGCCTTAATGAAAACCCTGTCCAGAGCATTCAGAACATCAGACTGGACAGAAGGTTCACCTTCCAATAGGACAATGACCCTAAGCACACATCAAGTGTGGCTTATAGACAACTCTGTGAGTGTCCTTGAGTGGCCCAGCCACAGCCTTGGCTTGAACGCCCCCATCCAAGCTGACAGCGCTTGAGAGGTGAAGAGGTGAGGCAAAGAATGGCAGATAATTGCCAAATGCAGATGTGCAGAGCTTGTCGCATCATACTCAAAAAGACTTGAGGTTGTAAAGGTGCTTCAGCTAAGTATTGAAATAAGGGTATGAATACTTATGCAATTTACTTATTTCAGTGTTTATTTTTACTAAATTTGCAAAGTTGTCACAAATCAGTTTTTTGCTTTGTTATTATGGTGTATGGAGTATAGACTGATGTGGGAAAAAAAGTAAAGCAGTTTAACATGGAAAAAAAATTAAGGGGTATGAATACTTTTGCAATGCACTGTATTTTATATATAGCATTTTTGCTGTTGACAGTCATTTGTAAAGTGAAGAAGTCTTGTATTATCCCATAATCACCAGATAAATTGCCACAAAAACATAATTCTTGTCTTCCTCTAAACTAGATTACAACTGTTCAATTCTCACCCCTTTTTCAAGTGTTGTATTTATATGTTGCCTTCCATGTCTGCTTACAGTGTTCATCTGTCTTCCTTTCAGATTCTCCCGCTGTATAATAAAATGAATCCAGAAGCATCAGCATCTCCGTGTTGTGTTCCTCAGGACCTGGAGCCCCTCACCATCGTTTACTTCCTGGGCCGAACGCCACGTGTGGAACAGCTCTCCAACATGGTGGTCCGGTCCTGCAAGTGCCGCTGATGCAGTGGAGAGAGAAGACATAGAGATCTCAGACAGAGAACAGGAACCAGGTGGATTAGAGGAGAGCAAGCTAACATCTCAATGGACGGCATAGGGACAGTCCACCTAAAAATGAAAATCGTCATCATTTACCTACCCACATGTTGTTCCAAATTAGTATGCATTTCTTTCTTCTGACAAACACCAAAGAAAACATTCTTAAGATTGTAGGACCCCATTGTGACACTAAGACATTTCTCAAAATATTTTCTTTCACGGTCTACAGAAGAAAGAAGTGAGTTTTTATGTTTGGGTGAATTATACCTACAAACTTGTGGGATGAGGAATAACGTATAATCATACATCAAGCATCTTCAATACAGGAGCGATAACAGTCTCCTGCATTGGTAATAGTCTAATAAATAAGCTTTTTTGACTAATATCTCCTCGCATTTTCAGTATCGCAACAGTGACACACAAAATATACGCCCGCAGTGCATCCTTTTTAGATTTTGTATGAAGTTTACTGTAGATCGGTTTCTATTTTTGCAAATGTAAATAGTATTTGGTGATGTTTATATGTGTTTATGTGCTAAATACAATAAATTTTGATTATATAATAATACTTTGTGGCCTTTTCATTTGTAAATTTTATGCGTCTAGCTTTTACTGTACAAAGCAGGTGGTTTTGCTGCTTGGTATTGCAAATTGGTGTGTCTTACTATTTTATTTTAATGTATTATCTTATCTGGTTTGTAGTGCCAAAGGTTTACCGTTTACTGCACTTTGTTATTCTTCTTGTTATTTCATAGCGGATAATGAACCGGAAGTCTCACACATAGGCTTACTTATCGCGCTGAAGAAAAAGCTGGATAGAAGTTTCTAGAAGTAGATTATCGGCTGTGGCTTTGCATTTATTCATTATACAGCTGAGCGAGTGGCCTATTCTCAAGGTTTCCTTTTTTTCTTCAAACGATAACTGTGTGGTCTGCACTCGCTGAAAATGCAGATTTGACTAGTGGACTCACCAGCCAAATGCGGTTCGAGGTTAGAAAATCTCCGACGTAAACAGGATGTGAACAATTTCCAGACACCGACCACTCACGAAACGCCAAATTTAAACGCTTGGGTTCAGGGTTTGTGGTGACACGGCAGAAAGAACAGTGGGCGAAAAGCGGGCCGACCCACAGAGTCGAAATCGCCCGTAGGACGCGTTTCAAACGCTCCACGTTACGGCTTTGATTTGTATAATCTGGCAGTGCCATCCACACCCTATAATGCTGAGCGATATAATTTTGTCTGATCTGTGGGAAGTCGGAAGGAATGTTGACTTGGCCTACATATCGCCTGTTTGTTTTCGTTCTGCCTATAAAGCCTCAACGTGTCCTTTAAAACCCTATAGCTGCTGGCATGGTGTTAAAAGTTAGTTTTTGAGTGAAAAACACCGCTTCAATGTTTATCTGTGGCCGGTGAGAACGATCCGTAGGGAATGACAGGGTTTCTGTGTTTGGCTGCCAGAGCTAAAATGAGCAAATTCCTCTCTTGCTCAGTGAAAACAACTTTTTTATGACTTGATAGGAAATGGGGGATGCAAAGGGAGAGAGGGAGAGCGTATTGTTACATAACAGTCCTTAAAATGAATCGACAAAAATACTTATTGTCGCTTACGCAACGTTGACTCAGCGTCCTCCGCAAAAGGCTGATTGGTGGAGTGTGAATTCGAAACCTCAGGGCACGAGAGAGGACAATCAGCCGTCTGAGGGACATGTGGTTTGGGAAGAGCAGTCTGGGTGTGAGAGCAGCTTCGGGACACATGGAATTGATGGGGTGTGAACGTGCACAAGCGTCGTGAGAGTTGCATAGGAGTCTAGACACAGCACACTGTGATTTTAATTATCAGCCATTGGTTGAATCCTTTCTGTAGATCAACATTTTTAGGAGAATTTTATATGAAATTCCTGTAACTCAAACCTGAATGCAGTCTATGTCACTTTGAATAAAAGTGTCTGCAAAATGCATAAAAGAGAAGCAAGTGCTACATAAAATAAGATTATTGTTACTGAAATATGTGCTTTTTCAGTTAAAGGTATGCTCATGCATACATTATTTTAAAACTGTAGCAAATCATTTTAAGTCATAAATATTTAACCCTGTTGAAAAAAGAAAATGACATATGCTGGTTAGATATGTTTTAAAGTATGGCTGCTGGTTTGAGTTGGTTTAAGATGGTCCTTAGCTGGTCATGAGCTGGTTTAAGATTAACCCTCTTACACAACCTCAAACCAGCAGCATATGGGAAGCATCAACAGGGAATATTCTCCAAAACCAATATGACCGTCTCACCCTCTGAGGGCAGTTTTTTTTTTAGTATCACTGAGATACTACAGTATCTATAGTTTTTTTTACTTTTATATATTTTTTTTATTTTATAGTTACAACAGTTTTATAGTAATTTTTAATAGTTTTTTGGGTATGTTTATATAAATGTTATTCATTTTAATTTAGATAAAGTTTAGTTAATTTACATCAAATTAAAGCTAAATTAAAATGTAAAATGTTGCTTTGGCAGCTAACTAAAATAAAGTATATTTTACTTAATGTTATTTCCTATATATGGGCCATTCTACAGAACTGGTGCAAACTGCTGTCCCACAACCAAAAAACACATTTAAAAAGCATTTAAGTATTTAAATCTTACATGTTTATTAAGATCCTTTATTATCTATTGAAACCCACAATAATATTTAAAATATCAGTAAGCTTAATATAAATAAAATCATCATTTATTGGGTACTTTCAGTTGGGTGGCTGTCTTAAACCCTAACCTTTAAATATCAACTTAAGATTTATATTAAAGTATTATAATTTTTTTTTTTTTTTTTTTGCATTTTATTTTTTATTTAGTTTTTATCTTTTTGATATTTTAAAATTGTCATTGTTTATAATTCTCATAATTCTCATAACGTCATCGTTTCGGTAGTGACAAAAGGGAACATGTAATCCTTTATTTGGGGGGAAATAAGCAAATTTTTAGTACAGTTATGCAAATTTTAGTATTTTAGTATCTTTTTGTAGCATTTTAGTATGTGAGTTAAAATTCTGTACTGTGATGTGGTCGCTACCAAAACATTACCACCGAAACATGGGATGTTTTGTCAAAAATAAAGTATACTGAATTATCAACTAAGATATTATGATAGTGTTTGGTCAATGTATATTCAAACTAATGAATCCTTAACTTCTAAAATGAGTATGATCAACTTTTTGCCTTTTACAAATAAAATTATGATTCAAAATGCAACAAATGCCATAAATCACACTTGAAATATTGTTAAAATTGTAATTGTTATTGATTTACCACTGAAAACTTTTTAATAAAATAGAAAATATATATATTTAAAAGGAAGATGTAAACAAAATCTTAATTGATCAATATAACCCTTCTAATTAAATGACATATGTGACCCTGGACCACAAAACCAGTCTTAAGTAGCACGGGTATATTTGTAGCAATAGCCAAAAATATATTGTATGGGTCAAAATTATTGATTTTTCTTTCATGCCAAAAATCATTAGGAAATTAGGTAAAGATCATGTTCAGTGAAGATATTTTGTACAATACCTATTGTAAATATATCAAAACTTAATTTTTGATTAGTAATATGCCTTGCTTCATTTGGACAACTTTAAAGGTGATTTTCTCAATATTTAGAATTTTTTGCACCCTCAGATTCCATATTTTGACATAGTTGTATCTCTGCCAAATATTGTTCTATTCTAACAAACCATACATCAATGGAAAACTTATTTATTCAGGTTTCAGATGATGTCTAAATCTCAATTTCGAAAAATTGACCCTTATGACTGGTTTTGAGGTCCAGGGTCACATATTACTGTGTTTCAGTAGTGACAATTTTTGGGGGAGGACAAATATTCCAAAACTTTCTGAAAATACAATATGAAAATTAACTGCACAATTACTAGAAATGTGTACCTTGGATATTATACAATTTACATACATTAAAATATAAATTTGTGGAAAAATAGTTAGAAAGAGAGATATTGAATATTGCTTTATAAATATGCAAACTGAGCACAGATGCAGTCCAAAGAAGCCAGGATCTTAGATGTGATATGTGAAGTCTAGACTTTTATAGTTCACCATGGCCACTTATCTTCATCAAGGACCTGAAACAATGACAGATTTTAAATAGTACTAAATATTTATAATGTCTAATCACTAATAATTATTTTGCAAAAGATCTCTTTTGGCATGACTGATTGAATCTTTGTTTGTCTTTGTCTGAAGCAGTCTAGATGGAGTTCATGGCTTTAAACAGGAAGATTCTTGGCCATAGCAGAGTGTGTGAGTACTCGTACAACAGACGTTTATATAACAAAATCATAGAAAAGCTTTCATGGAGAGGATGTCAAGCCAATTCTTTAACCTTTCAGCATGCACCAGTAATTACAAAAACATATGCTAAAGATAAACACCCAGTGCAGCAGTTACAAAATGGCTTCTGAATGCATACATGCACAGAAAAACCACTTATTTATAGTTTGTTTATATATTTTTAGAGGCGAGAGAGGACGGTGAATATTGCTTCATACTTGCATGATATATAAAGCTAATGTAAAATAGCTTTCCACAGATATGGCACAAATTAGGACCTGATTTGACCTTATTTTAATGTCAGCTCAGGATGCCAGCCTATGCAAACTTATGCTAGGTTATTTGTGCATCTCATGATGATTTGTGCATCTCATGCTTTTAGCAAAGTATGACAGTGTGTTTGTGGAATGTGCCAAAGATTACTGCACTTGCCAACGAGAAAAAAAAGAACAGAGCAAGCATTTAGAAAAGCTATAACTGATTTGAATTAAAGCATTATGTCATTTAGGGTGTATTGGGTTACTGACATCTCACGACACAAACAGAGGTTAGTGTTATTGAAATGTTCGACCCATAATGCCCAGAAGCAAAACTGTGGATGTGAGCTCCAGCCAAAAATGAATCAGGTTTTTAAATGTAAACCGTAGCATGGAAACACCAATTAAGTGGTTAAGAAATGACCTGATGTCATCTTAGACAACTTCATAGTTAGATTTTGTTTTCGACTCATAACTGTTGACGGTGGAAATTTCATTTGTTTTGACTTTTCTAGCCGCGGCCTATGTAAATGTGGTTTTTAGCTAATCAAGAACATGATATTGACCCTTCAAAAGTAGAATGTTGTGGTCTCGCTCACTGTTTGAAAGCATAAACTTTGATTTCCCCTTTTGCACCGTCACATACAGTAATCCGTATCATTCCAGAACGTTCCTCTAGATACAAACCAGCACCCTGCCAAGGTTGCCAAGGATTTTGTATTCTTTCACTTCAGATATCTCCAACCACACTGAAAAGGAACAAATGGAATATATGATCTGATGTCAAGTTTTGGATGCGCTGGGCTTTTTAGAGGTTACTTGAACATGTCTTGCATCCTGTTTTTACATCAACTCCCAAGACAAAACAGATATTTGAGAACGCAATTAGTAGAAATTTCTCTGCCAAAATATCTAAAAGCAACAACTGTTATTAGTTATAGTTGCACTGTAATAAGTGGAAAGTATAGAGTAAGTGTACTAGAAGACTTTTCTGGCCAGTTACCTCTATGAGATAATCTGACCTTAATACTGTACTTAATACGTCTTATATATTGTTCGATGACACCATGTTATGGTTTGTGTTTCTGTCTCGATAGACGTCTTTTACTGCCTGGAGTGAACTTTCAACATTCAGTTCTGCTCTTTATAAATATACTGATGTTTGTTATTCATTTTTCCAACTTGGTTTGAACTGTTTGGGAGTTTTGACAGGTTTCAATTTAGGTTCCTAACCCCGTATTTAATTCATTCCATGATTATCTTACTCTGCACAAGAGGTTTTATTCACAAACTGTTTTTATCCCCATTATAATTTACATAATTACACAGTTGAATACTTATTTCCATTAACACTACACTGCTTCTCGTGTTTTCCGAGACAAACACGTCCAAGACCAGGTGCGTCACCGGCCGCTTCTGAAGCACGACATCGCTAAACATTTTTCCCTCAGAAATCGATTACAGTCACGCACAGACAGCAGGTTACGAAACGGCTTCCGGTTCGAGGCATCAGTATTCTGGGTGAAGAAGTCGTGTTAGGTGGGGCTGAAGTGCAGAGGTAGAATTTAAGGGTGCTTTGGAAGCCCTGCGGAAAAGCTCCTCTGTAAACCGCCACCATGTGTTTGTCCTCTTCCCTCTAAATACCCCCTTCACTCTGCAACCGGCATTTATCCCCACAGCCAGGGCCTTACAAAAGCCATTCCTGGATCTGTCTCACGCTGGGACATACTCGCTTCCCTCTCTCATTCGCCTCGTCTTCCCACACCAAGGGCATTTAAAAGCTCATCTAGATCCTGCTGTGCAAATTCGCAATCGAAACTGCTTCTTTTCTGTAAACATTCTGTTTGTGTACATGCTGTAAAATGTGTTTGAGTGAATAAGGAAGCAGTGTGTTCAGAACGGATCTCTGTGTGTGTGTGTAAGCCGCAAGCTGCAGGGCAAATATAACATTTGTACAAACATCCGACTGATTTATGCTCTTTTAAGCATTTTCATCACAGGATACAACTTTGATTTGCCCAGTTCGGATAAACACAAGAGGGCGCCTACTAATGGGTTTGTGTTAACCAGTATAAACCTTGATAATATGGAGCTGGTTAGCCCCTACTGGCCGATTCTGTAACTACAGCCTTCAACCAAAAACAAATTTCCATGGATGGACCTTCAAAAGTAGCCATGCACTCTGCTCATGCAGAAATTCGTAATAATAGGCTTGCCATTTTTTTTTCAAGGTATTTTAGATATCCTTTGTCTTGAAATGACAAGAAGATTTTAACCAATTTGGCACACAAATAAAATGACATTTCAATAAACAATGTACATCTTACAACAAAAATGTCTCCTGTTTGCTCAAAGTACTTCACGCAAAATATAAACGGTAAAGTATCACTCCTAAAAACATAACATTTACTTGTTCGTAGTTTTTCTTGTGGTTACAAAGCAGAACACAACCTATTACACTGACATCATTTACTGTGAATGCTATTAAATACTATAAGCAATAGCAATAGCAGTGACAAATTAAACATTAAAACACCTGGTTTGCTGAATAATCATGTTGCTAAAATGTTCTCACAATTGCTATGTTCAAAATAGAATAAATATTAAAATTTAAAGCATATCCTGGTAATGCTGTTAATGCATGACTTCACGAAGCATGTTTTATTAAAAATCGTCATTTTGCATTTGCAAAAATCATTTAAATTAAAATATATATATATATATATATAATAAAAAAAGATGTTTACCGTGTATGGTTACTTTAGATTTATGTGGAAAAGCATGGTAAAGGTGATCAAATTGCATTGATTCTTATTATCATAACATTGATAATAAGAAATGTTTCTTGAGCAGCAAATCAGCATATTAGAATGATTCCTGAAGGATCATGTGACACTGAAGACTGGATTAATGATACTAAAAATTCAGCTTTGCATCACAGGAATAAATGACATTTTAAAATGCATTACAACAGAAAGTCATTCTAAACTGTATATTTCAGAATATTACTGTTTTACTGTATTTTTGATCAAAGAAAAACACAGCCTTCACTCTTAAAAATAAAGGTGTTTTACAAGGTTCTTCACAGTGATGCCATAGAAGAATCATTCAGTCAAAGTGTCTTTAAAGAATCATCTCTTTCTTACCTTTTTATAATCTGAAGAATCTTTTCACCACAAAGAACCTTTTGTGAAACTGAAAGGTTCTTCAGATGTTAAAGGTTCTTTATGGAACCATTTAAACAAAAAAGATTCTTCTATGGCATCGTGAAGCACCTTTATTTTTAAGAGTGCTGGACACTTTGAATCAAATCTTGGACACCAAATCTTACCCCAAACTTTTGACACAAGTAAATACCGCAGAAATGGTAGTATGCTATTCTGAACAAAGCCACTGTATGTTTGTCTGGGAGGCATGAATTGTTTTTGTACAATGTGCAAATATTCATTTAAGCTATATTTACATTTGGCTGGGTACTGACACAGATTTCACAATTCGATTCAATTTATATTATACTTCACAAGTTTGCAATATCTATTTTGGATATATATCAGGTGGCAAATTTTCTCAAGAAAAAAAAATCTCTCAACTAACGCTGTAAAATATACATGAGAGTCAGGTGGTACAGTATTGAAGATTAAAATTAACTGATTTGCATACAAACACTTAAATTACACAATTAAGTTTTTATAATAATAAAGTAATAATACTAATTTTACAATTACATTATATTTCTATTCCAATTCGTTTTTGAATCAAACATTTAAATGGCGGCTTTTTCATTTTTCTAGCTGACTAACGAGTTTACGGTTACCGAATATGTTTTTTCTGAGGTAAATGTGACGTTACGTGACGTAAACAATGTCACGATGTAGGATGATTTTGAAATGATTTTTGAAGTTGAGGGAGAAAATACGATTGGAGTTTTTCGACATACCCTGTCTTGAACCAGAATACACAGAGTTCAGGGAGAGCAAGACAAGACGAGCATTTGACATTAAAAAGTATTTAAATTGTTTTTTTCTATAAAAATAACCGTTCGTTTCACTAGATAAGACCCTTCTTCGTCGGCTGGAATCATTTACAACCGCATTTGGGATCGTTTGATGCCGCATTTAAACTGCATTGTAGAAGTTCAAACTCGGGGCACCACAGAAAACCACTATATGGAGAAAAATGCTGAAATGTCTTCCTCAAAAAACAATTTCTTTACGAGTGGAGAAACAAAGATGAACATCTTGGGAGTACATTATCTGTAATTTTTTGTTCTGGAAGTGGACTTGTCCTTTAAGAATCAATATAGTTTCGGAAAAGATCGAGAAATCAATAAAAAAATGTTACCCAGCTCTAATTTACATGCATATTTGCAATGGTCTGCATCAGTCATGTTTGACATCTTCGAAGTGTGATGTGAAAGCTTATAACCCTTGGTCAATGCTTATTTGTCAGGTTTGAGGTGGAGGTGTTGGAGGGTGTGATGGAGGTTGTAGTTCATTACTGATCTCCCTCTGTAGTTCGACAGGATGTGAGTGGGGAATCTCTCTCCTCATGCTCCTCCTCTTGGCTTTGCGTTGGCGGTTCTGTCCTGTTGGTTTGACCCGGTCGCTAAGAGCATCTGAAGACTCATCGATGTACGCCAGGTTCTCGCCAAAGAAGTCCAGAAGGGAGGGATGAGGTGGGCTGTAGCTGTCAACCACGACGACGGGAACATCCTTCTGACTTTGCAGCGATCTGAAAGACCCTTCAGATTCCAGGTCCTGTGAGTTACGTGAATTTGAATCATATTCATATTCCGACCAGGATTCCGAAGGTGTCTCGGATCCAGAGACCGATGCCGTTCCACATTCAGAAGGGGACCTGGAAATGGCTCTGGAACCGGGTCTCGATGATGGTTTCAGGTCTAACCTTGAAACCGATCTTGAAGCAGGTCCTACCGTCAGCTTCGATCCTGTTCTTGCCTCATACGCCCCATCTAACCTACACAACGACCTGGATCGGGACAGCGCTTCAGACCCTGGGGTGTATTTGCATGCAGGCCATCCGAGAATCAGGTGTCCATTCTCTCGGATAACATCGGCATCGAGGGAGATCCCATGAGCCAGGGCTGCCGTGCTCAGTCTTGGGTGGCGATGATGGCGGTGGCGCTTACGTTTACGTCGGCGTTGGAGCTGAAAGGGATCGTTGAGATCCAGTGGCACGGGAATACGGAAGTCCATGGACATGTTCTGGATGTTCTGAGTCCAGTCTGTTGCATGAGCTCTCAGCTCCTCCATCTAAAAAAAAACATAAAGTGATTTTTTCTTCAATACAATAGTAAGAAGGTGGTTAATAACAGCCTAATAATTCCTTGTTGTGGTACTCTTGAGTTTGCATGTCAAAGACTGACACAGAAGAGAAAAAATGATTGAATAAAGTCATTATTTTTGTTTTCTTTGTGCACAAAATTATTCTCGTAGCTTCATAAAATTACAGTTACATGGACTATATTAACGATGTTTTTACTACCTTTCTGGCACTTTAACATGGTAGTTGCATTGCTGTCTATGCAGGGTCAGAAAGCTCTCGGATTCCATCAAAAATATCTTAATTTGTGTTCCGAAGATGAACGAAGGTTTTACGGGTTTGGAACGACATGAGGATGAGTAATTAATGACGGAATTTTCATTTTTGGGTGAACTTGTGTGAACAAGTCTCTTGTTTATTAAGGCTGCATTTTGTAACATTATTAATGCTGCCTAATGCTGCCATTATTTCTGCCTGCCTCACCTCTGCACGTGTCTTCTTTGAAAGCACTCTAAGCCAGTTCCCAATCATCGTGAGGATGGATGCAAAATACGCCAGACCAAACACTATCCACAACCACACCAATGGCTTGTACAGGGGCGTTCCATCTCTCCTGTTCCCTGGAATAGAGAAAAGAGAATGATAATCACACAGGGTTTGTTCACAGGGGTGGTGTGGCCTGGTGGTTGAAAGCTCTGGGCTGGTATAACGGGAAGATTGCTGGTTTGAAGATTGTGCCATGGGCAAACACCATTGTTCAAATGAGTAAAGCACTTAAAGAAATATTCAGAGTTAAATACAAGTTAAGCTCTAACAAAAATATGCACTACCACTCAAATGTTTTGGGTCGGTTTTTGGTGTTTTCGAAAGAAGTTCCATATGCAAGGCTGGATTTATTCAATCAAAAATACAAGACAGTAATATTGTGAAATAATAAAATAAAAAATAAAATAAAAAACCTGTGTTTTATTTTAATATATTTAATGTAATTTTCAGCATCATTACTCCAGTCTTCACATGTCACATGATCCTTCAGAAATCATTTTAATATGCTAATTTGCTGCTCATTAAACATTTCTTCTTATTATTAATGTTAAAAACAGTTGTGCTGCTTGTGGAAAGAGTGATACATTTTTTTCTTTTAAATATGTATGTATTTACAGGGGTTGGACAGTGAAACTGAAACACCTGGGTTTAGACCACAATTAGTATGCCGTTTGGCCTCCTTTTGCAGCCAATACAGCATTATTTCATCTTGGGAATGACAAATACAAGTCCTGCACAGTAGCCAGAAGGATTTTGAGCCATTCCTTTCGCAGAACAGTGGCCAGGTCACTATGTGATGTTGGTGTATGAAAACATTTCCTGACTCGCTCCTCCAAAACACCCCAAAGTGGCTCAATAATATTCAGATCTGGTGACTGTGCAGGCCATGGGAGATGTTTAACTTTACTTTCATGTTCATCAAATCACTCTTGTCACCAGTCTTGCTGTGTGTATTGGTGCATTATCATCCTAATACACAGCACCACCTTCAGGGTACAATGTTTGAGCTATTGGGTGCACAAAGTCAACCTTCACACTCTGCTCTTATTGGTGGAATGTGCGATCAGTAAAGACTGGCCACCAGGCTGCATAAATATAGCCATGAAACCTCCAACACTATATTGGCCAGTGTTTCAGTTTTCATTGTCCAACCCCTGTATATATACACTGTCGTTCAAAAGTTTGGGATCTGGAAGATTTGTAATGTTTTTTAATATGCTCCGCTTCGCACTGTACCTAACAACGCCCCTTAAGCTGTTATAAATTCACTGTAAATCACGGCTTCTTGGGGCTTATTGCTTTATTATAAAACGGATATTTCCGGTCCTTGATTCTGATTGGTTGAGCCACGTTCAAAGCTGTTGTAAATTACTCTACAAACATGCACCTTTGTTTACATTTGTGTGTTGCTCGGCAACCACACTGATGCAACAACAACAGTTTCTGAGGAACTACATTGTTTGGCGGAAGAATAATATTTTTATTAAGGACACTTACACTTTATTTGCAATGTTTTATTTTGTAAAACCTTACTACTTACATGGAATAACTGTTTTATAAACGCAATAAGCGCCATGAAGCTGTGGTTTACAGTGAATTTATAACAGCTAAGGGGGTTTTAGGCACTCCGCTTCGCATTATGCCTAACAACGCCCCTTAAGCTGTTATAAATTCACTGTAAACCACAGCTTCTTGGGGCTTATTGCTTTTATAAAACAGATAGTTCCGATCCTTGATTCTGATTGGTTGAGCCGCGTTCCAAGCTGTTGTAAATTACTCTACAAACAAGCAACTTTGTTTACATTTGTGTGTTGCTTTAAACTGTTGTACATTGTTTGGTGGAAGAATAATGTTTTTATTCTGTAATATATCATTACACTTTATTTGCTCTAAAACCTTACTACTTACTTTTATAATAACCGTTTTATAAAAGCTATAAGCCCTGTGAAGCCGTGGTTTATAGTGAATTAATAATAGCTAAGGGGGCGAACTGCTTTAAAAAAATACAGAAAAAAACAGTACTATTGTGAAATATTATTGCAATTTCTAATATTGCTTTCCTATTTTAATATACTTTAAAATATAATTTATTTTTGTGAGGCAGCGCTGAATTTTCATCAGCCATTACTCCAGTCTTCAGTGTTAGAAATCATTCTAATATGCTGATTTATTACTTTTTTTTATCATTGTTGGAAACATTTGTGCTGCTTAATAGTTTTCAGGATTCTTTGATGAATAAAAAGTAAAAAGGAACAGCATTTATTCAAAATAGAAATCTTTGCTATCACTTTTTATCAATTTAACAATCCGTTTCCTTGGTGAAAAAGTATTAATTTATTTAAAAACATGAAAGAATAAAAATGTACTGACCACAAACTTTCAAATGGTAGTTTATATTGTTACAAAAGATTTCTATTTTAAACAAATGCTGTTCTGTTTAACTTTTTAAAGAATCCTTAAAAATTATCATAGGTCCCAGCACAACTGTTTCCAGCATTGATAATAAATCAGCATATTAGAATGATTTCTGAAGGATCATGTGACACTGAAAACTGGAGTAATGATGCTGAAAAATCAGCTTTTACAGTAATAAATTACATTTTAAAATATAATAAAATTTAAAAACTATTATTTTAAATCGCAATAATATTTCACAAAATATTTTTATCTGTATTTTTGATCAAGTAAATGCAGCTGTGATGAGCACAGAAACATCTTTAACTAGGCTGAGTTTGGAATTTGATTATTGATTAAATAAAATGAAAACACTAGGATGATTAAATTTAAAATTGAGTCGATGAAACTTCATTTATTAGGTCTAAAGAAAGTCTGTTAAATGACAAATTACTAACATCTTAAAAGATTCTCATATATAAGAGATAAGTGCCTGCACTGGTCTAATATTACAGCTATTACAGTTAGTGTCTATGGCTTTAAAAACGATAATTAGATGATGTAAATGTCTGCAGCTTCATGGCTGTCTGGATCCAATGTCCACAAAACATCCTGCAATTCCAGGCCTAATATAATATTCAGTTCCTTAACAGAATTATCATCCTGTCACATGACACAGTAAACCAAATCAAATGTAATGATTATTGTATGTAGACATTATATATCTGTGCACCTGCCACATAGTCCCCAAAGCCCACCGTGGTCAGGGTGATCACGACAAAGTACACCGCTTCCAACAGGCTCCAGCTCTCCACTTCCTGAAACACCATGGTCGGCACAGCGATGAAGACTAAGCAGCCAATCAGGATGGAGAAGACAGCGGAGATTACGCGGACACTGGTGGGCTTTACACCCTTACGCTGTTCAGCAGGAAAAAAAAATCTTGCTGAAAATCTTTAAAAAATTATTTTCAACATGACAGCACTTACATGTTGCAAATGCGCTTTACAGTGGGTTGTTAATACAATATGTCATCACTTACGGTTTTATCTGATTTTTTAATGGTCTGAATATTGAGAAGTCACTTACCAAGAACAGAGTCTCTACCTTTGCCACCGCTCTCCTCAGCAGGGTGCCCAGGTGATCTCCGACCCCTGCTAACAGTATCCCAAACATGGGGATCCCCACCAGAGCATAAAATATACAGAACAACTGACCGCCTTTCGTCTTGGGCGAAATGTTTCCAAACCCTAGAGAAGAGGAGAACATGTGAAGTCAAGCTCCTAAGATGATAAAAGTGATAAATGAAATTCTAAAGTAAAAAGTCTTACCGATAGTGGTTATGATGGTACCACAGAAGAAGAAAGCATTGGATGGATCCCATCTGCTGGTATAATTTGATGTGCTTCTGGCATCTACACCAGCTTCAATAGCATCAACCACTTTCTAAAGTGAAAAGATGACAGATTTATCATTTATGCCGCAGTGTAAGAATACCTGTTGTTATTTTCGTTAAATAAAAAATGTTTAACATGTAGAATGTTCATTCTAATAAAGCTCAAATAAAATTAAATATTTTAAAAACAAAAATGAAAATCAGAAATGTTGTCTTGGGAAGTAATTAAAATAAAGTAAGTAATAACTAAAATAAAATAGAAAAATTATACCAAACAACAACAAAAAAAGGACAAAAGCAAATCAGTAAAACTAAAATTTACTATAGTATTTGAATGTATTTATCTATACTGTTATTTGCCTTTATTTTATATTTTCAGTTTCATATTTTTTTGTTTTTAATTTTTTATATTCTCAGTTTTTTTAAGTTTTAGTAATATGCTTTTGTCATTTCAATATTTTTATTTCTATTTAGCTTTTTAAAATTAAAAGTAATTTTAGTTAGAACTTCAACTTAAAATTTCAGTTATTAGCCAACACATTTCTATTTTTAGATTTTCATCTAGCTTTATTTTAGTTAACATTTATTTATTTAATAATTTTTAATAGCTTTACCTGGACAATTATTGGTTATACACAATATAAAGTATTACTTTACAAAGTTGTAAATAAATAAAGATTATTGGAGTAAGTTATACAAAAAAATATATTTTGGTCTTTCTACTTAATAATTCAATGTTTAAATAATTGAAATAAAATAAGTAATAACTAAAATAAAATACAAATATTATACACCAACAATAAAATTAATAAAAAGGACAAAAGCACATTACAAAATCAGTAAAACTAAAATTTACTATAGTATTTGAATACTATTGTAGTATACAGTCATGTGAAAAAGTTAGGACACCCTATTGAATTCCATGGTTTTCCGTATCAGGACATCATTAAAACAAAACTGGTCCTTGGCTGGTCTTAAAATTTCATTATTCATTAAAGTGTCATTATTCACTGAACAAAAATAAAGCCAAAATGGAAAAGCCATGTGTGACAAAGTTAGGACACCCTTACTGTTAACACTGGAATTAAGAGGGTAAATAACAGTCAAGCACTGATAATTAAATACCTTTAATTAACTGATCATCAGCAAGTCTGAGCGCCTCTAAAAAAGCATAAGCTTTGGCAGTTTCCTGGTCTGGAGCCTTCAGGTGTGTGTTAACACAATCATCTCAGAGAAGCAACTGTTGTTGCCACCAGTCTGAAAAGAGTAATAGGGCCATTTCCAAACAATCTGAAGGTTATTCACAAGTGGAAAACATTTAAAACAGACACCTCTCCTGGACGTCCCAGAAAATTCACCCTAAGATCAGACTGTGTAAAGCTCAGAGAAATGGCAGACAACCCAAGAACTACACCTCAGACTCTACAGGCCTCAGTTAACATGTTAAATGATAAAGTTCATGACAAAACCATTAGAAAAATATGGGACAAAAATGGCATGTTTGGAAGGCTTTGCAGAAGAAAGCATCTTCTATATAAAAAAAATCAATGCAGCACAGTTTAGGTCTGCATAATTGCATCTGAACAAAACACAAGTCTTCTAGAATAATGTCATTTAAACAGACGAGACCGACGTGGAGATGTTTGGCCATAATGCACAGCGCCAAGTTTGGTGAAAACCTAAAGAGAATATCAGCACAAACACCTCATACCAAAAGACAAGCATGCTGGAGGGGGGCTGATCATTTTGGGCTTGTTTTGTAGCCACAGGACCTGGGCACCTCACAGTCATTGAGTTGGCCATGAACTCCTCTGTATATCAAAGTATTCTAGAGTCAAATGCGAAGGCATTTGTCCGACATCTAATGTTGGGCCAAAATTGGGTCATGCAACAGGACAACAATCCCAGGCACATCAAATCTACAACAGAATGGCTGAAAAGAAAAGAATCAAGGTGTTGCAATAGCCCAGTCCAGAGCTCATCCTGACTCAAATGCTGTAGTGAGAGCTGTGCATAAGCAAATGCCCACAAACCTCAATAAACTGGAGCAACGTTAAAAAGAAGAGTGGTCCAAATTCCTCCAGAACTATGTGAGACTGATAAAGTCACACAGAAAATTAATGCTTCAAGTTATTGCTGCTACAGGCAATCGACTCATAGGGTGTCCTAACTTTGTCACACATGGCCTTTCCCTCTTGGCTGTATTTTTCTTAAATAAATAATGACACAGTGTGATATGTCATGTGATGATGTTTAACTGAGGATTTGTTTTCCAAATTTTAAGACCTGCCAAGGACCAGATAATTTTTTATTATGTCCTGACACAGAAAACCATGAAATTTAATAGGGTATCCTAACTTTTTCACATGACTGTATATTAATATTCATTTGCCTTTTATTTTAAAGTTCCAGTTTTATATTTTTAGTTTCAAATTTTTTATATTTTTAGTTTTTTTAGGTCTTAGTAATTTTATGTGCTTTTGTCATTTTATTTATTTATGTATATATTAATTTATTTTGTTTTTAGTCATTTTAGTTAATACTTCAAATAAACTTATTTTATTGCAGTTACTTGCCATGACATTTCTCAAGTTTTTCATCTAATGATTTATTTTTAGCTTTATTTTAATTAACATTTGATTTTTTTTTAGCATTTTAGTAGCATTCCCTAGACAATTATTGGTTATATACACTGTAAAATATTATTTTTCAAAGTTATAAATAAATATTCAAAGTTATAAATAAAGATTACTGTACTATGTTATACAAAACAAATACTATTTCAGTCTTTAATAAATTCATGTTTAAGTAACTGAAATAAAGTAAGTAATAACTAAAATAAAATATAACTATAAATAATATATAAAACAACCACATTAAAATGAATAAAAAGGATAAAAGCACATTACAAATCAGTAAAAATAAAAATAGTGCTATAATATGTTATGTGCTTTTAACTTTTTTATTATTATTATTATTATTATTATTATATTTCTACTTAGCTTTATTGTAATTTTTTATGTTTTATTTTTCGTACTTCAACTTATTTTATTTAAGTACTTGCCAAGACATTTAATTTATTTTAGCATTATTTTAATTAACTTTTTTTTATATAATTCTTATTAGCGTTACCTACCTAGTCAATTATTGGTTATATACACTGTAAAAAAAAAAAATAAAATCAAAGCTTTAAATAAATGAAGATTATTGAAGTATAATATACAAAAAATATTTCAGTGTTTCTGCTTAATAATTTCATGTGTAATTTGGTGTGCTTGTCATTTCCTTTAATTAATCGTGAAACTAATTATTGTTTGATATTTTATCATCTATTGCAACAATATTTATTTATTATTAAGAGCACACAAGTATACTTGTGTATACAGAAAAAATATAGAATAATTATTTACTTTATCAAAGAAGTTTTTCCAAACCCACCATTTTCTCAGTATTTTTAGTTTTTTGGTTTGTTTTACATTAATATTTTCAGTTTTTTAATTTTAGTATTTTTGTTATGTGCTTTTGTCATTTTTTTCATTTGTGTTGTTTTTTCTATTAAGCTTTATTTATTTATTTTTTTGGTAATTCTGATTAGTACTTTAACATAAACTTATTTTATTTCAGTTATATGCCAAGACATTTCTATTTTTAAGTTTAGTATTTTATTTTAGCTTTATTTTTATTAACATTTTAATTTCTAATTTCTTACCTAGACAATTATTGGTTATTTACACTGTAAAGAACTATATTTCAAAGTTCTAAACAAATAAATAAAGATTATTGGAGTATGTTATACAAAAAATACTATTTGGGTGTTTTCTACTTCTACTTCATTTGATGTGTTGCTTGTCACTTCTTTGTAATTAATTGTGAAACTAGTGTAATTGATTCTAATTCCATTTTTTTTTTTTACATTAAAATTTTCAAACTGACCTCTGTAAACTCTCTCAGACTGTAAGGAGTGACGCAGCTGTGATTCTGTAGGAAAGTCATTCGAGACGTCAGCAGTTCACGGTGAGCCCGCTCCTCCCTGGAGGACTCCAGCCAGCCAAACACCAGAGCCCCCAACACCAAATACAGCAGCACAGCTGCCAGGATGGTCAACAGCGTTGTGTACCGCATGGCTACGAGGTGCTGATGACGTCAAACAAGATGCCGCATACTGTGGCCGAATATTTTGGAAACAGCGATAATCGTGTGTCCATCAGGTTAGGTGGAGCGAAGAGAAAAACGTCAAGGGAAATAGACACAATAATAAAATAATCTCTGGTTAGCATGGCAAATGAAGAAATGCGAGTGCGTTTTGACTATTTGACAAACAGTGGCCCCAAAAATATTTAGGATCACTTAAAAGCAAGTGATCTGAAAGCCATTCCAAAACAAAGTCACATTTTGAACAGTATCACTTCATTTTGTAAAACCTTCATCTTAAAAAGTGTGTTTGATATTGCAATGACATTCATTTATTATTAAGAGCGCCTAAGTAACAATGGTCGCTGTGTATGTAATAGAAAACAGAGATTAATTACTTACCTTATCAAAGAAGTTTTTCCAAACCCACCATTTTCTCCATCTCCTCCATATCAGATGATTGCTGTAGTCGTTTATACGCTCTTCTTGTCTCTGCACAGCCTCTTCCCCTGACGTGCACAAAAACCTGTGAGACATAATGGCCACAAAATGTCTAAACACCCTGAAACTGACTCCAGATCAGCTTTGAGCTTCAGGAGGTTTGACCCAGTCCAGACACATAACAGGAGAGGGGTGAAGGCACAGAGGTAAGAAGACAACACATGACGGCATTGAAACAGAACTTCTGGCAAAGGTCTATATAAACAAATTGTTCTATGGCCCTCTGACAGGATCTTGATGCACACCAGGGCTCTCTAGGACTTGCTTTGTAGATGCATGGTTACCGTATATTATGGTATATATATTGTTGTCACTTCTGTCTTTGCAATCATTTGTTTCACTTTACAGTGCTATGTTTTACATTGCATTTATTTTGATCATAAATATGCACAACTTCCACATTTTTTTTTTTTTTTGCGTGCATTAATTTTTAAGAATTACTTTTTTCTTTTTGCAAACATTAAATGGTGATGAATCTTACAAATTAACAAGTATAGATGGACACAACACAAATAATATATATATATAGGAATAAAAAATTGTGTTGCTCCCAAAATCAGATTTAAATCTTTCATTTATTAAATTAAAATGACATATTACAGACTTCAATAGATGTTTCTCAAATCAGACCTTACTTTATCAACCAATTCTATAATAAATAGACTTTCACATTATACAATGTCTCTGTATGCTTAAGATTTAAAACATAGCAAGTTCATAATAATTCATCTTAACTCAGAAAAAAAGGTACAAAAGCTGAGAGTGGGATGACAGGCCTACTTTTTCAAAAGGTACACCTTGTTTACCTCTAAGAGGTGTGTATTAGTCTATCAAAGGTACATATTAGTACCCAAATAATACATATTAGTATCTTTTTAAAAGGTACTGCCCCAGAGACAGCTTTTGTAGCTTTTTCTTCTGACCGTGTTCCAAATGTAAAGGAAATTGTTGTTTCATTTTTTGATTATTTGCGATGCAGCAGGCACTTTGGAGTAACTGTTCGCCTTAATACCTACTTCCAAATGTTTACTATTCATTTAATCGGTGTAATTCTGTACAAAACAGCATGAAAACACTGTGTAAAGTTCGTGAGGGAGCGTCACCTTACCTTAGCGCGGGGTTCCGTCGGGAGTGGGTGACGGTGAGGAGTTCCCTCTCTCCTGCAGACCACTGTGAGGACACATGCACTCATCAGGACTTTCCCCATTCCCAAGTCATACGTGAACCTGCCAACATGAGAGAAGAAAAGGAGCAGAGAAGAGACGGAGAGAGGAGGGGAGGAGAGAGGATTGTTTGGCAGAGAGACAAATGAAAGCTGACAGTTTTTTCTGTTTCAGGTTATCTGAAGTGTTTTTGTTGAGCGCTCTGCTCTCATCTTTCATCTTATCTTTGAATGTAAACACACTGGGGTTATATCATGAAATCTCAGGAAACACTTAGCTAGGTTATTTTCTGAGAACCAATTCTAAACGTTCTTAGAACGTTTTCCGAAGGTTGAAGCGCGAAGGTAAAGTTCTACGGATTTAAGAATGAACCGCTCGTTTTAAAATCTTCCCGCCGTACTGATATTTCTTATGACATTCGCTTCGAACACGATAACGTTCGTTAACTCTGAAGAAGCCGTGCTGTAATCGCAAATATAGCCAACTTACTGTAGCCTAAATAAATGTTTCTCGTTGAATATACAGTATATGGGCCATTCTACAAAATTGGCTCAAAGTCAGAGTGGAAAACGTCTTAAAAAATGGATTTTTCCACAAATTTTGCCTGTATGCAAATTATATAATATCCAAAGTACACATTTTTAGTAAGTGTGCAGTTAATTCTTATATTGTATTTTCAGAAAGTTTTGGAATAGTTGTCATCTTCCCATATTTGTCACTACCAAAACACAGTAATTAGAAGTGTTATGTTGACCTATTACATCTTCCTTAAAAATATGTATTTTTCTATTTCATTAACAAAGAGGTAAATCAATAACAATTTTAACAATATTTCAAGTGTGATTTATGAGATTTGTTGTATTTTGGATCCGATTTTTCTTTGTAAAAGGTAAAAAGTTGATCATACTGATTTCAAAGTTAAGGATTCATTATGAGCAGTGATGGGAATAACGGCGTTACTAACGGCGATATTTTTTCAGTAACGAGTAATCAAACGAATTACTGTTACCATTACTGCCAATAAAATACGGCGTTACTATCATTTATTATAATATTATAATAATTTTATTTTTCAGTTCATCTGAATGGATGCGCAGCGTACCTGTATTTGACGAGCTGTAAACTCTAGTGTGAAGGCACACGACTAGCCGTCACTTTGTCTCACACACACGCAAAGAAAGATACAGAGCGACAGAGTCTTATACCATGCAGAATTGACGCGCTACGTGTAAACGATATTCCTTGTTGTATTTTCCTCTCAAAACAACGGAGCTCCTTTGGAATACTTCAGCTTTTAAGAACTGCTGGTTTCTCCGGTAGTAGGCGGGAAATAATGTGCAAACAGCAATCTCATTGGCTGGCGCTCACCTATTATCGTCCCTGTTTTGATTACAGCAAATCAGTTAGAGCGAACGCAGACAACGTGATTAATATTCATGAACCCAGCAGCTCATTAAACCTTAGTGTGTTTAATATTGTTATTAATAGTAGAATTCGTGGTAGTAACAAGACGTTCATAGAAACACTAAATTACAAACAATATCACCAGCAGTCCTAAGTTCAGTCAACATGACAAACATGCATTCATACATGGTTATTCTAATTACTAAAGTTCTAATGGCTAAAGCTGAATGCTAATTATAATTATAATATTATATCAGATATTAAATATTAGTCTGGTGAGTAAACTAAAAATGTAATTAATTTCATTAAAATTTCATTCATTTAACATATTTAATATTGGGGTCATCCAAGTTATTTAATATATTTAATTTTTTTTTTTAAATGCAACACAATAGTTACTTTCCCTGTTAATTAGTTACTTTTATAATGATGTAACTCTGTTACTAACTCAGTTACTATTTGTGAGAAGTAACTAGTAACTATAACTAATTACTTTTCAAAGTAACATTCCCAACACTGCCCACAACAACATTAAAATAGTGTAGATTAGTGTACAATGTTTTATATTTATTTTATAGTTATATTAAATTAGATTTTTTTTAAGTAACGCAATAGTTACTTTGCCTGGTAATTAGTTACTTTTATAATGATGTAACTCAGTTACTATTTGTGAGAAGTAACTAGTAACTATAACTAATTACTTTTTTAAAGGTACGTGCCCAACACTGATTATCAGTTTGAATATACATTGAACCAAAAACTCTCATAACATTGTAGCTGATAATTCACTATACTTTATTTTTGACATAACATCCCATGTTTCGGTAGTGACTGCACATTTTTGGTAGTGACCACATCACATTACAGAGTTTTTAACTCGCATACTAAAACTACTAAAAGATACTAAAAAATTACATAACTGTACTAAAAAATATCCCAAATAAAAGATTATGTCTTCCATTTGTCATGTTTCGGTCGTGACTGTTGCGGTAGTGGCAATTTTATGGGATAACACACAAAAACACAAGGATGTCACTACTGAAACTTCACAAAATGTTTCAGTAGTGACAATTTTAAATACTTTTAAAGCTAGCTCAAAGATGCTAATCAGTACATGGTTGGCTAGCACAGTTCTGAACAGTTGTACACACACAAAAACTAAATGTTATGGAATAACTCCCAAAAAAAGTGTGCTTAATTGGCAAAAAAGAAAAAGGTGTTCGGTAGTAACGTTCCTTAAAGTTACACCGATTTTTGAACACATTTACCTCAAAATGATGAGACCTATGAGAGAGATGGGACACATACATATTTTCCTGATCATAAATGTAGGGGTGTAGTTAAAATCAGTCTCAGCCAATGGACTAAACATTTTTTAACATAAATGTTCATACTTTACAAAGAAAATAAAATATATATATATATATATTTTTTTTAAATCAAAGATGTATATATATATATATATATATATATATATATAATATTATAATTATTATTATTTTATTTTTTAAAAAGGAATAAAAGGCAAAAATTATTTCAACATTTTCATAAGTTTAGGGGTTAGGGTTCAGGACAGCCACCTTCCAACTAAAAGTACCCACTAAATGATTATTTTATATATAAATTAAGCTTACTGATATTTTAAATATTATTGTGGGTTTCAATAGATAATAAAAGGATCTTGAATACTCTAAGAATAATCTAAGATTTGAATACTTAACTGCTTTTTAAATGTGTTTTTTGTACTGTACTGCCTATTTTCACAGTTCTTTAAAGGCGTTGTTTTTGTGAAACCGACTACATAAAATATCAAGCACAAACATAAGCAATTTTATTAAGCACAAAATTGCACCCAGCTTACTGAATGGATTGTACAGCCAAGTTTTCATTCATATACACCTCCCCAACTGCTCTTAGTTCAATAAAATACTGATTTAATGAAATATGTACAGTATAAATAAGGACATACATTGTCTGAATAATTTCAGCCACACCATCAGGAGTTACACATCTATTTTCACAATATTGCATAACCTTCAAAACTTAAATAATGACATCACAACATGGACGTCTGTCATCTGTGGACAGAAGTGCAATGCTAAATAAACGTCAAACATTAAAGTTGAGAATTCAAAACATTCACTGTAAGGACCGCAGTGGACCTAGCCAAAGCTCAGGAGAGAATAAACAGAACTCCCTGACCAAGACCAAAATGGTCTTTAAATCCTTTAAAAGCTCTGATATGTGATATCTCATTACTAGACATGCCTTTGGTTTCTGCTCCAACAATGACTAACATATGGCTTTTCAAAACACAAGTGCATAACACCACGTTCATGAGCTATCTCAATCTATTATTACATTATTTTGTAAAACAGGTACTTTGACTGGGGAAATCAAAGGAGGTTTGTGTAATGAGATTATGCCCGGCGGTACATTTCTTACAGATGAGTAGAATTGTTGCGAAGCAGAGGTAAGCATTCACTGTCGACTAAACACAGACCCTTCGAACAACCTGTTCAGCCAAAGGACACAAACGGAGAGTCTTTAAAAATACAAAGCCGAAGTGTTGCACATTACTCTCTCTAAATGACTGTTCAAGGTTTGGATATCGTTTGCTTACACTTAACTGAGCACTGAAGTTTTGAATTGTTTAGAAAGGCTGCATGGATCTGCTAACCATGAATCTTACAAATTTGATGGAAAATATGATGTCACAAAAGTATGGTGTAAACAGTTTCAGATTAACAAATAAAATGTATGGAAATTAAACGATGACCACAAATAAAGGAGCTTTAAAAACGCCCAAGAATTACATTAGAATGTGAGCACAATGTAATGGAAAATAATGAACAGTAAGTTGACCGAGTATAATTTGCAATAATGACCGGTTGACTGTTTTGCAATGCCTCATTATCAAACAAATCAATAAAAGGAGTTAAAATTATTTAAATATGACAACAGAGTGTGAACATGAAACAAATGAAACAGAAATCATACAGTCATTTATACAGTTGATCAGTTATTATACAAAAACAAAATGAAATATCTTCAAATTATAATGAGGTAAACTCCAAATTTAGTACAGATTTCTACAGTGTGAAAAAAAAAACACCACAAGGAAGATTGGATTTCATTCACGTTTAATAAATGTAAACATTCCAAACTGAAAATCCTACAAACCATTTGACATTTAGAAGAAACACATTCACACAAATGTACACACAAATACACAGATGACAGTGGATCAGATAAATAGAAGAATCTAATCAAAAACGTGTCCAAGCTTCTCAAATGCTTCATTACAAACGGACAATGATATAAATACTCCACTGTGCATTATAAAGCTGTTAGATGACAGAGAGAGAAAGAAACAGCCTGACAGTGAATCGCCATACAAGGATCGGAAACAGGCTCAGGTTGATCTGAGTCATACCACACACACACACATGCACACACACGCACACTCACTCTCTCTCTCTCACAGTAGTGCACAAGGCAAGTCTTCAAGACGTGTCTATCAATAAATAAGGCTATTCACAAAATTCAAGTCTCATAAAACAGGGGCTAACACCACCTCTATGCAAACAAAAATATATTACATTGATATTTCGAAGCTAATTTATAAAAAGCTCCAACACTCAAAACTATACAATGCACAATAAGGCATTTTGAGATCACAAAACCTCAACGTCGTTAAATTCTTCATCACGTGGCGCAGGCTGTGCTTAGATACTCTCGAATGTCATTATGAGCAGAAGACACTGTTGACGTGTACATTATGATTAAAGAGGCAGTGAAATTCCTTCAGCATGGAAACCTGAGAGCACAGACAGATGCTCTGAAATGTGAGTTATATTAACCAGTGGAAGTGACTTCAAATGCTTCTCTTAACGCATCACAAATGTGTTGCAAAGCATGCACAGTGAATACCTACGAGAGGTATCAGGTGTGTGTGAGTACTATGGCTCGATGTCATCATCATCTTCTTGGGGCGTGGCTTCTCTGCGTGGGAGGGGCATTGCATCAGTTCCCAAAAGCCCCCTAC
The DNA here is from genome assembly GCF_022985175.1 of Labeo rohita. NCBI lineage: Eukaryota > Metazoa > Chordata > Actinopteri > Cypriniformes > Cyprinidae > Labeo > Labeo rohita. The sequence continues at coordinate 22,017,695 of NC_066882.1, read as the reverse complement.
GCAGGACATATGGACAAGCTGGCCCACTGGGAATGTCAGCAAATCCTTCAGGAGATAAAAAGAACATTAACGGGATAGTTTACACCAAAAATTTTAATTTGCTTAAAATTGACCCGCCCCCAGGCTATCCAAGATGAGTTTGTTTCTTCACAAGAACAGATTTTGATAAATTTAGCATTACATCACTGGATCAAAAATGGATCCTCTGCAGTGAATGGGTGCCGTCAAAATGAGAGTCTAAACAGCTGATAAAAACATCACAATAATCCACACCACTCCAGTCCATAAATTAATGTCTTGTGAAGTGAAAACCTGTTTGTAAAAAAACTAATTTATCATTAAAAGTTCACCCTAAAATGGAGTGGTCACGTGACCCATACACGCGATGGTTGAGAGATACTGATGCTCCGTCCAAACCCCCTTTCTTTTTCCATTTAAATAGTTTATTGTACTTGACAGTCAGTAATTTCTACTTGCGATAGTGTCAGCATTATGTACGGAAACAGAAAACAGGACTCTTCGCCGTCCACAACCCCCTCGGGGGAAGAAAAAGATGAAGCTAGCGAGCTCCGAAGCTAATTTGACCGACGCCATTGCGGAGGCGCTTTCGAAACAACAAATATCGCTTGAAACAACGGTTCAGAAAGCTATACGAGTGGCCATGGAAGATGTTAAATCATCTCTGATAGAGCTCCGCCAAGAAGTACAATCTCAAATGAACACGGTACGAGACTTGATATCAAAGGCTGACAAGATTCAGGGTGAGACGCGACAGATGAAGAAAGATTTAAACATGTGCACAACAGAGCAGCAAAGCCTCACTTTGAAAATTGCGGAGTTGGAGGACGGGTCTCGCCGTAATAATGTGCGTCTGGTGGGGCTCCCGCAGAGCCGTGAAGGAGATGACCCAATAGGTTTCCTTCAAAAGATGCTCCCTACCTGGATACCAGCGCTGAAGAAGAAGGGACCGATCGAGATCGACCGAGCTCACAGAGTTTATGGCTCTGGTAAATCCCGCACTTTAATCTTTCGCGTGTTACGCTAACAAGACCGGCAAGCGATTCTGCAGGGAGCCAGGGAAGTGATGAAAACCGAACCGATTCGTGATCAGGATCACCTGCTGCGTTTCTTCGCCGACTATAGCGGGTTCACCTCCCGTAGACGACAGGCCTTCGGAAGTATTCAAAAGGAGTTGCATGCGCTGGGAATTCCAAACTTCCTCATTTACCCGGCCATTCTTCACGTTAGTTCTGGTGGGAATCAACACTCATTCGATTCAGTTACAAAAGCAGAGGAATTCTTAGTGGAAGCCCGTAATGGGCACGCATCCGGTGCCAGACGTAAACTGGCCTTTTATGGCCCCTCGCCGTCTGCAGAGTCTATGGAAGAGTAAAGAGTCCATGAACGGGTTAGGAGTAAGTGCCTCTGTTTAGCCACGTAAAGTGCGAACAATGTTACGATCTGTTTTAGAGGATTTGAGTCCTGAGATTTTTTTGTTTATTTATTTATTTATTAATATAAATATATACATACTTGCATACCTTTTGTTTTTTTTTCCCCATTTGATTGTATTTTTTATATTCATTTTATTATTGTATAATTGTTTAAACACATTTTTTATTATTATTATTTATTTATTTATTTGATGAGGCACTTGCCCCCTGTTAATTTATGTTGTAGCCTACATATATTTTGACTGTCATTACTGTTTACATTATGCATGCTGTTTTGCTTCATATTTCATGTTCAATGGAAGAGGGGGGTTGACGTTGACTTTCTGGTGTTGTTGCCACTCTTCATGTTATTTCTATGTATTTTTGCATTATTTTGGTTTTGTCACAGGTCAGGCAGATATATTTTGGTGGAAAACTTCTTAAAATTCGTTTTTCCAATATATTATGGATAATTTCAAAGTTTTATCGCAATATCAGAGGACTTAATAGTCCTAACAAAAGAGCCAAACTTTTGATTTAATGTTAAGGGCAGATGTTCAGAGGTTACAGAATAAATTTTATAGTCTCACTGACAATACTAAAACTAAAGGTACTATGGTTTTGATTCTCGTAGATGTAACCTTTGATAGAGAGAGCCAAGATCAATCTGGTAGACTTGCCTATGTTTGCACAAACATTAAAGGTAAGAAAATAGCATTTGTATCAATCTATGCCCCTACAATATTTGAGGCAAATTTTTTTCCACAAATTACTAACAACTTGATCTCGTTGATAGACTATTCTCTGATTATTGGGGGGGATATGAATGCGGTTATAGATCCAGTATTGGATAGATCTTCCTTGTGCAATCAAGTTCAGCTCAATTCTTCTGCCGCGCTTAATAATTTTGTAAAAGCGCTAAATTTGATCGATGTTTGGAGATCTGGAAACCCCCTGAAATGTAGGAAACCCTACATTTTTCTCGACACGGCATCTCTCATATTCGAGAATAGATTATCTACTGTGCTCCAAGGAACTTTTGATTTCTTTTTATTAGACGTTGATACTTCCAGCTATTCTTGCGGATCATAATCCTATAATGGGAGATTTCAATTGTAATTTGTTTGCTGAAAGATCTCAGCGGTGGCGTTTTAACATTTCTCTTTTACTGAATAACCAGTTCAATGCAGATTTTAAGGCCGGTCTGTCTGAATTTCTTTCATTTAATATTGGCTCGGTTGAAGATCCTATATTTGTGTGGGAAGCTACGAAAGGTTTTATTAAAGATTTTTCGATATCCTTCGCTACTGATTTAAAAAAGTGCAAAATCAGAGAATCGACCATTTAGAAAAAGAATGTCAATCACTTGAACGTTCGTTAAAATCTGCATTTTCCAACTCGGTTTTTAAGACGCTTCAAATCCTTAAGGCTGAACTGAATGATCTTCTGAGAAGGAAAGCAGAATTTGTACTTCACAGGACCAGACAGAACTATTATTTTAGTGGTGCTAGACATAGCAAACTTTTAGCCCTTAGATTGAAGCAAAGTCAAGCGAGAGCGTACATTGAAATAATTAATCACCCATCCAAAGGACTGGTTAGGAATGGCAAAGAAATTAACTCTGCTTTTTCTGATTACTTTTCTAAACTTTATATATCTGAACTTAATCCCTCAAGTCCAAGCTGTACCACTTTCTTGCATTCTCTTACTTTACCTCGTCTTACACATGTGGAAGCGGATCAATTAGGTCAGCCTGTTACCTTGGAGGAACTTAAAGAGGCGTTACAGGGTGCTAAAAAAGGCAAGGCGCCAGGTTTAGACGGGATCCCTACAGAGTTATTTCTTAAATACTTTGATCTACTCGGTCCTGTCTTCCTGAAGGCCATTCATGCGGCAGTAGAAGCTGGGGCCTTTCACCCACAGTTGAATACAGCACTTATATCGTTGATACCCAAAAAAGGGAAGGATCACTTAGAGTGTGCAAATTACAGACCCATTAGTTTGTTAAATACAGATATTAAAATGTATGCCAGATTTTGGCCTTGTGATTGCAACGATATATAAACAAATTAGTTCATCCAGATCAGACCGGCTTTATGCCAGGCAGATTGGCGGCTGATAACATCCGTAGATTACTGCATGTCATACACGAATCCCGAGCTTGTCCCACTCCAGCTGCAGTTCTTTCCTTGAATGCAGAGAAGGCATTCGACAGGCTGGAGTGGGACTTCCTCTGGTCTGTTTTGGATGCCTTTGGCCTTGGAATAAATTTTGTGAACATGATAAAGGTATTATATAAAAACCCAATGGCTTCTGTTATAACCAACGGGGTACATTCCCTACCTTTTCATTTAAAACGTGGCACCAGACAAGGATGCCCGTTATCCCCCATGTTATTTGCACTGTCGCTCGAGCCACTAGCCCAGCTGATAAGACAGGAAAACATTTGTTCAATTTCAGTTAAGTCCTACAAACAACATATATCTCTATGCGGATGATATATTACTGTTTATTTCAGATCTACAAGCGTCATTTCCTCGGATACTGAAGGTATTTGGAATGTTCAATTTGCTTTCCGGGTACAAAATTAATTGGGATAAATCCGCTTTGCTTCCACTTAATTGCATGGCTAAAAAAGTCAAACTACCATGTAATGTTCCCATACAAACGTCCATGAGTTACTTAGGCATTGTTGTTCAATCATCCCTGCAGGCTATTCCAGATGCCAACTATCCTCAAACTCTAACTAAGGTGGAGCAAGATCTCCAAAGATGGACCTCGATGCCCTTATCACTACATGCCAGAATAGCGAGTGTTAAAATAAATGTTTTGCCGCGAATCAATTTCCTTAGTTCTATGATTCCTTTACCTGCTTCTAAAAAGTTTTGGCTCAAACTTAATTCTATGATTCGTAAATTCATCTGGAATGGGAAACAGCCTAGATTAAAATTTGAAACTCTGCAGCGTACAAAAGACAATGGGGGATTAGCTCTTCCGAACTTTGAATTATATCATAGGGCTTTTCAAATAAGATGCATCAATGTTTGGCTCAACCTGCTTTCTAGGGTTTCTTGGAAAGAGATTGAAATGAGTTTAGAACATAAATATAGGTTACAAGATATACTGTTCTCTGGATTAAACAACAAACAATGTATGCAAGCTTTTGGCCCAATCATTGCCAATACAATAGCCAATTTTAAACTGATGGAAAAATGCATTCAACACTCACATAATTGGCACACCCATACTCCTATTTGGTATAATAATGATATTCGTTCTGGTGGTGCACCATTTTTTTTTTTTTCAAGAGATTGGATGCAGAAAGGCATTTATACACTGAAAGATATTTCTGGTTCTAACTGCATGTTAAGTTTTCAAGAATTGTGTGAGCGGTATGGACCTGAACCCTCCTCTCTGTTCTTATATTTGCATCTAAGGTCGGCCATGAAGGCCTATGGGGTTCCCTGGGGGGAAAATCTACCCGTGCATCCAATCGTTGCCTGGTTTGATCTGTCCTCTTCTAGCCATTTCACCTCATGGATGTACAGAAAGGCTTTAGTGGCTACAACAAAACGCTTAGCTATTCAGCGCACTTGGGAAAGAGACTGTCAACAAGAGGAAGGTGTTACGGACTGGGAAAGAGTATGGTTGAATATTTTCGCTTCATCTAAAAATCCCAATCACCAACTGATTCACTATAATTTCTGTCACAGAACTTATTGGACCCCACTTAAAAGACATCGTATTGATTCCTCCTTTAGTCCCTTCTGTGATAAATGTCCAGACCAACAACTCAGATTCTTTTTTCATATGATGTGGGAATGTGACAAAGTTAAAAAATTTTGGAATGAGCTGTGTGCCATCTTATCAAAAATTATTGAATATCCTATACCGGTGAACCCGTCTATGTTATTACTGAGTGACGATTCTCTGTTGAATCTCTCTAAGCTACAAAAAACTGTTTGGCTGGCCGGGTTAACATAAGCAAAAAAACTGTTAGCGCAACACTGGCTTCCACCACATAGCCTGGATTTGTACAAATTGTTGATACAACTTCAGGACATTATAATGCTTGAAATATCCACAGCTCGGGTGAACCTGGCACAAATGTCTACATTAAAGATCTGGACTATAGCTGCTGAGAAGATCTCCAAGTTCATTGCACAAAACAACGACCAGGGCTCAGAAAGAATGTCTTAACGCTGTAGTTTTTATTTTATTTATGTATTTTTAGATTGCATTGTTGATTGCTGGATTTTATGTTTTATGATTCCTGTGGCTTTGCTTTTCTGTTATTTATTTATTTATTTTTTTATTTCATTAGGTACCCCATTTTAAAGAGACTGCAAGGGAAGGGTGGTTGGGAGGGTGGGGGGAAGTTGAATTGATGTGTGATTCTGGTTAAGTTCTAAGTTAAATCATTAAAAAAAAAAAAAGTTCACCCTAAAATGAAAAACCCGTCATTAATTATTCACCCTCATGTCATTCTTACAACAGTGTTTTAGTGCCATGTAAAAAAAAAAAAAAAATAAATCTAAGATTACGAGACTAAAGTTGGAGTATTTAGAGAATAAAGTCAAAATTATGAGAATAAAGTCAAAATTATGAGAATAAAAGTCGAAATATTTTGACAATAATGTCAAAATTACAAAAATAAAGTTGAAATTTTATGAGAATAAATTCTAAATATTTCGAGAATACAAACATTTCGAGAATAAATTCAAATATTTCAAAAATAAAGTAAAACCTACGAGAATAAAGTCGAAATAATTTGACAATAAAGTCAAAATTACAAGAATAAAGCCAAAATATAACGAGAATAAATTCAAAATATTTTGACAATAAAGTCAAAATTACGAGAATAAAGCCGAAATATAACGAGAATAGTGTCTAAATATTTTGGGAATAAAGTCAAAATATTTTGAGAATAAAGTCAAAATGATGAGAATTTATTCGTAGCTATCACAAGATTAAAGTTATAATATTTATATTCTATAAACCGGGTGCAATCGACTGGGGACGGCCCAAATAGTACACAAGTTTCAGCTCTCTAGCTCCTATGGATCATGAGATATGGGGCCGATCACAAGTGATCACTACCGTATCTCTGCGCAGGATGGCGATAGAGACATCAAACCAAGTGCATTCGATTCAGCGTCCTCTAATTAGTATATGTACCGAATTTTCAGTCAATTGCTTCCGGTATATTCTAGCCTATTGTGCATACAAATGGCCCGGATTGGGAGCACCGGGAGATATTCCAAAGTCTCAGCTTTCAAAAGCTGTCAGTTTTATAGTGAAACACAAACAATGTCTATTACAATAATGTGTTTTTCACGCTCTTTAATGTGGCGTGACAGATCACTTTATTCGCCTCAGTTTAAGTGGCATGTGAATCAGTCATCTTTACGATTACAATGAGACATTTGTTTCATTAAATTAGGCTTTTTTTCCATTCCTTCAGATGTTCCTTCATGTTTATACCATGCTAAAACACATTTATAATTTGTATTTTGTGATGAAACTGACAGAATTTGAAAGCTGAGCTGTGTTATATTAAAAGCAGCAAAGCACAAAATTATTGTGATTACTGGGTTGTTGGCACGCTACAAATAATGGATGGAAGATGTTAAATATTATTTCTAATCATTTACTGTATTATACCGTGAATAAAACAGCTTGTAAATAGTCACTTCTATACTTCAGAAAAGACAACAATATAACTTATGTTAACGAGTCCACTTCAAACTTTAGAATGTTTTTTTGTGTTTTTAATTAAATACATGTGAGGAATGAAAGATTAGATGCCACAGATGTTTTTGTGGTGTAGGTGATGAAGTTTTCACAAAGAAAACTGTATAATGAAACGTCTCATTGTAATCAAAAAGAGTATTGATTCACATGAATACAGCGATCTGTCCCGCCACATTAAAGAGCGTGAGAAACACATAGTTGAAAGACACATTGTTTCTATTTCCTATGAAACTGACTTTGTTTTATATTAAAAGTACCAAAAGCACAAAGCTTATTACTATTATTGGGTGGCTGGCCCGCTACAAATATGCCTAATGAAAGCAATATGAGACATGAAATATTATTACAAGCATACTGTTCCTGTGAGTATAACGCATGGTATGATTTCTGCTAATAATCACACATATTCAAATCAATTTCAGCAGCCTGGCAACTTCGCCCGGTGCTCCCAAACTGGACCATTTGCACAGCAGGTTATAATATTTTGAGAGTATATCTTTAATTGCTAGGATTTAATTCTCATAGTTGCAACTTTATTCTCAAAACATTTAGACTTTATTTTCTAAACATTTTGACTTTATTCTCGTAATTTTTAGATTTTTTTTTTTTAACGTGGCACTAAAACGCCATTGTACGTTCCAAACCCGTAAGACCTTTGTTCATCTTCAGAACACAAATTAAGACATTTTTGATGAAATCTGGACTATTTTGAATGTGTCAGTTGCATTGCTGTCTATGCAGGGTCAGAAAACTCTCAGATTTGATCAAAAATATCTTAATTTGTGTTCTGAAGATGAATGAAGGTCTTACAGGTTTGGATTGAGATGAGGGTGAGTAAACTGCAAAAATTTCTCCAAATCTATTCTGACGAAGAAACAAACTCGGATGGCCTGAAGGGGAGTAAATTTTTAGCAGATTTAAATTTTCAAGAACGTTTGCACTACTGATTTTTAAGATAGTATCTAACCTTTCATGACGACCTCTGGCAGGCCATACGGTTCGTATTCGGTCTCGTCATAAGCGGCAGACATGCGGCTGCGGTTCTGCCGGATACGTTCAGCGAGGTGAGCTGGATCATTCATGGGGAACACGCTGGATAACAGCAGTTGGTTTGTAACAGTCTGTGGGGTTGTAGAGAGGGGTGGCGAGTCTGCAGGCTCTTTATCTTTCACCGTCTCCGGCTGTTCTCCATCTGTTTGGCTGTAGGCATGGATGGGTGGCGGTCTTTCCCCCAAAATCAGCTCTTGGCTCTCCTCTGTCTGAGTGGATACACTTTTCACCTCTGTTCTGACCTTGCTGACCTCTACCGTTTGACACGGAGAAGATTCAGTCTTGATTGGTTTTTCCACATGTTTGTTCTGTTCATCTGTTG